>NW_011495051.1:10932320-10960035 GCF_000754665.1 Bison bison bison | reverse complement strand
GTGGAGATATGGATGGACCTAGATTCTGTCATAGAGTGAAGTAAGTCAGAAACAATTGAAACACACATTGTATATTAACACATACATGTGGAATGTAGAAAACGATGGTGTGGGGGGGGCTTCCCTAGTGACTCTGATGGTAAAGAATCTGCCTGCAATGTGGGAGACTCAGGTTCGATCCCTGGGTCAGGAAGGTTTCCTGGAGAAGGGAATGGCAACTCACTCCAGTATTTTTGCCCGGAGAATCCCATGGGCCGATGAGCCTGGTGAGCTACAGTCCATGGAGACACACACAACTGAGCGACTAACACACACACATTCCTGCATTGCAGGTGGATTCTTTACCATCAGAGCCACCAGGAAAGCCAGAAAACACTATCGACTATCTTATTTGAAAAAGAGAAATGAGAGACAGACATAGAGAATGAATGTGTAGACACCAAGAGGGCAAGGCAGCTGGGATAAATAAAGTGTACCTGGTCGCATGAAAGTCTCTTTGAAATTAGGGTGATGTATCATCACTCTAAGTCATTCTGTGAACACCTGACTCTAGGATGGGAGTCCGAGTTGGGTGGCAAGCACTGTAATGGCTTTTTAGTGCTCAATCCATGCCCGCTGGTTTTGCAGCTTTGCCTTCTAAGATTCCCATTAGCAGGAGGACTATTATTCTCTTCCTGCATGTACACATTAACAAAATCCAGTAGTAGCTGGGGAAATTCAAGTGTGGATACCAGCAGTCACCAGTGAGGTGGTCCTGGGGACTGGCCAAGAGAAGGCCTGAGGTGTGCGCCAAAGCGGCTCCCAAGTATAACTGGGAACTGATGTGACTGTGGACTGACAAGGGCTGAGGACTAGCACTCTGCTACAGCCTGTCCAGACTGACCCAGGACTGAAAGGCCAGTTGCATAAGGAGCTCAGACCTCAGGGGAACTCACACAGTGCACTTGGGAATGATGAGAAGCCAGCGAAGTTGAAGGGTTCATGGGGACAGATGTCTGTGTCTCCCATTGTCCTCAGAGCCATTGGTAGTCTTCTTCAGATTCAACCACTGCCATCAAACTGTAAACAAACAAAATTCAACTAGGTAAACTTTACAGATTTCATTGGCTTTATTCAATAATTCAAGAATCAGGCAAAATCTAGTCTAGAAGATAAAAGGATCTCCAAGGAGCTGTAGAAAATGAAAGACTTCTGAAGGCAGAAAGGAGCAAGAACAAAGATGTTATACTAGGCAGAAAAGTAGGCCAGCTATTGCGAGGTTGCTCTCCTTTAGGGGATGGCAGGGGTCTGTCTGGCAGCTGACCTAACTAGTGCTGGTCCAGAGATGCCCAATTCTCGGGTATAAAATTCTGTTTCTGGGAGGGCTAAAACTAACACAGTTAAGTGTGGAGCTTAATGGGACTGTTTTTGTTTTTTTTTTTAAACAAACAATTTCTTACATGTGAATATTGTATTTCCTACATATTTCTCAAATTCATCTGCTCTATTGACCACCATCTTTCCCTTCCTCTACCTGGACTTAATCATGGAAGTTTGCATGAAACACATTTTAAACTTTTTTTTAAAGAGACTACATAGTAAGTTGCATACATATTTATTTATTTATTTATATATATATAAAAGAAAACCCTGCAGCGGAACAATCTGGCTTCTTAATATCATTTATAGCATTGATACCCAGTCTTGAGTTTTACAGAATGAACCTAATTATACCCCCACGTAGAAAAGGGGATTATACTTTGACAGAAACAGAATCAGGACCAAACTGTGCCCTGACGGATCACCCGGGGAACGTAGAACCAAGCAGTCATTCATCCACAAATCTGGACTGATGGCTACTCTGAAGGGGCTACTTGCCAGGTCTTGGGGTAAGATGGGCATCAATGTCTAGAATGGTCCAGACCAGTGCAAGAGTGCAGGAGGCACACATGTATATATAATGATCACCAGGATTCAATGTGAATTTGAGTATAAAAGTACTGCCAGGCTTTCCTGATGAGGACATTGTGCTACTGATGACATATACAAATACAGCACTTACTGTGTGCCTAAGAACATTCATAATTATGCTCTTATTCATTTAATACTCATAAGAACCTGACAGAGTAGGTATCATTTTATAGAAGAGGAAACTGATGACTTCGAAAGATTTAGTCATGTGTCCAAAGCTACACAGTGAACCAGGACTGAAAATTAAGAAGTTTCTTTCAGAGTCAGTATCTTAATATCATAACCATTATAATACACTGCTGCAGAGATAAACCCACATACCTTTGGTCACCTAATCTATGACAAAGGAGGCAAGAACATACAATGGAGAAAAGACAGTCTCTTCAGTACGTGGTGCTGGGGAACCTGAACAGCTACTTGTAAGAGAGTGAAAGAACAGTCCCTAACACCATACACAATGCAGAAAAGACCTAAATGTAAGGGCAGACACTATAAAACTCTTAGAGGAAAATATAGGCAGAACACTTAACATAAGTGGCAGCAGGACATTTCTTGCCCTACCTAATGAAAAACAAAACTAAACAAGAGAGACCTAATTAAACTTAAAAGTTTCTGCACAGCCAAGGAAACCATAAACAAGATGGAAAGACAACCCTCAGGATTAGTCTCCAAAATATACAAATAGCCCATGTAGCTCAATATCCAAAAAACAAAGAACCCAATCAAAAAATGGGTGGAAGATATAAAGACATTTCTCCAAAGAAGACATGCAGATGGCCAACTAACACCTGAAAAGATGCTGAACATCACTAAATACTAGAGAAATGCAAATCAAAACTACAATGAGACATCACCTCACTCCAGTCAGAATTACCATGATTTAAAAAATCTACAGATGATAAATAGTTGAGATGGTGTGTGGAGAAAAGGGAACCCTCCTACCCTGTGGGTGGGAATGTAAATTGATACAGCCACTATGGAGTGCAGTATGGAGTTTCCTTTAAAAAACTAAAAATAGAACTGCCATATGCCCAGAAATCCCACTACTAGTTACATACTCTTAGAAAACCATAATTCAAAAAGACACACACGCCCCAATGCCTGTCACAGAACTACTTAAATACAATAGCCAGGACATGGAAATAACCTAAATGCACATCTACAGACGAATAAATACAGAAGATGTGGTACAAGATACAGTGGAATAGTACTCAGCCATAAAAAGAAATGGAATTGGGTCATTTGTAGAGATGTGGATGGACTTAGAGTCTGTCATACAGAGAGAAAAAGAAAGAGAAAAACAAATATCATATGTTAATGCATATATGTGGAATCTAGGAAAATGGTACAGATGATCTTATTTGCAAAAAGAAATAGAGATAGAGACGTAGAGAACAAAGACATAGAGAACAAATGTATGGACACCAAGGGGGGAAAGAGTGGGAGTGGGATGGACTGGGGGACTGGGATTGACATATATACACCACTGATACCATGTACAAAATAGAATCTACTGTATACTTCAGGGAAATCCGTTCTGTGCTCTGTGGTGACCTAAATGGGAAGGAAAGCCCAAGAGGGGATATATGTATACATACCAGCTGATTCACTTTGCTGTACTGCAGAAACTAACACAACATTGCAAAGCAACTATACTCCAAGAAAACCAATGTAAAATTAGACAACTAACAAGGACCTTCTGCATAGCACAGGGAACTCTACTAAGTAACCTATATGAGAAGAGAAACTGAAAGAGAGTGAATATATAAACGTGTATATCTGATTCACTTTGCATAAGACCTGAAACTAACACAGCGTTGTAAATCAACTACACTCAAATAAAAATTAACTTGAAATACATATATCTGCAAATTAGGAAAACGGGTGAGAGAGAAACAAACTGGGCCTGAAGACCAGTCAAGTTAGTGCTTAGGGGGAGGGAAGGATACAACCAGAATTGCTGGTGCCCCAGATACTGAAGCCCCTTCTGATTCTCCACTGCTTAGTTTCTGAAAATAAGACAGAACTAGTTCCATTCTAAGCACAGTAGCCTATTAGAAAATGCTAACAAAAAATTCCAAAATGATGCTTGATGCGCTTTTCCCTGCAAGGCATCGCTATTTCTTTCTTTCTTTCTATGGATCCCCATGGTTTCCCAACAAGACCCTTTCGGGCTGACCTTTTCTTCTTCATTTTTTTTCTTCTTCTTTCATTACAGCTCATTCTCACCAACTCAATTACACCTCAATAAGTAGAGCTCTTTCTTAATTAGCTATGTCCTCCTCCTTGACCTTGGGGTATATGTATAACAATAGATATTGCCAGCAGCCTAAGAAAAAAATACCCCAGTTCATCTTATGCTTCCTTTTCATTCACTAAGATGCTGCTGCTAATTTAGTGTTCAAAAAGCCTTGTAAACTTCATTTCATCTGGAATAAAATCATATATTGGGAACTCCAACATTGTGTTTAGTATATATGGTATCATACTCAGAGGTCCATTCCCCTTTGAGTGTAGAGTGACATTTGGATGACTTGGTCAATAATGTAATAGTAATCTTAAGAAAACATTAGGTTTCAGCTCAGAACTGTTTAATTTTATTCTACACCAGGTAGTTTATCAAAACTTTTCTTTCACCAACAACTGCTTATAATATACTAAATTGTCACATATCAACTTATTCTTCCCTAGGTCAGTTGGGAACCTGTGTCCTCAACAACAGCAAAGAAAATATTGACACTCCAGTCTTTTTTCCATTGCAGAGTTAAAGAATATGCTATTAAAACATACTGTCAGATTTTCATGAAGGGTGAGAATTGTTGGGATCCAATGTTGTACTTCCCCCCAGCCCCAGAATCTGCCATCTGGCAAGGTAACTGGTCAATTGTCCAGGCGTTTGAATATACTAGCCACAAAAATCAATATAGACAATCTCTTGAAGAGCATAACATACTTCACTTATGATATGGGTAGGTGGGATTCCCAGGTGGCTCAGTGGTAAAGAATCTGCCTGCCAATGCAGGAGATGTGGGTTCGATGCCTGGGTTCGGAAGATCCCCTGAAGAAGGAAATGACAATCCACTTCCGTATTCTTGCCTGGAGGAGCCTGGTAAGCTATGGGGTTGCAAAGAGCTGGACATGACTGAGCAACTGAGCATGCAAGCATGAAGATGGAAATTTTCTACAAATGAATTGTCCAGTATGGTAGCCATAGACTCAAATGCCTATTGAGCACTTAGAATGTGATTGGTGGAATAAAATACTGAATTTTTAAGCTTAAACAGCACATCTGTGTAGTGGCTACCATATAGGACAGCCCAGCTATAGATAGTTTCTTGGAATAAAAGTGAAAGGAAGAAGCCAGGAATTTGTAAATCCTAAAACAACTGGCAACGAGTAATGGGACTTGGAAAGCCTGAGAAATGACTTCAGCAGATATACATAGATTCAGTCTCTGAAATTACTAAAGAAAACTTTGGCTGGAGTCACGCAGAACTTACTTGACGGATGTTAGGCACTGTGTCTGTTTCATCAAGAACTTTGAGACATGGGGCGGTCACATTTTAATGAAATGGCATCTTCAGTTAACTCTCCTAGAGGATACTGTGTCATTAGTGTTTAAGATGGGATTCTTTATTTCTCAGCTGAAACCTATAGATTTCCTTGTTGCCTTTCGATGGAGCATCTTTAGAAGATAATTACTCAGATCCTTTTTTGGAGTTGTTCATGCTGATTGATCTAAGGCCCAGAAGAATCCTCTAACAGCGTCCTGATCCAAGGCCAGTGGTGCTACAGATATGTATGAGCTAATTCACTCTGCCACAAAAGTACATCTGATAACTTTATCATTCTGAATATATACTACAATATCATACCCAGAAAATTTTAACTATAGGTTGTTCATCTTGATGCATGTTTAACTTGTGCTTGAAATGCCCTTCCTTATCGTGTCCACTTGGCTAATTCCCATCCATCCTTCAGTATTTAACTTGAGCCTCACTTATTTAGTATCATCTTTTCTTGCCTCGCTCCCCAGTTCCTAGACTTTTTCTCAATCATGATGAGATGGCAGTGATGCAGGGGTTACATATTTTGTTACTGTACTTCAACTACATGAAGCCAAGTTCTCTGTCATATTTATCTTTGTCTTCCTTATAGCCCAGTGGTGCTTGGGCACAATAAACACACTCTAAATGTATGGCAGATTAATATACATTTACTCTAAAAGTTACATAAACAATTGCTTGAGAAAAATGCCATGAGAAATGACAGAACAATTTCAAGGGTCAGGTCTCAGTCAAGATGATAAGTAGATATCTGCTTGTCTATATATCAAAGTCATCAACTGGAAAGATAGACCAGGCAGGTTTTTATAAATGGTCTTAAGGAGCTTTGCCTTTAAAAAATATGCAGTAGACCCTTGGCATTCAAGATAGATTCTGGATGCCTTTTTTAAATTAATTAATTTATTTTAATTGGAGGCTAATTACTTTACAATATTGTAGTGGTTTTTCCCTAAAACCAATGTTTTCTAGAAGATACAATAATTTCCTCAAAGAGCATACTCTGAAATGCTCCTTTGCCTTGATATGGAAACAGCCTTTAAGTTGGTGGTCACAGCACAATATTCCAGATGAATTGAGGCACACCAAATTTTTGATCCCTTGTTTTTCAAATAGCTACTACAAAAGAATGGTTAGCAGAAATCCATGTGTAAAGGGGCTACAGATATTATGAATAAAGTATCTACCCCCCCAAAAAAAAAAACAAGAAGACCTAATCTCCTAAAAGAGATGTATTAGAAAGGTTCTTGATAGGATATCCCTTAAAAAAATGATCATACACCACCAGCCATTTGGTCAAGGAATGTCTGGTTTCCTTTGTTGAGTAGCTGTCCCGGAGAATAGCAAGTCTAAAGCGCCAGGCACCACAAGCTATTAAAAAAAAAAGTCCAAAAAAAGCACAATACACATTGGCTTCAAGTGCACAGGGAACATTGTCTAGGATATATCACATGCTAGTCCAAAATAAGCCTTAACAACCGAAGATGACAGAAATGATATTAAGCAGTTTTTCTAACCACAGTAATACGAAAGTAACCTTCGATTACAGACAGGAGAAATGGAAAGAGAACAAATACGAAAAGACTAAACAATATGCTACTAAAAACCCAGTGGGTCGATGAAGAAATCAACAAGGAAGTCAGAAAATACCTCAAGAAAAATGGAAATACTACAGTCTAAAATCTGTGGGATGCAGCAAAGCAGTTCTAAGAGGAAAGTTTATAGCAGTAGAGCCCTTCTTCAAGAAACAAGAAGAATCTCAAACAATTTAACCTACCACCTAAAGGGATTTGAAAAAGAAGAGCATAAAAATCCCAAAGTCAGTAGAAGGAAATAATAGAACAGAGCAAAGAAACCAAGAGCCGGTAGAATAAAAAGATAACTACAGGTGATCAAACTGTAGCCAGGCTCACCAGGAAGAAAAGAGAGAGGCTCCAAAAAACAAATTAAGAAATGAAAGGAGAGAAGTAACTGAGACCACAGAGTTACAAAAAATTTTAAAAGAATACTCATTATAGTTATATGCCAAACAACCTAGAAGACAGCCGACAAATTGGACAACCTAGAAGAAATGGACAGATTTCTAGAAATATACCACCTGCTGAGGCTGTAGAAGCACTAGACAATTGGAACATACCAATCACTAGTAACAAACTTGAATTTGGTGTACACACACACATACACACCTCCCAGCAAATAAAAGTATAGGCGTGGATAGCTTCACAGGTTAATTCTACTAAACATATGAAAAAGGAATTAACACCTATCCTTCTCAAATCAATCCAAAAATTTAAATAGGCTAGAATACTTCCAAATTCATTCTATGAGGCCACCATTACACTGACATCAAAACCACACAAAGATGCTACCCAAAAAATTACAGGCCAAATCTCCGATGAATACATACGCAAAAGTCCTAAATATTAGCAAACTAAATTAAATAATACATAAAAGAGTCATATACCTGAATCAATTGAGATGTATTCCAGGGGTGCAGGGCGTTTCAAAATCAAATGGTTCAAATCAATGAATGTAATACACCACATTAACAGAAGTATAAAAACCACATTATCATCTCAATAGACTCAGTGAAAGCATTTGACAAAATTCAACATCCATTCATGATAAAAACTTATTAAAATTGATATAGAGGGTACATGCCTATGTAAAAGCCATTTATGACAGACCCACAGCTAACATCATATTCAACAGTGAAAAAGCTGAATGTCTTTCCTTTAAACTCAGAATTAAGACAAGGATGCACACTTTTGCTACTTCTATTTAACATCATATTGAAAGTCCTAGCCCCAGAAATCAGACAAGAAAAGGTGACATGCTATTATACATAGAAAATCCTAAAGTTTCCAGTAGCAAACTATCAGAACTAATAAATGAATTTAGCAAATGGGCAAGATACATGATTACTATACAGAACTTTGTTGCTCTTCTATACACTAATAATGAACTATCAGAACAAGAAAGTAAAAATAAAATTCAGTTTAAAATAACATCATCATAAAATACCAGGAATAAACTTAACCAAGGAGGGGGCAAGACCTATACTCTGAAAAGCATGTTAACACTGATAAAGGAAATTGAAAATGACAGAAAGAAATGGAAAGTTAAATCATGCTCTTGGATTAGAAGAATATTGTTAACAATGGATACACTATGCAAAGTTATCTAGATATTTAATGTGATCCCTATAAAAATACCCAACACATTTCCCACAGATCAAGAACAAATAATCCTAAAATCATACAGAACTCCAAATACCCCAAAGTGAAAAAAAAAAAATGAGAAAAAGGAACAAAGCTGGAGGTATGACCCTCCCAGATTTCAAATTATGCAACATTACTATAGTAATCAAAACAACCATACTGACACACACAAAAATCATAGTCTAGAAATAAGTCCACATACTTAGGGTCAATTAATCTACAACAAAGGAGGCAACACTATACAGTGGAGAAAAAACAGTCTCTCCAGTAATTAAGTGGTGGTAAAAAAGCTGGACAGTTCCATACAGAACAACCAGGCAAGCATTTCCTCACACCATCTACAAAAATAAATTCAAAATCTATCAAAGACCTAAATGAAAGATCTAAAAACCATGAAACTCATGGAACAGAACATAGGCAGACCACTCTTTTGACAAATTGTACCAATACGTTCTGGATGTCTCCTAAGGCCAAAGAAATAAAAGCAAAAATAAAGAAATGGGACCTAATTAAACTTAAAAGTTTTGCACAGCAAAGGAAACCATTCAAAACATGAAAAGATAGCCTACAGAATGGGGAAAATGTTTGCAAATGGCGTGTCCAACAAGAGGTTGATATGTTGTTGGACATATAAACATATAAACAAATATATATAAAGAGCTCATATAACTCCGTTAATATAAAAAAACTCATAATTATTTTAAAAATTTTGTTATTTAAAATGGGCAGAAGATGTGAAAAGACATTTTTAAAAAGTAGACATACAGATGAATAGCAGGCACATGAAAAGATGCTCAGCATCACTAATTGCTGCTGTTGCTGCTGCTAAGTCGCTTCAGTCATGTCCGACTCTGTGCGACCCCATAGATGGCAGCCCACCAGGCTCCCCCGTCCCTGGGATTCTCCAGGCAAGAACACTGGAGTGGGTTGCCATTTCCTTCTCCAATGCAGGAAAGTGAAAAGTGAAAGTGAAGTCACTCAGTCGTGTCCGACTCTTCGCGACCGCTTGGACTGCAGCCAACCAGGCTCCTCCGGCCATGGGATTTTCCAGGCAAGAGTACTGGAGTGGGGTGCCATTGCCTTCTCCGAAGGTAAAACAGGAGAGTGAAAAAGCTGGCTTAGCACTCAACATTCTAAAAACTAAGATCGTGGCATCCAGTCCCTGCCTTCACGGCAAACAGAAACAGAAAAGTGGAAGTAGTGACAGAGTTTCTTTTCTTGGGCTCCAAAATCACTTCAGATGGTGGTTGCAGCCATGAAATTAAAAGACGCTTGCTCCTTGGAATAAAAGTTATGACAAACACAAACAGCATGTTAAAAAGCAGAGACATTGCTTTGACAGCAAAGGTCTGTGTAGTCAAAGCTATGGATCATCCAGTAGTCATGTATGGATACGAGAGTTGGACCCTAAAGAAGGCTGAGCATCAAAGAATTGATGCTTTCAAACTGTAGTGTTGGAGAAGACTCTTGAGAGTTCCTTGGGAAGCAAGGAGAGCAAACCAGTCAATCCTAAAAGAAATCAACCCTGAATATTCATTGGAAGGACTAATGTTAAAGCTGAAGCTCCAATAGTTATGGCTACCTGATGCGAAGAGCTGACTTACTGGAAAAGACTCTGATGCTGGGAAAGATTGAGGGCAGGGGGAGAAAGGGACAACAGAGGCTGAGATGGTTGGATGGCATCACCAACTCAATGGACGTGAGTTTGATCAAACTCCAGGAAATAGTGAAGGGCAGGGAAGCCTGGCATGCTGTAGTCCTTGGGGTCACAAAGAATCGGACATGACTTAGTGACTGAACAACACCAGCAGATGTTTATAGCAGCATTATATATGATAGTCAATACATGGAAGCAACCCAGATGTCCATCAGCAGATGAATGGATAAAGAAGATGTGGTATACATACACAAAAATAAACTTACAATGCATTAAGCCTTAAATGGAAGGATGGATAGTGTAATGCTTAGAGGAAAACACAGGCTGAACATTCTCTGACATAAATCGTAACAATATGTTTTTGGATCCCCCTCCTCCAGTAATTAAAAGCAAAAATAAATGAAATCTAATTAAACTTAAAAGCTTTTGCATAGCAAAGGAAACCATAAACGATATGAAAAGACAACCCACAAAATGAGACAAAATATTTTTAAATGATGCAACTGACAAGGGATTAATCTCTAGAATATACAGAGAGCGCATGCAGCTCAATATCAAAAACAAACAACCCAGTCAGAAACTGGGCAGAAGATCTAAACAGACATTTCTCCAGAGAAGACATACAGATGGCCAAGAAGCACATGAAAAGATGTTCAACCTCACTGATTACTAGAGAAATGCAAATAGAAACTACCATGAGGTATCATTTCACACTGGTCAGAATGGCCATCATCAAAAAGACAACCCAGAGGGATAGGGTGGGGAAGGAGGTGGGAGGGGGTTTCAGGATGGGGGGCGGGACACATGTATACCTCTGGCTGATTCATTTTTGTATGGCAAAAACCATCACAATATTGTACAGTAATTATCCTCCAATTAAAATAATTTGTAAAAAAAAAAAAAAGTCTACAAACAATGAAGGCTAGAGAGGATGTGGAGAAAAGGGAATCCTCTTGCACTGTTGGTAAGAATGTAAACTGACACAGCTGCTGTGGAGAACAGTATGGAGGGTCCTTAAAAAGCTAGAAATAAAACTACCATATGACCCGGCAATCCCAGTACTGCGCATATACCCTGAGAAGACCGTAATTCAACAAGACCCAGTGTTCACTGTAGCACTCTTACAATAAAGCTAGGATGGAAGCAACCTAGATGTGCACCAACAGATGACTAAAGAAGCTGTGGTACATATATACAATGGAATTATTCAGTTCAGTGCAGTCGCTCAGTCGTGTCCGACTCTTTGCGACCCCATGAATCGCAGCACGCCAGGCCTCCCTGTCCATCACCAACTCCCAGAGTTCACTCAGACTCACGTCCATTGAGTCAGTGATGCCATCCAGCCATCTCATCCTCTGTCGTCCCCTTCTCCTCCTGCCCCCAATCCCTCCCAGCATCAGGGTCTTTTCCAGTTATTATTCAGCCATAAAAAGAAATGAATTTGAATTGGTTCTAGTGGAGTGGATGAAGCTACAGCCTGTTATACAGAGTGAAGTAAATCAGAAAAACAAGTATTGTATATTAATGCATGGAGTGAAGTAAAAGTCACTCAGTTGTGTCTGGCTCTTTGTGACCCCATGGACTGTACAGTCCATGGAATTTTCCAGGCCAGAGTACTGGATTGGGTAGCCTATCCCTTCTCCAGGGGATCTTCCCAACCCAGGGATTGAACTGTGGTCTCCTGCATTGCAGGTGGATTCTTTACCAGCTGAGCTATAAGGATAGCTATAAGCTATCCATATTATATCCATATTAATGCAGGTATATGGAATTTAGGAAAGTGGTTCTGAGGAACCTTTTTGCAGGGCAGGAGTAGAGACACAGACAGGGAGAACAGACTGTGGACACAGTGGGGAAAGGAGAGGGTGGGATGAACTGAGAGAGTAGTACTGAAACATTACCATATATAAAACGGATAGCCAATGGGGATTTTCTGTATGATGCAGAGTGTGCGAGCTTGTGCTCTGTGACAACCTAGAGTGGCAGGATGGGGTTGGGGTGGGAGGTTCGTGAGGGATGGGACATATGTATGCCTATAGCTGATTCATGTTGATGTATGACAGAAACCATCACAATATTGTAAAGCAATTCTACTGTAATTAATTTTTTTAAATCATCTAAAAAGGTAGACTTGAGATTAAAATTTACACTGTATAAAGAAAAGGTCAGGAGAAGAAAGAGCATTAAATGAAATATGAAGCATTAAAGAAAGTCTACAAACAGTAAATGCTGGAGAGGGTGTGGAGAAAGGGGAACCCTTCTACACAGTTGGTGGAAATGTAAATTAGTACAGTCACTGTGGAGAACATTATGGAGATTCCTTAAAAAACTAAAAATAAAACTACTATATGATGCAGCAATCCCACTCCTGGGCATATGTCCAGAGAAAACCATAATTCAAAATGACACATGCACCCGACTGTTCACTGTAGCACTATTTACAATATCCAGGACATGGAAATAGCTGAAATGTCCATTCGAAGGATGAATGGACAAAGAAGATGTGGTACATGTATACCATGAATCTGTCATAAAAAAGAATGAAATAATGCTATTTACAACAACATGGATGGACTGAAAGATGGTCATACTAAGGGAACTGAGGTGTGATATCACTTATGCCAAAGCCTTTGACTGTGTGGATCACAATAAACTGTGGAAAATTCTGAAAGAGATGGGAATACCAGACCACCTGACCTGCCTCTTGAGAAACCTATATGCAGGTCAGGAAGCAACAGTTAGAACTGGACAAGTAACAACAGACTGGTTCCAAATAGGAAAAGGAGTACATCAAGGCTGTATATTGTCACCCTGCTTATTTAACTTATATTCAGAGTATATCATGAGAAACGCTGGGCTGGAAGAAGCACAAGCTGGAATCAAGATTGCCGGGAGAAATATCAATAACCTCAGATATGCAGCTGACACCACCCTTATGGCAGAAAGTGGAGAGGAACTCAAAAGCCTCTTGATGAAAGTGAAAGAGGAGAGTTAAAAAGTTGGCTTAAAGCTCAACATTCAGAAAACTAAGATCATGGCATCTGGTCCCATCACTTCATGGCAGATAGAAGGGGAAACAGTGGAAACAGTGTCAGACTTTATTTTTTTGGGCTCCAAAATCACTGCAGATGGTGATTGCAGCCATGAAATTAAAAGATGCTTACTCCTTGGAAGGAAAGTTATGACCAACCTAGACAGCACATTCAAAAGCAGAGACATTACTTTGCCAACAAAGGCCCGTCTAGTCAAGGCTGTGGTTTTTCCAGTAGTCATGTATGGATGTGAGAGTTGGACTATGAAGAAAGCTGAGTGCTGAAGAATTGATGCTTTTGGACTGTGGTGTTGGAGAAAACTCTTGCGAGTCCCTTAGACTACAAGGAGATCCAACCACTCCATCCTAAAAGAGATCAGTCCTGGGTGTTCATTGGAAGGACTGATGCTGAGGCTGAAACTCCAATACTTTGGTCCCTCATGTGAAGAGTTGACTCTGATGCTGGGAGGGATTGGGGGCAGGAGGAGAAGGGGACGACAGAGGATGAGATGGCTGGATGGCATCACTGACTCGATGGACGTGAGTCTCAGCAAACTCCGGGAGTTGGTGATGGACTGGGAGGCCTGGCGTGCTGCGATTCATGGGGTCGCAAATAGTTGGACACGACTGAGTGACTGATCTGATCTGATCTGATCTGGATAGCATAGGGAACTCTACTCAATATTCTCTAATAACCTATATGGGAAGACAATCTGCAAAAGAATGGATATATGTATAACTGATTCCCTGAGTTGTACGCCTGAAGCTACTGCAACATTTTAAGTCAGCCATATTCCAGTGAAAGTAACTCAGTCGTGTCCAACTCTTTGCGACCCCATGGATTATACAGTGATCCCATGGACTATACAGTCCGTGGAATTCTCTAGGCCAGAGTACTGGAGTGGCTACCCTTTCCCTTCTCCAGGGGATCTTTCCAACCCAGGGATCGAACCCAGATCTCCCACATTGCAGGCAGATTCTTTACCAGCTGAGCCACCAGGGAAGCCCAAGAATACTGGAGTGGGTGGCCTATCCCTTCTCTAGTGTATCTTCCCAACCCAGGAATGGAACTGGGGTCTCCTGCATTGCAGGCGGATTCTTTACTAGCTCAGCTACCAGGGAAGCCCTATAGATCACTATACTTTAATTTAAAAAAAGGCAAATTAGTTAGACACGATGCCTCTCTCAAATTCCAAAGAAAACCAACAAAGACAGAACTCAGTTCACGGAAATTGTCTCTGGCATGGTTTTGCCTTGGCTTTTCAAACATGCCTGGAAGTCCACTGACATAAATACACCTAAGGGGGTGGGGACGCCCTCAGTGGCCCATTTGCTGAGGCGACAGGGTTGGCCAGTCTCAACAGCAGTGTTGCCCTGTCACTGTGGCGTGTGAACCTGATATCCTAGTGACAGCAAACAGCTACTACAAAACCAGCAGTGACACTCAAAGGCACAGACCGACAGGCTGGGTTTCTGAGTAGCTTCTCCCCTGGGAACTGGTTTCAGGGCAGTCTTTATTCACAGAACCTGATCTGACAATTCTGACATCAACTTCATCAGACTTGTAAAGCTGTATTTGCCCCTGACAGCACTGCGGTATACAGCTGCTGAATGTCCCCCTGAGCAAAGCCCGATGACTTCTCCCGGGCAAATCTCAAAGAACTCAGCCACAGTATAAGAAGCCAAGAGAAAGAAACCCCAACCCCCAAAGTGTATCTGATTATGAGTTCAACAGTTATCCACTTCTCTCCCACTCATTTCCACACTTCTTCACTCTACTAAGGCCCTTTCGGTGGAAGGTGAGGTCAAGTTCCAAATGCACAAATTTTATCTTGGCAACAGACTAACCTGCCTTGTTGTCCTGGGAACCCACTCAGCAATACAGGAAGTAGCGGCACCACAAAATACAAGGACTTGGTCATGATGAAACAGGATAGCAAGTATTCAATCTTCTTCCATGATTTGGGGTTTATAATGCATTTTGACACTAATTAGATGATACTCAAAATAACTCTTTAAGGTGGACATTGTTATCTCTGTCAGAAGTGGAAGCTAAAGCCCAGATGGAAAGATTTTCCTAAGATCACAACTTGACGATGATAAAGATCGGTGGCCTCGATTCTTGAAGTTCCTCCCACACAACCCCCCCGCAAAACAGTGAGGCTTCCCAGGAAGTGTAGCCTTTTTTTTTCTGGTGAAGGATTAACCTGGTGTTTGGGTGTCTCAAGTTTTTGAGGTTGTCATGCCATTATCCCTGAGTTGGGACTGGTTTCATCATCAAGGCGGAGGCCCTTTTCAGGGGATCATCTTTGAAGGAACATTCATATCACCCAGATGAGTTTAAAAGCATGTATACCTGTGGCGGATTCATTTTGATATATGGCAAAACCAATACAATATTGTAAAGTTAAAAAATTAAATTAAATTTAAAAAAAATAAATAAATAAAAGCTGAGTCCTCAGGATATCAGAAGGAGCTCAGCACAGAAAGACAATGTTGAAACAACAGATGCAGCTGTATTTGCTTCTTAGATCAGTTGTATCCAAGGGCTCAGTGAAGGAATTTAAGTCCAAAGAATTCCAAGGAACAAGAGAGCAAAATATGTGGCAGAATCTCCTAGGAGCCTCTGGTCTGAGCTGCTCGACTTTGCTGACTACTCACCGTGTATTCAAAACATGCTTACTAATACTGAAGTACACACTGGAAAGCTGCTAAGAGAGTCCATCTTAGAAGTTCTATTCATAAGGAAAAAAAAAAACACAGCAACCAGTAGTGACTGATGTAAGTTAGACTTCCTGTAGTGAGCCTTTCACAGGGCACACAGCTATCCAGTCACAATGTTGAACACCTGAAACTAACAATATTCAATGAGAATTATCCATCTTTTTTTAATGTAATTATTCACCAGCCCTGGCTTTTCTCTTACTTAAGATGCCCAGCAGTTCCTCTCTGACCTCTTTTTCTTCCTGTGTTACTCATTTGCTGATGCCTCCTTCCAGCGACTTGTAAACCTTTGACCTGTCTCCCTGACCTGCCACAACCAGACACCTCAGAGACAGCCCCATGCCAGCATATTACACTTGTTCCTTCTCTCCGTGCAGTTAGTTCTCATTAAACAGGTGCAACACCAACCTTTGCTTATTCAGAAACTCTAGCAGCCTCTTCACTCATTTTCATCAACCTCCTCACCCTCCTCCCAGCCGTGGGACACACTGGGGCCTGACGCATCATGCCCAAGTGCGGATACAGTCACATCTCTCTGCTGCCTGCAAAGAGGTAATGGCACTCCGTTGACCTGACAGACAGCTCCCACAACTCTACTGCAAATATTACTTTAACAACCGCCCTGTGCTCACAAGACTCACTGAACTGCTGAGCCTTCCATGGACACTCCCTGAAGTGGTTCTGTGCGTCATCCCATGGAAGTGATCTTATTAAACACTATTCCTTTTCTGGCCCATCTCAGTGTCACTGCCTCCTAAGTCTTTGCAAGTTTACCACTTCTCCTGCCTTCAAACTGCTATAGCACTGTTTTTAAAGGAATGATTATATACACATAAACACACACACCAAAGTGAAATACACAAGTTTTAAGTGTATTGGGGATGAATTTTCACATATGCCAAAGCCTTTGACTGTGTGGATCACAACAAACTATGGAAAACTCTTCAAGAGATGGGAATACCAGACCACCTGACCTGCTTCTTGAGAAACCTGTATGCAGGTCAGGAAGCAACAGTTAGAACTGGACATGGAACAACAAACTGGGTCCAAATAGGGAAAGGAGTATGTCAAGGCTGTATACTGTCACCCTGCTTATTTAACTTATATGCAGAGTATATCATGAAAAACACTGGGCTGGAAGAAGCACAAGCTGCAATCAAGACTGCTGGGAGAAATATCAATAACCTCAGATATGGAGTTGATACCACTCTTATGGCAGAAATTGAAGAACTAAAGTGTCTCTTGATGAAAGTGAAAGAGGAGAGTAAAAAGTTGGCTTAAAGCTCAACATTCAGAAAACTAAGATCATGGCATCTGGTCCCATCACTTCATGGCAAATAGATGGGGAAACACTGGAGACAGTGAGAGACATAATTTTGGGGGCTCCAAAATCACTGCAGATGGTGATTGCAGCCATGAAATTAAAAGACACTTGCTCCTTGGAAGAAAAGTTATGACCATCCTAGACAGCATATTAAAAAGCAGAGACATTACTTTGCCAACAAAGTTCCGTCTAGTCAAAGCTATGGTTTTTCCAGTAGTCATGTATGAATTTGAGAGTTGGACTGTGAAGAAAGTTGAGCACAGAAGAATTGATGCTTCTGAACTGTGGTGCTGGAGAAGACTCTTGCGAGTCCCTTGGACTGCAAGGAGATCCAACCAGTCCATACTAAAGGAGATCAGTCTTGGGTGTTCATTAGAAGGACTGATGCTGAATCTGGGACTCCAATACTTTGGCCACCTGATGCAAAGAGCTGACTCATTTGAAAAGACCCTGATACTGGGAAAGACTGAGGGTGAGAGGAGAAGGGGATGAGATGGCTGGATGGCATCACTGACTCAGTGGACATGAGTGTGAGTAAACTCTAGGAGTTGGTGATGGACAGGGAAGCCTGGCGTGCTGCAGTCCATGGGGTCGCAGAGAGTTGGACATGACTGAGCGACTGAACTGAACTGAACTTCACATATGTGGACACTCATTCACATCAAGGTAGAGATTTTTAGAACCAAGAAAATTCCCTTTGTCTCTTTGCAGTTATTTTGCACTTTCAGTGTGTTAGTCACTTAGTTGTGTCCAGTGCTTTGTGACCCCATGGGCTGTAGGCCATAGGCCACCAGACTCCTCTGTCCATGGAATTCTTCTGTTAGGAATACTGAAGTGGGTAGCCATTCCCTTCTCCAGGGGGAGCTCCCCAACCCAAAGATTGAATCCATATCTCCTGCATTGCAGGCAGATTCTTTACCGTCTGAGCCACCAGGGAAGCCCTCTTTCTAGTTAGCACCCTATCTAAATAACTAGTATTCTGACTTACATATTCATTCTGCATATTTTTGAACATACAAATGCAATTATACCATACGTACTCTTTAATATCTAGTCTCTCTTAACCCCCCAGAATTTTTTTTTTTTTTTTGAGATTTCATCTTGTCATTGTTCATGTATCTGGGTCTGAACTCCTAGGGCACCTTGCTGCCACATCTTCTAAGAAACCCTTACCTTCCTTCATCCTTTTTGTCCCATTGCTAACAATTACCCCTTATAGGCAGTGTTTTCAACCAGTTTATCTTTTGTCTCCCACAATACCCACACTGGGTTCTGAGGTATATTGGATGCCCAATACATATTTCTTGAATGAAACTGAGTAAATGATCAATTCCTTTATTGGGTTGCCAGATCACTTCAGCAGAAAGGATCACATCTAAGCAGGATAGCATGTCCTATTGTGAAGCAATAAACCACTGGAGAGCTATTTTATAGAGATGATGGGTTTATTAGGCATGATGTGAAGAGGGAGGCCAAGCAATATCTGAAGCAGTTTATCACATTTGGTGAGAACTGAGAGCAAAGCCTCAACACGTCATGCAATGAAATTCTGTGCTGTGACATGACCGTATGCCTGAGATAAGTTTCCATGCCCTGGATTCTGTGCGTATTGCATGCTAAGTTGCTTCAGTTGTGTCTGACTCATAGCGACCCCATGGACTATAGCCCAGCAGGCCCCTCTGTATCTGTGGAATTTTCCAGGCAAGAATACTGGAGTGGGTTGCCATTTCCTTTTCGAGGGGATCTTCCCAACCCAGGGATCAAACCCCGGACTCCCACATCATAGGCAGATTCTTTACTGTCTGAGCCACCAGGGAAGTTCTATATTACAATCACAAATTTGAAACTAAAATGTCCAAAATTCTCCTTATTCTCAAATAGTAGAATATGATGAAGTTCAAGAATTTAAAGTCTGAATGCCACTCAAGCAAATATTCAGAAGGGAAATGTATTGTTTGCCCTTTTAGTCTGTGTAAACAGTGAACTTAAAGGGAGGCAGAGGTATTATTTATCGGAGAAGGCGATGGCACCCCACTCCAGTACTCATGCCTGGAAAATCCCATGGATGGAGGAGCCTGGTGGGCTGCAGTCCATGGGGTCGTGAAGAGTAGGAGACGACTGAGCAACTTCACTTTCACTTTTTACTTTCATGCATTGGAGAAGGAAATGGCAACCCATTCTCCAGTGCCTGGAGAATCCCAGGGATGGGGGAGCCTGGTGGGCTGCCATCTATGGGGTCACACAGAGTCAGACACGACTGAAGTGACTTAGCAGAGCCTGGGACTTCAAGCTACTCAAGTCTTAGGAGGGAGTGGCAATGTAATAGGACAAAGAAAACAAGAGGACTT
Organism: Bison bison bison; assembly: GCF_000754665.1. NCBI lineage: Eukaryota > Metazoa > Chordata > Mammalia > Artiodactyla > Bovidae > Bison > Bison bison. The sequence continues at coordinate 10,940,217 of NW_011495051.1, read as the reverse complement.
TCGCAAAGGCTTAAAAGCCTTCTGCAGTGACACCATCTGCTTTCATGGACAAAGGGCATATTACTTTGTCTCCAAGCTGAAGTTAGGACTCCATAATGCACTGTCAAGACCTCTGCCTCTCAAGTAGAGCATGACAATGGCTACACGAGATGCCTCTGCTGGTGATAGCCCCTCTGTCCATTCATTAACCACCTTAGACTCAGGAGAGGAATCAGTTATATAGCAAATGTTCAAGAATAGATTCTTAGAGGCTCTGGAGAGAAGGACATTACCTCTGGGCCATTTGGGTGATTATTATCAAGACTGTGGTTGAGTCTCTCTAAACTGAGTAATTTACTCGGTTATATTCACCAGTTCAGTCAGTGAAAAGCTAAGTTTCCAACAGCGCCTGTTTGCAAATGAAGCAGTAAATGCAGTTCTAAATCCAATTCTTCATGCTTCCTCCTCAAACTGTGAGGCCAGAATTTATTACTTCTCTGGTGTTACTTTCTGACCCTTAATGACTACACTGAAAAGTCATCTCGAGTTTGCCTGTGAGACCAAATTATCTATTGGAATTAAAAGGAAAAAAAGTAGAAGAGAAAGGTGAGCTGAGAGTATTATTCAAAGAGTTCAAATATATCCTGGTTTGACCCCAAGATTGTATCATAAACTAGAGAAACAGATATAGAATAAAACCATGAAACAGTTAGAAGCTCATATGGGTGAATGCCATCTGATCTTGCTACAGGGAAGGCCTTTCTGAAGCAGTAGTACTCAACTCTGATGTCACGGTAGAATCAGCCAGGGAGCTTTTGAAAACCCTGATACCTTTATAGGACACCAGACTAATCAAATCAGGGTACCTGTGGGTAGAGAAAAGAGGAAAACTCAAGCACCAGTAGTTTTCAAGGCTTTCCAGGTGATTCCCAAGTGTAATCAAAGTTGAGGATCACTGTTCACTGCTCTCAGCACAATCAGAACATAAAGAAAATAATAATCAACAACTTTACTACATAAAAACAAGAAGATTTTTATAAACAGTACAAAAACCAGGGAAATACTGACAGCACACGTAAAAGACAAAGTGTTAACGTCCTTACTGCATAAAGAATCAGCGGAAGACAACATTTTTTGCATTTTTAAAAACTTTTCTATGTGCCCACAGTCTACCACTTCCCCACTGTGTTTATTTTAAATCAAGATGGGGGAAAATGTCATTAAAAACACCAACATTTTCCAAGCAGGCCATCGTGTAGATACCCCAGATACTTTATATTCCCTACTTCCTAGCTCATTTGCATCTGAAGATCCTTATGATATAAACCCATAAACCAAATCAGACACATCTTGGGACATGCCCTCCATCACCAACCCCATTTTGAGATGTAACAGACATAACGGTTTGTAAGCTGAAGTTGTACAATCTGACAACTTAAGTACATATATGGAAATGACGACCACAAGAAGGTTCACTGGGGCTGTTAACACAAAATCTTACTCAGGGCTTTTCAGACATCCATGTGCGTGGAAGTAACCTAGGGATCTTGTTGAGTGTAGCTTTGAGCCTGAGAAACTATATTATGAGCAAACACCTTGAAAGTACTGACTGATACAGATGGTCCTGGGACCACATTTTAAGTATCTAGTACTTAGTTATCTTTGAAAATTTTACAGAGTGCTAGAGTTTATATATACCTTTTGTTTCCCTAAGGATTTCAAATAAATAGGGGCAGTATACATACAAGCTAACTTGGGTTTCCTAGGTGGCTCACTGGTAAAGAACTCGCCTGCCAATGCAGGAGACATAATTAAGAGATGTGGGTTTGATCCCTGCATTGGGAAGATTCCCTGGAGGAGGGCATGGCAACCAGTATTTTTGCCTGGGAAATCCCATGGACAGAATAGCCTGGCGGGCTACAGTCCATGGGGCTGCAAAGAGACATGACTGAGCAACTGAGCACGTACATACAACCTAACTTAGGTACATGCATCTTTATACTCTCAGAGACTAAGGCAAGCATTACAGTTCTTGTGGTTTAACATCATCAAAACAAACAACCCAATCAAAAACTGGGCAGAAGACCTAAATATACATTTCTCCAAAGAGGATATACAGACGGCAAAGAGGCACATGAAAAGATGTTCAATGTCGCTAATTATTAGACAAATGCAAATCAAAACTACAATGTGGTATCACCTCACACCAATCAGAATGGCCATCATCTACAAATACACAAATAATAAATGCTGGAGAGGGTGAGGAAAGAATGGAACCCTCTTCCTCTGTTGGAGGGAATGTAAATTGATGCAGCCATTATGAAGAAGAGTTTGGAGGTTCTTTAAAAAACTACAAATAGAGCTACCATATGACCCTTCAATCCCAGTCCTGTGTTTATATCCAGAGGAAACATGGTTCAAAAGGACACACACACCTCAATGTTCATAGCAGCACTGTTACAGCTAAGTCATGGAGGCAACCTAAATGTCCATTGACAGATGAATGGGTAAAGAAGATGTGATACGTATATATAATGGAATATTACTCGGCCATTAGAAAGAAGAATATATATAACAGACTATTAGTCAGCCATTTGCAGCACCATGGATAGATCCAGACATTGTCATACTGAGTGAAGTCAGTCAAAGGAGGAGAAATATTGTATGATGTCCCTAATATGCAGAATCTAAAAAAAATTACACAAATGAACTTATTTACCAAGCAGAAACAGACTCACAGACAGTGAATGAACTTAGCAGTTGCCAAGGGAGAAGGATGGGGGAAGGTATATTTAGGGACTCTGGGATTGCTGTGTACACACTGCTATATTTAAAATGGATAACCAACAAGGTCCTACTGCATAGCACAGGGAACTCTGGTCAACGTTACATGCCAGCCTGGATGGGAGGGAAGTTTGGGGGAGAATGGATGCGTGTTTGTGTATGGCTGGGTCCCTTTGCTGTTCACCTGAAACTCTCACAACACTGTTAATCGGCTCTGTGAAGGGAAGTGAAAGTCGTTTAGTTGTGTCTGACTCTTTGCAACCCCACGGATTATACAGTCCATGGAATTCTCTAGGCCAGAATACTGGAGTGGGTAGCCTTTCCCTTCTCCAGGGGACCTTCCCAACCAAGGGAAAGAACCCAGGTCTCCTGCACTGCAGGCAGATTCTTTACCAGCTGAGCCACAAGGGAAGCCCAGGAATACTGGAGTAGGTAGCCTGTCCCTTCTCCAGAGGATCTTCCTGACCCAGGAATTGAACCAGAGTCTCCTGCATTGCAGGCAGATTCTTTACCAAGTGAGCTATCAGGGAAGCTCAATCGGCTATACTCCAATACAAAATAAAAAGTTTAAAAAAGAATAAATGTTTGATGAATAAATAAACAGGGTATTTTTCACAGTACCCAAGTGGCATAGAGAATATAATGATCATCAACCATTTCACAGATAGTGAATGAAGCTAGGGTCCCCAAAATGTTACCCTACCCAGAGTCAGAAAGCAGAGTGCTTTCTGTGTGACTGAGACTTGAGGGTTCAATGACAGAGAGGCAGACTAGTTTAATCAAAGGACCAAGGGGACCCTAGGTCTCAGACTCCTTCGACAGGCCCTGGGTATTTTCAAACAGTCTAGTGTTTTAGTTACATTGCAACCTGGGTCATTGTTCAAAAGGCAGATTTTCAGACCTCATACGTAGAATTCTAAGATTCCAGGTCATTCTGAGACCTACTCCATAGAGACAGAAGTAGAGATGGACTTGGTACCAGAGTTCTGATTTCAATTTTCACTTCTACCATTAATTGGCCATTTGATCTTAGAGAACTGGTGACAAACTCTAGTGATCACAGGAACTGGGCACAGAACTTAAGAAAGGGTGGGGTACAGTGGGGCTGTGATAAGCTAGCACACACGTGCCCTGCTTAGAAGAGGTCACCCTTACCTAGTTCCAGAGAAGTGGTGGCTTGGCCTTGAATTTTTTAAGGAGAGATTGGAAATCCAGAGCTTTACATGAAAAAGAGACTTTTAAATGTTTGTAATTCATTCAGAACTCTTCAACACACTGCATGCAGCTCTCTGGGTCAGGATCTGTCCGCTGGCTTACGTACTTTCTCTTAAAGCTTTGCTCTTTTGTCTATCTTTTTAACTGTCAAAAAAGGCTAATAACACCGTAAAGGATTGTGTGGCAGGGGTCAGATAATGTGAGTGGGAAGCACTTTAAACTGCATAAAGCATAAAAGTAAGAAGCTATTAATATCAGTATCATCATGACCATCATTGCACCTCCATGTCTAAGTCTTTTACACATTGAGGAGGAGAGAGACTGCGATTTCTTTTTGAAGACCATCTACCCACTGAGAACAGGTGCTGTATATCCCTTCCCTTATCAGCTTCTTCCTGTGTAAGGAGTGACTGGATAGTCATCTAATGGGCAGTGCCATTCCTTGGTCTTGGTGATTCAGAATCTGGCCTTGGAGAGAAATTTTTCACACACACACACACACACACACATATATACATAATGTATAAATACATATATACATGACCCTCATCATGGCTGTAAGTACAGTTAAGTATATGTCATGACTGAGATAGCAATAGAAGACAGAAAGAAAGAAGATACAGCCATAGACATGCATGAACATGTTTCCATGACTACAGATCCACTGACATGACAATCTGCAGAAATGGTCTTAATAGCACAGACTCAACCCCTCCCTCATCTCCTGGTCACCATTTGATATATATTATGTCCAAGAGTAACATGATTTTTCTTAATTCTTTTTGTCAAGCTAGCTAAATAATTGAATTGCCTTCCAGACTTGTTCCCAGAATATTAACAGACATGGAAACTGAGGAACATTCTTTACTCCTAAGTCTTTATCCCTCCTGATGCTTAACAATCTAAAATGACACTTCACCGCACACTCTCTGAAGGACAGTCACTAGAACGCCAGCAGGAGATGGTGACAGTGTGAACCTCATCATCATTTACCATAGGAAGTTCCTTGGTCTCAATGATCTGGATTTCTCCAGGTAGTTCTTTAGTCCCATGTTATCTGGAAAATTGCCCCTAACACTTTGCCAGTCCCCAACTGGTCTATATAATTTTGTTGGTTTACGAAAAAATGGTTTCTTTTTTCCCCCAGAGGGAATGGCTTGGCTTCCACGCTCCTGCAGCCACAAAATTAAAAGATGCTTGCTGCTTGGAAGGAAAGCTGTAACAAACCTAGACAGTGTATTAAAAAGCAGAGACATCACTTTGCTGACAAAGGTCCATCTAATCAAAGCTATGGTTTTTCCAGTAGTCATGCACAGATGTGAGAGCTGGACCCTATAGAAGGCTGAGCATTGAAGAATTGATGCTTTTGAATTGTGGTACTGGATAAGACTCTGGAGAGTCCCTTGGACATCAAGGAGATCAACCCAGTCAATCTTAAAGGAAATCAACCTTGAAAATTTATTTGAAGAACTGATGCTGAAGCTCCAGTACTCTGGTCACCTGATGTGAAAAGCTGACTCATTGGAAAAGACCCTGATGCTGAGAAAGATAGAAGGCAGGAGGAGAAGGGGACAAGAGAGGATGAGATGGTTGGATGGCATCACTAACTCATTGGACATGAGTTTCAGCAAACTCCGGGAGACAGTGAAGGATGGAGAAGCCCGGTGTGCTGCAGTCCATGGGGTTGCAAAGAGTCAGACACAACTGAGTGACTGAACTACTCCCTCTGGGTCGGGTCCAGAGGGAAGAAACCTCTGCTTAGTCTTGGCCGAGTTCCATACATGTCCACCTCCTGCCTGGATTTCTAGCCAGACTCCAGTCTAAGTCCCCTCAGCATCATTCTCATCAGGCATGCCTTTCTGCAGAAGCCTCATTCTGCATGTTGATTCAGCCTGGAACTGGGGTATGAAAGGGAGGGAGATTCCATCCCCCGAAGGCTGAGCTCCTCATACTAAGTCCAGCTCTCTCTCCCCTAAATGACCCTTGCGTCCTGTTAGGCAGGAGGAATAACTGAGGCATGGCCTCGGGAACCACTGACTGCTTCCCTGTGCCTCACACTTTCCTGACCTGAGGAAGAGGAATCAAAGCTAATTCCAAAGAAATTGGATCCCCTGCTGTCAGCCCCCAGAAAAATGAAATAAAATTGACCAGTCTACATTCTCTGTCTTCCAGACCCTGGAAACCCAATGGACAAGCCAATCTCTACAAGGCAGGGTTGTAAGACATGCAGTCTTAACTTGGATCTCAGAGTGCCGTGTTGGAAGCAGCCCCTGTGGTGGTGTGTGTTGCTGGGAGACAGTCCTGAACTTGAACCCTCCTGGACTCCTTGATGAGCTCAGTAGCTCCATGTGTGGTCATCCTCCCCAGTTTGACCTCAATTTTCCTTTCAGTGTCCAAAGCCTCCTGCTATTCAGGAGGACATTGAGGCAGATTTTAACAACCTCAGTTCCTGCCTAAGGAAGCTTTTCTTTTTTTTTTTTTGCCAATGTCTGGGGAGTATCTAGTTGGTTGTTCTAAATCCTAGGGTTTTTTTGCTAAAGTCCTTATAAACCCTGTTAAAGAGCTATCAGAATATTACATCTTCATTTTTCTTTCTTGCTTTTGGACTTAAATCTAATGAGCGGGTTCCAATCTAATGAGAAAAGAGAAGTCTTTGTAGCGATGCAGGGTCTCTGAGCCCCAGCTCTCACACTGGTTGCTTTTCCTGTCTCCACATGTGTTTGCTTGGGTGGGCCACAGTCCATTTTCAAGGCATCACCGGGCAGTTAGCCCTGTCAGATCCAATATCCAGTTTCTTGACAGGCCCTGTTAGTGCCATGCAGGACACTTGGGGCCAGACACATGGTAGTAATTTTCCGTCAACCTCTTCTGCCTTATTTCCCAAGCCCAACAAAGCCGCATGCAGAGTTCTCTCTGCTTCAGAATAATTTTTTTTTTTTTTTTGGTGGGGGAGATGAGTCTGTGTGTATGAGAAGAAGGGGGGCCTCAGAATCTCTAATGACAGTAAATAGCTGTGGCTTGAAACCCCGTTTCTGGTCAGAAGGACACTTTCTTAGGCTGCAGTCATATAATTGCACACCCAAACTGTTTCATTAATCCGAGTGGGGTTTCCTTGGGGAGCCATGGGAAGTCTGTATTCCGGAGTTCATTTTAAGGGGTGAGGCAGGAAAAGAGCCGTGTCCCTGCATTCCTAGCTGACGCTTTTAGAGGCGAGCTGGGTTTCCAGCCCAAGGGCTCGTCCTCTGCCTCTTTCTTTTGTCTCAGTATTTCCTTGCTATTTCGCTTCATCCACCCATAGTCACTGCCTTATGAGAGTTGGCCACATACCTGGACAGACGACTACATAGACGGAAAGAAAGAAGAACCTAAATCTGTGTGATGAGGTCGGTGTGGACATGGGTCCCCTCAGAACAGCCGGGCAAACCTCTTCTTTTTCCTCCTGCTCCTAGGTCATGGGGTCCCTGACTGACCCTGGCCTCCTACTCAGTCAGTTCTGGAAGAGCCCCATCCTTGACCTTAGGGAGAGTGGATGCATACCCCTCCCTTTGCTTCCCTCCCATTATTCAGAAAGCGGTTTTCTACTGCTGCTTGCCCACTGACACAGCACATCCACCTGAGCCTCTCTGTCCATCTAACTCAACCAGAGAAGAGAAGGACTCTTTAGGGACACAAACATGGAGGACAGTGTGTTGAGACACTCAGGCAAAGAGAAGGAAGGGGCCAGGCTGCATAATGTAGACCCTACAGAGGTCTCTGGAATTTAACGCAATCACAATGGAAAGGTGAAGGATTTTAAGTGTAAGGGTTACATAATTTAATAATAATAATAAACAACCTCCCCCTGCATCATAGAGGAAGCAAGAATGAAGATGGAAACCCCTCAGGAGTCTTCCAGGATAATGGCAGCAGTGGAGACAGA
>NW_011495051.1:10928553-10932220 GCF_000754665.1 Bison bison bison | reverse complement strand
TAAGTAGACAGAGATATGGGTCTGGAATCACAGATAGAACAAGCTGCTGGATGGTGAAGTGGGTGAGGAAAGAGAAGGGAAGATGGAAGGACCATGACTGGCTTTAACAGATGATCTCGCTGTTGAAGGAGAAGTGGCAGACTAAGGAAGAAATGGGTCTTGGAGCAGGGACAGATTGGAAGTCTCCAAATCTATTTGGGATTTTAATCATTTATGTTATTCATATTATGTGTATTCCTATTATCTATGTAGCCCTGCAAATAGAGGATTTCAGCAAGAGGGGAGTTCTCTGGCTTTTGAGGCTCACTAGGCCTAACCTCCATTTTATAAGTTTATGAGCTTGGCTCACCAGCCAGCTGAGAAATAAAATAGGACACGACTTATTTATATGGCAGGAAATCCAAAGCCATGTGTAATCTTTCTCTATCCTTTGAGTCTAAGTGTGTTTAGAGCTCCCAGAGGAGGTTCTGACAAAGAAAAGAAAGAGAAAACCCTTTAAGTGTAAATTATTAACTATGTGTAGCTTTACTTCTGATGCCTGTACCAGAAAAGAGAGTTGTTTTGGTGGGGAGGGATAGGAAAGAGGGGGAAAAAAAACTTAATAGAGAAAAGAAAGGCAGAGAGATCCAGGACACAATAAGGATCAAGAAGAGGCTGTTTCCCTTCACAGTCGGGGCACAGAAGTTTCCTCCTGTGAAGATATCAAAAAGGTTTTCAGATTCAGCTCAGCTAAGCTGTGCACAAAGCATGCTTTCTTCCAAGGTGACAGGCTTAGAGACACCACAAAAACTAGGTCTCCTGGGAGATGCGCATGCCAGAGTGTGGTGTCCACAGACAAGTGGATTGCAGTGGGTTTTTCTCATTCTCGTTCCAGAGTTCTGAGAACTGAAGCCAGAGGGGCCTGGATCTCTGGTTAATTTCCTTTCACCCCAACCACTCAGGATCATGTGTCTGTCTGACAGCGCCAGGCTCCCTCTACAGAGAAAGTAACTCCCTTGAAGAAATCAAGATGCTCTTCAGCTTACCCTGCCTTTCATTAGACTATTGTGGGAAAATAAACCTTTCTTGTAAAGTTTTCAGTAGACACAGAATGTCTGCCTTCTTGTCGAGGACGATTGTTGTTAAGAGGTTCAGAGGGGCAGAGAAATACCAATGCGGTGAGTGTGTGTGTACTACAGTATTACCCTCCACACACCAGCCCCTTGCTTGGCTGCATGAAATGACTATTTTACACCATCACATTTTTCATAGAGTCAGTTTGCCCTTCTATGGGGAAGTAAGCAGCATTGATATTTAGGTAAAAAATATGAAAACATTTTTCAAACTGCCGTATTATCTATATATCTATATCATACATACATAATATACATGATATGTATATACATATAATATCACTTTTCTGTATATATGAAACTATCACAACTTTGTAAATCAATTCTACTCCAATTAAACAAAAAAGACTGCAGACATTCTTCCTGCCCCAAACTATCGCTAATCATATAATATGGCCTATGTAATTTTCCGCACAACTTTATTTCTTCTACTGGTTAAAAAAAATAAAGGGGGAGTGGGGATAAGGGAGTGCTACCTTAACAAGGAGAGATGTTCTAAGCCAAGATGAATTCTGTTATTGCCACTGATTTCATAGTGGTGCTAATAGATTGTTATGTTTATAATAATTACAGCACATCATTATCCAGGCTTCAGCCGGAAAATGTGAGGAGGGTTATTTGTTGTTATGTTTGCTCTTACATTATTTTGATTTGAATGCTTATGTCTGCATATCCTGCTTATTCAATAAGGAGAGGAACATTTTACCCTGCATAAGAAAAATATGGCAGTTTGAAAAATGTTTTCATATTTGAAGCCAGTGACCCTAAGCAACTATCAGTGTTTCTCAGGACCTCCCTTGCACTAAGCACGCAGGCTATGGAGTGAAGACTCCCGGGTGGCTCTGGGTCTGCCACTCCTTGGCTACAGGCCCTTCCATTAGGCTCTGACTTCTCTGAGTCTCCCTCTCTCCTCTGACCTCTGGTGGTACTAACAGGCCCCACCTGCCCATCTCCCAAGCTGTGCAGAGTTTAAGTGTGGCACGGTGCACACCACACTGAGCCTGTTGGTTATTACACAAGAAAGGTGACAGTTCTTCACATCAGGCCATAGGCGACATCACCATAATTCCTTGTGCCAACAAAGAAAATACCTCTTTCACCCTGCAGAAGGTGTTCACCTGGTCACCCGCGGAGGCTCTGGCCTTAAATTGGTTTCAAACATGTAACAATATTAATGACTGTAGGACTACTGGTGTTGTGTGGCATTCATTTCCATTTTATAGAGACTGAGCAGAAGCCATTTTCTAAGAACAGACTGAGAAAATGCAAAGTCCATATTAATATTCATCATAAAAACAAAGTTGGGGCTCCTTAAAATATCGTAGCAGGGATGCCAAAAAAATTGAAGGCCAGGGTCTTCTGATCTCACCCCAACTCCAGCTGGAGTTCCTATTTTTTGAAAGAAATCTGGAAAGGAAAAAAAGTAGCTTCTTCTTCATTCAACACACGAAGTTCAAATAGCACAGAGTGTTCCTACAGCTCAGGTCTACTCTGGATAAATGACAGGATCCCACAGCGGACAGACCCAAAGGGTTTCTTTCTTTCTAATGGAGTTTACCTTCAAGTACATGAAAAAGAGAAATCTAGCCATGGATCTTGTGCTGGGAAAGGAATTACAGCCACAGCAAGAAGGAAGGTGGGGAGTAAGGCAGGAGTCCTTTGAATCCTCCAAAAAAGAAAGAAAGAAATGAAACACTTCCTTTGCTTCCCAAGGCATCACTCAAGCTACACCCTTCAGTATTCATTTGCATCGTCTGTGAACTGCCAGTTTATTTGCTTGTAACAGCAGCTTCTCTGCTATTATGGACACGTGGGAATAAGATGGTTATTTATAGGCTTCTTACTGTCTGTCTTACTGGACTGGAGAGGTGGATTTCTAGAAACTGGGAGAACTGGCAAGGCTCCCATTGCATAATTGAGAAGGCCAGTGCCAGAGAGGGTGGGTGGGGGAGAATTATTTACATACATTTCATTAGACCTCCTCAGGAAAGAATATCCAGTCCTGGCTCTGGCTCTGTGTGAAGAATGCTTACTTGCTTCCACAGAGGGAATTTCAACCAAGCACATTTGGTCCAAAGAGCTGCCCATTCCATGGGCTGCCACTGTGAACGTGTGGGAGGCTGAGATAACAGAGCTTAACCCTTCACTTCAAAGAAGAAACAGCAACTCAGAGGGAGGAGATGATCACGTGGCAAGTTCATCTCCAGCCCACACGAGTGGGTCTTGGGGTTGAGAGAGGATTCTTTCCTCTGAGCTGCACACTTGCCCAGCATATTCCTCAACCAGTGAGCCCCGGCCTGCGCTGGTAAATATTCGGCATAGCCTGTCTGCCTCTGCCTGCCTCACATCCCTTTGGAATTGGACAAGATCTTAATAGCACACTTTGATCAACATTTGCGGGGGGAGGAATAATAAGCCTTAAATCTTCCTGACGTGACATCTCTCCTGGCTTCCCTCATTCTCTTCTGTGCCCAGAAACTCAGAATTGTGCTCTAACGCTCATCGCTTGTACCTATCCTTCCTTAGGCTCCTTTTCTGTCTTTTTTTTTGTTGTT
>NW_011495051.1:10908801-10928453 GCF_000754665.1 Bison bison bison | reverse complement strand
GTTCAAGGATGAGATACAAATAAAGGCAAAAGGAAAGAAGATAAAGAAACAATAGAGAAAAGCGAGAGGAAAGACGATGGTGAGATGATTCTAGGTGTGTCCAGTGATGGTGCCCAAAGACCCAGCGGTGTGTGCACACCAGCCTTGGGAACATGCACGTGTGGCACTGCATGTGATTGACCTGCACACAAATAAAGTTACTTCTGCAAAATCGTTGCTGCCGCACTTTTACCACATTTTATATTCCCAAAAGAGTGAAAGAAAGACATGGTGATGCATCCTTTTTCAAAATGGTGTCTTCTCTACTTGGCATTCTTGGGGATCACACGCATCATCTCCCCCATCTTGTGGCCTCAGTGCTGATACAGCACACACCCTCCCCAGGCTCAGCTCAAGGACCCGGGGCTGATGAGAACCCAGATCATTTCACAATAGCTTCTGAAATCTACATGTTTTAAAAATAACGTAAATAGTAGCAAAATGTTACAAATAATATAGCAAAAATGGAGCTAAATAATAGTTACATTTGAAGCCACTACTTCCCATGGCCCTTTGGATAGGTGGTGTCACCAATATTTCTCCAACAATTCCCAACTTTACCTCCATTTGACTTTGGTTCCTTCTCACCATCTCCTCCCATTCTCTATTTTGATGTGTTCTGGGCTTTTTCCTCTGAGCTTACATAGTTTTATGGTAAGCCCCTGAAAAATATCTTTGAAAAAGACCTTTGTGGAAATAGAGGGAACACATAAATAAGTTGCAAGATAATTAATACTATAAGACTGCCACAGGACAGACTTGGACACAAGAATGACAAAGGACTGTGGGGCCAGCTCCGTGCATCACTCCCACAGCTGCTGCGGGTATGTTGAGTCCTTGTGCAGTCTCTGTAATTACAGCATCACCAACGCCAATCATTATTTCTCTCTTATGTCTTTACCTTATGAATGAATGGCCCCAGAAACTTTTTTTTTCCTTAAATTAATAAGGTGTCTAATGGAGGGAACCAGAAGTTTTGTTTTGTTTTGTTTTGTTTTCTGGATGAGTTACAGGTATGACACCGTTTTTTCTCATTTTGGTTTGCCTCCAAGTAGAGAGGCTGAAACCTGGGCTTTGGAAATGGAGAGCTTGCCTTGGTCCCCCTTCTGAGTTTATAGGTCTCAACATAGGAATGGGGGTCAAACATCTGAGGCTGATTTTCTGGTACTGAAGTGAGCTAATGTATACATTACTACACACTACACAGAGCACAGCCCTGTAAGTGCTCAAATACTGTTGCCACAAACTATTTGTTGTTCCTATGAAATATTGTCCATTACTTTATTCCTGACTCAGTAGTAGAAAATAATCCCACCGGACTGCCTTCATTTATGTTCTTTGCGATCATCTCTACTGATTGAGAAGACCAGAAATGTACTTCTTTTCCCCACTTTTGTCTCTCTCGTTTCTTCTTCCAGCGATGAAGGAAGTCAATGGGCTTAAATAGGGACATTCTTATCCACTGCTTCAGTTGTTCCTACTTCTGTTTCTGTGAATGGAAATATTTAAGTAAAATGAAATTGCTAAAGACCCAGCTTAAGTCTAGTTTGGACCCTTTGCATCCCAAGAGCATACAGGGTAGGTTCTTTCAAAGTAATGTAGAAAAACCAGTAGATGGATGCTAAAATTTCACACATACACAAAAATAAATATACATATATGTGTGTGTGTATGTGTGTGTGTGTATATATATATATACACATATACATATATATATATATATGAGGTTGATTGTTGTCAAAAACCTGAATGAGATATATAGTTAACTTTGATGCAGAAGAGCAGGAAATTTTCATCAACATCTTCCAAACTGGAAAGACCATGCCTGTTTCTTGAGCTTCTCTAATGAACTGCCACCCTGTTGGCTGACAGCTAAACTACCAAAGAGTAAATTTCACAGACCTGGGCCTGCAGCATTAGCAGGCAAGCTTGGTTTCCTCCCCTCTGAACTCCCAAAGCTGTGGTATTTTGCAGACTCCATTGAGTCTTCACTTTTGTCTGTGTATAGTCCATGCAGCGGGGGCAGGAGGAAAAGAGGGGAAGGAAGCTGGAACAGCTAAGGGAAGAGAGAGACTGCCCTTCCCTCAAATAATAGCAACAACAAGATCTCCTGTATGTGAACCATTTTCTAAAGGCCAACTGATGTATTCACCCACCTATCATATGCATCACTTCAATCATGTCTTATTTCACACACAACAATCCTAGCAGAGTTACCATCACCCCCATTTTATAAAAATTAGGCTCAGAGGAATTAAGTCACATGGCCAAGGCCCACCAGCAGCAGAGTGGTGGAGCTCAGTGAAAGGCATGTGGTCATGCTTAATGGACATCGGAGAGCTGGACTCCAAAGACACAGCAGCCTCACACTTTATGCATACTTTGGGGCTGGTTTCCTGGGGATGGCTGCCCCGATCCAAGAGCAGGAATGATTTTCTCACACTGACTTCTCATCAATGATATCTGTCAGCCTATATTTAGTAGACACCTATTATTGATAAACGGAGGAAAGTCTGCATACCAGATCAAGATTATTTAATGTTCTTCACAGAATATCAAAGTTAGAATAAGCTTGAGAGGATTCAGGCAAGCTTCTTTCAAAATACAGCCAAAGGGCCACCAGCCTAGATATTACAGGAACTGTTAAAATTCCAGACTCACCAGACTAAAGGGACAAATGAAAACATATGTCCACACAAAATTACACGTAGACGGTCATAGCAGATTTATGTAAAATCACCAAAATCTAAATATCCCAAATGTTCACCAACTGGTGAATGAATAGACAAATGGTGGTCTACCCCTACAATGGAATACTAATCTGCCATAAAAGTAACTACTGATCCATACAAGCAAATGGATGAATCTCAAAGGCATTATGCTGAACCAAAGGAGCCAGACACCAAAACCAGCAGGCTACGTGATCCTGTTTATATGAAATCATAGCATAGACAAAACTGCAGAGATAAAAAAGCAAATTGGCATTTCCAGGGTGTGGGGAGAGAGAGAGAACTGACTTCAGTCAGGCACAGAGGAACTTTCAGGGATGATGAAAATATTGGTTGTAGTAGGAGTACATGGCTGCATGCACACGTGAAAACCCATCCAATTATACAGTTGAAATTGGTGATTTTTACTGTATATAATTATATCTCAATGGAGTTGACCCAGAGATGAAAAACGAAGGTGTAGGGAGAGAGAGAATACTGACTTCAGTCAGGCACAGAGGAACTTTCAGGGATGATGAAAATATTGGTTGTAGTAGGAGTACATGGCTGCATGCACACATGAAAACCCATTCATACAGTTGAAATTGGTGATTTTTACTGTATATAGTTATATCTCAATGGAGTTGACCCAAAGATGAAAAACGAAGGACGTAGGAAGGAAAATGAGTTCGGACTATCTGTGCTTTCTCCCAAAATTTACATGTTGAAGCCCTGACTCTCAGTGTGATGGTATTTAGAAATGAGGGCCTTTGGGGTAGGTGACTTCTCAAGAGCGGGGCCATCATGATGGGATTACAGAAGACAGCTTGCTCTCGCTCCCTGCCAGCACAGAGAACAGGGGACCTTAACTCCATATGAGCCAAGACAAAAGGTCTAAGAATGAAACCTATATGCCAGCACCTTGATTTGGGCACCAGCACCTTTTCAGCCTCCAAACTCTGATAAATACATTTCTTTTGTTTAAGCCACCCAATTGGTGGTATTCTGTTATGACAAAGAAAAAAAGAAGGAGAGGGAAAAGAAAATAAAGGAAAGGGAAAGGCACCAAGGAGAGGAGGAGGAAGAGAAATCTGTCCCAGGGCCATGGTGTCTATGGAGACCCTGTGGTTTGCATAAGTCCCCAGGTCAGCTGTGTTAGTTTCCTAGCATGCTTGTATGTACGCTCAGTTGTGTCCAATTCTTTGCAACCCCATGGACTGTAGCCCGCCAGGCTCCTCTGTCCAAGGGCTTCTCCAGGCAAGAATACTGGAGTGGGTTGCCATGCTCTCCTCCAGGGGATCTTCCCAACCCAGGGATTGAACCCAGGTCTCCCATGCTGCAGGCAGATTCTTTACTGTCTGAGCCACCAGGAAAGTCTGAAATGAAGGAGCTGCCACCAAATTATCAGGAACTTGGTGGCTTAATAGAAACAGCGATGTACTCTCCCACAGTTGGGAGGCCAGAAGTTCTAAATCAAGGTGCTGGCAGGGCAGGCTCCTTTTAGAAGCTCAAGGAAGGGTCTGTTTCTGACCCCTCCCCAGCTTCTGAAGGCCACCAGGCCTCTTTGACTCCACATGTGCAGAAGTCCAAAACTAAATGCATCCATTTGCATGGTTTCCTTATAAAGGAATGATGGGCAACACAGATCTGGGTTATATATACATACTATCTGACCATACCTGTGTTACATCAAGAACCTCAACTTATAATCCATAGTATGAGAATAATACCATGTTCGAAGGCAAAGTAAATTTTTTCTTGAAAAAGTGAAGCATAAAAAATAATGGTCTAGAAGAGGTTCTAGAAACACAAAATAATTGGGGGCCTTCAGATTCTACCCTAAAATATCAGGATAGCAACTGAAGTAACAGATGCTCTAAAATGGGCATAATTCTCTAGTGATTCAGCTGATAAGTGACTGTGCATTGACTAATGCCATTTGAACACTTGTGGTTGTGAAAACATAGTAAGTATTTACTTTGGGTGAAGTACAAGGTTATTTTGAAATTGACAGAGGAAGATCTACAGTGTTTTTATGGGAACGAATGTACTTAACCAGGTAATGGCTGCCCAGCAAGAGATATGTCTGTGTTTAGGGAAGTAAACCCATTTTCCATGCTTCCTGCTGTGTCAACAGAATGTGTTATTTACAAATCAAAATCCCCTTGCAGGGGTAGTGTTATTCTGGAATTGCCCCATTCTACTATCACTAGACTCCCACAAATGAGAAATACATGTTCTGAAAGTAGAAAGGAAAATAGAAAGAATTGGGGCAAATATGGTGTTCCCCAAAAAGTGACTATTTGGGTCATGCCTTTGTGATATCAGAATACCTTGAGTAGAAACCAATGGAGATGACAAATCTCCCATCACGTGTAAACTTAGGTATAACACATGGGCAGAGTTCACTACTGATGTCATATGTTGTTCTGTACTCAGTTGACAGCAAAAGAAATTTTTCAAGTAGCTGGAACATGCTCCTGGAAGAGGAAAAGGGGTTTCACTCAATTTAATTTCTATTGAGGAAGGGTGGAGTTGTGAAATATCAAGGCAAAGAAAAAGATAAGAATTTCCTCCATTTTTTTCAAATAAAAACATAGTATCTGCTACTTTGCTAGTCACTAATGTAAAGGGCTAAATTTCAGAATGAAGATTTCATGCTGCAGAAAGCCTTGAAGTCCAGCGTGGTGGTGGAGGGGATGAGAGATCAAGACATCAACTGCTCCATCCAGTAACTACAGGAGAGGGAACACCTTACTCTGTGGGACAGTTGGAAAGTGCCGTCGCCTTCTCCAATTAAGGACCCCACCCCCCAATAAATGTTCACTATATATCTTTTATGGGTTTTCCAGGTAGCTCAGAGGTACAGAATCCACCTACTAATGCAGGAGACCAGGTTGATCCCTAGGTTGGGAAGGTCCCCTAGAGTAGGAAATGGCACTCCACTCCAGTGTTCTTGCCTGAGGATCCCACAGACAGAGGAGCCTGACCAGCTACAGTCCAGAGAGTCACAGAGTCAGACATGACTGAGCACGCATGCACACATACGTCTTTTAAATAGACAATATTCTAAAGAGTAGGAGAGGAAAACACTTGATTGTGAGACCCCAGGACTCTTCACTTTTAGGAAATGAAAGGTTGCCTCCATGCCATTATGTGGTAGCCTTTTGCCCAGATAGAAGTTGGCAATAATTTTGGTTTGCTTCATCTTATCTTGTCAACTTACTCAATCTGTGACAAACCTAGCCACAGTGAGAGATCCCAGCAATAGGAATGTATGAAGTCCAGTGAACTTGACTCACAGTCAATTTTTGGAGAGAGAGCTAATATAAAGAAAGTTAATGATATCTTCTGTGGTACATGCTGCCTAAACAATTCAAGAGTATTTTGGGGTGAAAAAGGAGTCTGTAAACAGTTTTAACATATCTTAGGAAAATCCATATCGTTGTTTATCATATAGTCCACAAAATGGCAAACACCAAAAAATAAAGTGAAATCATCAAATAGTTACTATAAAATACGTGACCTAGATCTATTTGAGTCTTTCAGTTCTTCCACCACTACCATCTACTTTCAATTTACATTCATTTTAGCTTTTTCCTAGTGCTGTTTTTTAATTAAGCACTAAAATTTAAATTTAATTTTAATTATTATCTTAATAATTATTAAGATATAAGGCATGCAAGTTTTTAAAAAGTTTTTACAAACATTCACACTCACATTGTCTATAAATATAACATTGGTGTATACTTGATAGCAAAGATTTTTTAAATTTCTGCAAATTGAAATTTTTAAATAGTCAAAGGAATTCCTATTCGTCAGTCCAGTAACTGAATACCTCTTGTCTGAATTGTTCATAATTCTGTCTAGCTATCTCCTTTCAAGACCTGCTCTGATTCAAGTCAAATGAGGTGAACAATAGCTGTCACTTGCTGAATCTTGGCAATTTTCCCCATGAGCAAAAAATAAATATTACAGCTTCCCCACAATTTGCAGTACAGCTGTTGACTCAGGTCTTCATGGATGAAAAGGAAGGAAGAAACGCTGTGTGCTGGGAACACTGTGGAGCATGCAGTTTGAGAACAGACTAGCTGCAGAAATGGACTTTTTCACTCTCCTCTTTCACTTTCATCAAGAGGCTTTTTAGTTCCTCTTCACTTTCTGCCATAAGGGTGGTGTCGTCTGCATATCTGAGGTTATTGATATTTCTCCCGGAAATCTTGATTCCAGCTTATACTTCATCCAGCCCAGCATTTCTCATGATGTACTCTGCATATAAGCTAAATAAGCAGGGTGACAATATACAGCCTTGACATACTCCTTTTCCTATTTGGAACCAGTCTGTTGTTCTATGTCCAGTTCTAACTGTTGCTTCCTGACCTGCATATAGGTTTCTCAAGAGGCAGATCAGGTGGTCTGGTATTCCCATCTTTTTCAGAATTTTCCACAGTTTATTGTGATCCACATAGTCAAATGTGACTTTGGCATAGTCAATAAAGCAGAAATAGATGTTTTTCTGGAACTCTCCTGCTTTTTCGATGATCCAGTGGATGTTGGCGATTTGATCTCTGGTTCCTCTGCCTTTTCTAAAACCAGCTAGAACATCTGGAAGTTCACGGTTCACGTACTGCTGAAGCCTGGCTTGGAGAATTTTGAGTATTACTTTACTAGCGTGTGAGATGAATGCAATTGTGTGGTAGTTTGAGCATTCTTTGGCATTGCCTTTCTTTGGGATTGGAATGAAAACTGACCTTTCCAGTCCTGTGGCCACTGCTGAGTTTTCCAAATTTGCTGGCATATTGAGTGCAGCACTTTCACAGCATCATCTTTCAGGATTTGAAATAGCTCAACTGGAATTCCATCACCTCCACTAGCTTTGTTCGTAGTGATGCTTTCTAAGGCCCATTTGACTTCACATTCCAGGATGTCTGGCTCTAGGTGAGTGATCACACCATTGTGATTATCTTGGTCATGAAGATCTTTTTTGTATAGTTCTTCTGTGTATTCTTGCCACCTCTTCTGAATATCTTCTGCTTCTGTTAGGTCCATACCATTTCTGTCCTTTATGTATTAGAAAGGCTAAAATTTAAGAAGACTGACTATACCAAGTGTCAGAGAAGGTCTACAGGAACTGAAAGTCTCATAGTCTGCTGATAAGAATCTAAAACGATACTGCCACTTGAGAATATACTTTGGAAGTTTCTTAAAGAGTTAATTTTATACCTACTATATGGTCCAGCCCCTTTTCTCCTAGGGTGTGTGTGTGTGTGTATGTGTATGTACGTGTGCATGCGTGCAGTAACATCTGACTTTGCAACCCCATGGACTGTAGCCCACCAGCCTCCTCTGTCCATGGGATTTTCCAGGCAAGAATACTGGAGTGGCTTGCTGTTTCCTTCTCCAGGGGATCTTCCTGACCTAGGGATTGAACCTGAGTCCCTCACGTCTCCTGCACTGATAAACAGATTCTTTACCAGTAGGGCCACCTGAGAAGCCCTTCTCCTAGGTGTTCATGCAAAATCAAATGAACATATGCCCTTATGAAGTCTTATGTATGATGTTCATAAGGGCCTTATTTATAGTAGCCCCACACTGAAAACAACCCAAGTGTCCATGGACAAATGAATTGTTAAATAAATGCAGTACTTCCATACAATGGATACAACTCAGGATTAAAAAGCACTAGACTTGAACTTTCAACAATATGGTTGAATCTCAATGCTGCTGAATTAAAGAAGCTCAACGTACCAGAGTACATATTATGATATTCTTCATATGAAGTTCTAGAAAATACAATTAATTCACAGTGACTAAAGAACAGATCAGTGGTAGTTTGAAGATGGGGCTGGGTGTGGAGGGGTTAAGAGGACAGATTAAACATCGGTAACAAGGAAGCTTTCGGAGATCATGTGTGTGTTCGTTATCTTGATCGTAGCAATGATTTCACTGGGCTGTATGTATCTGATCATCAAATTTTGCTCTTTTAATATGTGCAGTTTATTATTTACATCAATAAAGCTATTTAAAGACCAAAAGGATGAGGACCACTCAGGAAGAATCTAACAAAATATAACCAACTGTACTGCATGAACCTAGGTTGAATTTTGAACTGGAGAAAAATCATATGAAACATTTGTTTTTTAATTGGGGAACTTGATTTTTGTGTATTTGATGACACTATGTAATTACTGTCAGATTTCTTAAGTGTGGTAACAGTATTGTGGTTATACAGTAAAATACCCAATTTTTGGTGATTCGCAGAGTCTGACACAACTGAGCAACTGAACTGAACAGAAATTAAAAAAGAGAAAAAATACAATGTATATGGCTTTGAAATTGTTTAGCAGAGAGAGAGAAAGTAAAAAACACTGTGGTGGGATCTCAGTGGGGACTGTCCAGATGTTCTTCATTCTGTGTCTGAGTTTCTGAACATTTGTAAGTTTTTAAAATTGGGGGGACATATGTGTAGTGTATGTGCTTACATTGTATCTGGATGAGAAAGAGGGAAAAGTTTCAGTCAATAGATAGTCCAAAAAGATATTACTCAGCCATAAAAAAGAATGAAATTGGTCATTTGTAGAGCTGTGGATGGGCCTAGAATCTATCATACAGAGTGAAGTAAGTCAGAAAAGCAATAATCATATATTAATGCATATATGTGAAACCTAGGAAAATGGTACAGATGAACCTGTTTGCAGGTCATGACAAGAGGGGTTGGACAGTGGGGAGGTTAAAGAGGGAGAGGATATATGTATACACATAATTGATTCAGTTGGTTGTATGCCAGAAGCTAACACAGCATTGTAAAACAGTTATACTAAATAAAAAAAAGAAAAAGTCAACAGAGAATCTGGAGAAACTGCTCTGGGGAGAGAGCTGGGTCTTGTGTGAGATAGCATGAACTATGAATGTTGTAGGGTTCTCAGTGGGTCTTTGAGGGTGTATGCTGCAAAAGGAATTACAGACTGAGTTGCATTACAAATGTTCTTGATTGCATCAGAACTGAGATGCATGTTACAGTTCTAAGTGATACACCGAGTCTCAGCTTGGCCTCTTAGGAGCACAGGTGCAAGTTTATTTGGAGTATCAACACCAAGCAGCAGAAGGAAAGAGGTCCGGGCCAAGGGAGAGGTGGTGCTGTGATGCAGACTCAACAGGGTCTCAGTTGAAGGAGAAGGGGGTGAGGCTTAGGCGGCAGGAGTCTCCTCAGACAAGGCAATTCCCACAGAGGGCCACCAGCTGAGAGCAGAATCCGCAGCATCTGGGGGAATAAATCCAGATTCCTGCTGATCCTGAAAGAGGATCCCACTACAGGACAGCGTGACATCCCTAACACCCTGCCCCCACCCCCAGCTCTTGTACCTGTTGTTCATACTTGTACAAGTTGCACAGGACTAGTTGTTCACAATGCTTGTAAACTGGTGAATAATTATCCAATCACTTCTATACATTGTGGTATACTGATTTCAAAATTTAAATTTTATTCAAGTCATGTCTTAACTTTCCTCAATTCATGTCATAAAATGGAGAATATAGGTTTTATTTTCCTTACCTGTTGTTAGCTGGAGAAAGTAGGCACTTTCTGGGGTTCAAGGGTAAAGACTGCAATACATTGTCACAAATGTCTTTACAAATGGCCTTGCCCAAATTCCACAACTATGAAGTGGAAGAGAAAAATGAGAATTCAGGTTTCTGGATACCTGAGTCCAGTGACCTCATCTCTACACCCTTAATGTCTGTCTTAGTCCTAATAGTGACACAGACAGCATCACTTTTCTGACCACAAGGGAAGCTTGTCCTGAAACGTCACTGCTGGGTATTAGCTGCACACTGAAGCTTTCTGGTGGAGAAACAAGTGGAACAGTCTCCCCTGTAACACCCTGTAAGCCAAGCCCCCCAGAGTCCAGGAAGATGTATAACTGCTCAGTTCCTTATGGTTACAGCTATTTTCCAAGTCTGAACAGTCTCCTCTCCCCTGGCCAGCTAATCCCCCCAGCTCCTTGACGGGCAGAGGTGTTTGCATATGAAGCCACCCCCAAGGCTGTCTCTGTTTCATGGTCACTGGAGAATGAACCCCCTTTGGTCCTCTCCCCTGACTTGGATCACCTTCCACAGGGTGCTAGTTCTGGGCCTCATCCCCTAGTCTGTGTAGTCCGCGTTTTCCATCTGTTCTGAACATCCATAAAGGATTAGACCTTTCCCACTGCAAGGATGGATCTCCTTTCAGCCTGTCTCTTTATGGGTATTATGCACAAAGAGTCTCTTCCTGGAGAGGAATCGCCAAGTATCCTTTATCCCATGTTCTGTATAAGCTAAACAGCTAGAAGGTGGATGAAGGCAGACAGAGTACTGTCTCACCACACAAAGAAAAAGACACCGGGGTAGTCAATGTTTACTGGCAAATCACAGAATTCCAACGTACCTTCCCAGTGAGGCTTAATCCCCCTCCTCCCCTACACGTGGTGTCTTTGGTGTACCCTTGACCTTCTCCAGTCAGTCAGTAATTATCTCATAAACACTTTGACAGAACCATCAGACACTGCAACCTGTTCATGCTTCAGACAATATCTACATTCCATCTATGTATTACTTATTTTCTTTTTTCTGCTTGCTCAAGCACACTTTTACTATTGGGGCATCTGCCTTGGTGTAAGTCTGTGTACCTTTGGGGAAAAGATAGCAACACTGAATCCTCTTGACAAGCAGCTGGATTTGGCAAGGAAATTGGACACAGTTTCAATCTTGTGCAGAGGGTGTTTGCTCATTATTCTTAGTAGGGAATATAGACTTAAATAGAAAACATACTTACACAAATATGCAATCTGTGGTCAAGAAAGGGAATTTTCTGTCAGTTCCCTTTAGAAATAGTTAGAGCTGTTTGTTTTTCCAAGCATTGGCAATTAAAGCCTCGGAGAATGAAAAATTAAACAGTTCTGTGATTTACTCTTTTATTAGATACGCTTTTTAGTTGAATGTGAAAATCAGTGTAGTAAAATAAGCTGTAGAATCAAAAGGATTCAACTTACATCTTAGCTTTGTTCCTGATTACTGTGACCCTGCACAAGTCATGTGAGTGCTCTGCTAACTCAGGATTTCAACTTAACATTCTCTGAATGTACTCACTCTAAGAACCAACTTCTACTCAAAATGTATTTATGGCTCAGAAAGAGAGTTTTACTCATTGGGATGCTTCTATTTGTACCTCACTTTAAAATTACTTTCTGGACTGTTACCCTTATTAGTTAAAATAATATTTTTGAGGTCATTTGTTACAGGTCTATTCCTGCCATCATAACCTTAAATTCCTGTAGGAGAGAAACTGTTGAGATAAATGAATCCATGATTATGTTGATGATCACTGATTGTAACATGCACTATGAATAATAATAATAATAATAAAACAGGCTGCTATGTGAGAGAATCATGGAAGGAGAAAATTCAAGTTGGTGGAGCAGTGGTGTGGCCATAGAAAGTCTGTTCAAGAAAATACATGAAGTTAACCTCAAAGATGGGACAGGAGTCATTTGGATGAAGAACTCAGGCAAAATACCATTGTGGGCAGACAGACTGGTATGTGTGGTGTGTGCTAAGTCCCTTCGTTGGAAATAAGCTTGAAGCACCCAAGAAGCCAGCACAGATAAATCTTAGTCAAGAGACTAATCAAGAGGCTAGAATTGCAGCTGGTCCAGAGACTACAGGGCAATGGGAAGTCTAGAGGGGACCAGGTTGTCTGATTTTCAGTTTTTATAGAGATCATCTTGGTTACTCTGAAGAGTACTGCTTAGAGGGAGGCAAGAAATGGAAGAAATGAAACCAGTTGGGATGCTACAATAGCACCCTAGGAACAGTGTCCAAGTGCATCATTGTCTTCACCATCACCGTCATCTTCATCAACCATGAACAGCTCCCACCTGAGAACTTACAAATATACCCTCTGTCCTCTGTGCTTAAGTGTGTTAACTGGTTAATCATACTTAAGACAAGGGCTGGGGCAGTGGGAAGAGAATAGACTCCATAAGTATTTTACAGATAATACTAGCTAACGGAGTAATAGACTACATATAAAGGGAAAATGTGAAGGAACAGCAGGTTTTTAAGAACGACCCTTAAAAGTTCAATTTGTGCAACCAAGTAGATGGAAGTCACAATCCTGAGATAAAGAATATTAGTATTACTTATGTACATATTTATATCTATCTACCTACCTGTATACATACATACACAACAAGGGAATACTACTGAGCTATAAAAGAGAGTGAAATAATGTCATTTACAGCAACATGGATGTACCCAGAGATTATCATACTAAGTGAAGTAAGCCAGAAAAAGACAAATACCATATGGTATCACTTACATGTGGAATCTAAAATATAACACAAATGAGCTTATCAGCAAACCAGAAACAGACTCACAGACATAGAGAGCAGACTTGTGGTTACAGGGAGGGGAAGAATGGAGAAGGGATGGACCGGGAGTTTGGGGTTAGCAGATGTAAACTACTCTGTATCGAATGGATAAACAGCAAGGTTCTACTGTTGAGCACAGGGAACTACCTTCAGTATCCTGCAATGAACCATAATGGAAAAGAACATAAAGAATCATTTGTTGTATAGCAGAAATTTGTACAACACTGTAAATCAATGACACTTCAGTAAATTTAAAAGAGTATAAGTACAAAGCCAGGTTTTGCAAGAAAATCTCCACTTTCAACATGGTTTGAGATGCTGATTTGATTGTGGCAGCAGCCCTATGAAGTTGATGAAGATGATAAGCCTTGCATTGAAGATGATAAATATGTACCTGCATATAACTGAGAATAACCTTTACAGAAACTTCTTCAGGGCACTCTGCTCTTTGGGCCTGGACTCTATGTAGATAGTACTCCCACACCATGAAGACCTTTCATGCTTTATCTTTTTCCCATAAATAATGTATGGTGATTTCATGAGTCAAGATGGAATAGAAAATTTGCCATTAAAATTATTTTTTTAGACTCATTCATGCATTTTTCTTAGTTTATATCAAAGTTTGACATGGTTTCAAGAAACAATAGACCTCTTTTTTCCATAAGTTATAATGGCTCTATACATGAGCCTGGGCAGTTTCTGTTGAGAGAATCTACTTGCATGCTTGCCATTTAATCATTTTGTGGATCTCTTTAGCACTTTCTAGAGAAAGTAGGCTTATTTTCTTAAGAAGGGAAGATTGAGAATTCCAATTGGGAATACATGCAGGGTAGAAGCTTGGAAAGAGACTCTTAACCAGAGATGTAAATGATGGTGAAGGATTAGCTTTGGGTGATTGGGATTAGATTAGGATATGAGCTCATGAAGGTTGGAGGAGATGAAGCTGGCATAAATTTCTGGGGCCTTGCACTCCAGAAGAGTGGCAGGATTGAACTGTGCTGATATCATTTGAAAGCCTTTGCAAATATTTTTAGTCAGGTTGCTTGGAAAAGGGAGACCACATTTATTTTTTAAGAGAGCTCAAACCTGCTCTGGGTTTGTATAGTGTTGGTGTGATTTCAGTTCAGTTCAGTCACTCAGTTGTGTCCAACTCTTTGCGACCCCATGAACTGCAGCACGCCAGGCCTCCCTGTTCATCACCAACTCCTGGAGTTCACTCAAACCCACGTCCATCGAGTCAGTGATGCCATCCAGCCATCTCATCCTCTGCCGTCCCCTTTTCCTCCTTCCCCAATCCCTCCCAGCATCAGAGTCTTTTCCAATGAGTTAACTCTTCGCATGAGGTGGCCAAAGTACTGGAGTTTCAGCTTTAGCTTCATTCCTTCCAAAGAACACCCAGGGCTGATTGCCTTTAGAATGGACTGGTTGGATCTCCTTGCAGTTACTAACTTGGGGTTTGCATAAAAGGAGGTAGAATATTAAGAAAGTGAGTCCTTGGTTTTTCCCTTACTTTTCTTTCTTCCCAGTCCAGTCCATCCACATGTTCTTTTATTTTTTTCTCTCAACGTAGCTATCATTTGTCCCCTCAGCACCCCTGATCACTATTATCTTAATCTGAGCCATTCCACTTTCTAAAGGTGAATTTTTTAAGTGATACTTATTGATGATTCAGAAAAGCTCCGGGAGGGATCTGAATTGAACAAACAAAATGCATATACATTAGTAGTTAAGTCAAAGTCAGCATTTTTTGGTCAAAAAAAAAAAAAAAGCAAAACTCAATGACTGAACACGTCATTGGGTTGTCATGGCAACCGTTTCTTTTTTTTTTTTCTATTGTGAGGAGACAGTTGGGTGCTGACCTAAGCGTTAGCCTATGCTTTTTGAAAGAAAAGCTCCCATCCTTCCAGAAGGGCAGGGTTGTTGATTTTTAGTGCAGTTTCAGGCTCTAAAAGGGTCACTCTTGATAGTTATACTTTCTTGTCTAGTGAACACATAACGGGGGGTAAAGAGGTTAAGTACCAGCGCCCCAGGACAACACAGTCCATCCTTCCCCTTTGCCAAATGAGAAGAACCCCCTTTACAGGGAATCCACAGGAACATTGCACACTTACTTCTTTCTGTCAGGTACCCTTCTGAGTCTGTTCTCTGGGATCACCCAGAGACAAAGCCAAAGACCACAAATATAACCTCTTATCGTTGTGTCCCCCATATTTCCTTCCTTACCAGTATCAATGAGGCCCCTTGAATTTGCCACCACAGTGCTAGGTACTGGGGATACGACAGTGAGCTAAGCAGATGCTTCCTGGTGGCAGAAATAGATGCTAATCACACACACACACACACACACACACACACACACACACACACACGTGTTTAGATGTGAATTACTGAGATTGCTTTGGGAGCCTGTAACAGGATGGAAAGACATGGTCTTGGCTAGAAGAGTCTTGGATGAGGAAGTGATGCTGGAGTGGTGAGAGCTGAAGAATGAACAGATGAGGGAGGCGGTGTGGGAAACACTGCAAGGAAAGGGATCCAAACATGCAAAGGCCCTGTGGCAGGAGATGGGCCTCCCTGTTGACTCAGTGGTGAAGAATCCTCCTTCAGGGGAGGAGACCTGGGTTCAATTCCTGGGTCAGGACAATGCTCTAGAGAAGGAAATGGCAACCCACTCTAGTATCTTTGCCTGGGAAATCCCATGGACAGAGGAGCCTGGTGGGCTCCAGTCCATGGGGTGGCAGAGTCAGACATGACTGAGTGACGGACTCTCATACACTCTGGCAGGAGAGAGCAGGGCAGATTCAGGGAAGTGAAAGAGGCCAGTGTGGCTGGGGGCATATGATGAACTGTGACATGGAGATGAGTGAGTGGCTTTGATTTGGGCTTGGGTTTGGCAAATGAGTGAAGACCATCTCATTCATCAACCATATATGCAACTTGTTCCCTGTACCAGGCATGAGGATGCCAAGATAAATTAAAACATGGTTCCTGCCTTGAACTGCTCACTTCTGAATGCTCCCTCCCTCCCCGACATGCACAAAGTATTCTGGTTCTGTTCCTAGTGTAGGGGACAATTTATCTCTGTGCTTTAAATCTTCTGTTTATTAGCTTTGAATGCTTTGACTGGATCAGAGCAGTGCCTCTAGTTACAGGACTGGGGAAGACAGGAAGCCAATGCAACTGCTAGAGGAAAAATTATCTGGAAAGATGAGAAGAAATGCAGCTGTTTGGAAGCAAACAGCCTCTGGATGTGGTTACACCATCCAGCGCACATAAATTGTACCGGGGTGGCATTTAGACCATGGGTTCAGGGTTTAAGAGGTAGGACCACTTATAAGTCATCTCCTCTGCCACCGCTCTGGGAAGTGAGCCCATGCATCTCATGGTGCGTCACTATCCATGCTTGCAAATGCTATGTGAGCTACTTGAGAACCCGCAGGAGTTAGTCAGTGGCAGATCCTACCTCCAGACCCAGAACTTTTGACTCCAGTGCGAGTGCACTTGTCATATGTTTCACTGCTCTTGGCTGCACAGTGTATATGTCCTAGATTGTATTCACTCATCTGTCCAGCTGCTATGAACTCAGTACTTTTAAGTTCCAGGAGCTCTGTAGGGTAGGTCAAAATATATGGTCTGTGCTATCATGAGGATAGTCTATTGAGGGGATACTTATTTATTAAATAGACACTCAACTGAATAATCCTAATTTGTGATTGATGTGATGAAGGGTGACAGTATGTTCTGTGAGCAGGCAGAAGAGGAAGGACATAGTTTCCATTTGAGGGTCAGAGAAGCCCTCCTCAAGGAAGTGAGACTGAGACCCAAAAGGCAGATAGGAGGGAGCCAGGAACAGATGAGAGGGAACAGCATGTGAAGCAGAGGGAACAGCATGTGAAAAAGTCTTGCAGATGAACAGTGCACTGCATATCAGAAGCACTTAGATAAGGTGAGGGAAGGTGGAAGGAGGGCCCTGCAGAGTTCCTGGGGCCAGAAGCACTGTCTCTTCATCCAAAGTGTCATGGAAGGTTGAGTTAATGCAGTAAGACAGCTGGAGCCCCCAACACTATAGGCCTCAGCATTGAGTTTTAAAGAGGAATGAGACCTGCAAAAATCCCTCTTAGGTCTGCTAAGAAGTGTGGGCAGGTTCAGAGGGCAGATTCAGGAGGTACAGACAGAGGCAAGACTCTAGGCCCTCGGGAGTGAATGGGTAAGAAACTGTACTTTTGAGATCCATGATCCAGGACCTCAGAAACAACAAGAAAGGAACATGGATCTGGTGACAGTAAGATCAAAGCATGAACCAGTCGGCCACTCCTCTTCAGCCTTCCTCACTCCCTCTTGTTCTGTTTCTTCCTGCAGGATGAGTGTTATTTCTCTGCCCCCATCTCAGAGCCCTCACCATTCCAGTAAAGGGCACAGGCTGAGCAACTTTTTATCTACAATTTGCTGAGCAGCTGGATTGTAGTTATTTTCTCCTGTTAGATTTAAACTAAACCTCAGCTGAGGTCCTCACTGAGGAGTTCAGAGCACAAGTTACCCCTGGGTGGGCAGTTCTGGCCCTGAGGTCTAGCTGTTAGCCACTCTGCCCATCAGCCATGGCCACCGTTGGCTGAGTGGGTCCCACAGCACAGAGTGGGGCCCACTGAGTCAGGAGAGAAGTTGAGGAGCCTGTGCCTGTCCACACCCACAGTGCTGCACCAGAGACAGTGGGAAAGCAGGGAAGCAAAAATGATACATAAAAAGTATGAGCTAATGCAAGGGGAAGGGCGAATCTGAAGGGAAGGAAGGGAGCTGCCACAGGTCAGCAGTAAGATGGGGAAGGTACAGTCCAGAGCGGACAGAGGAAGACAGACAAAATTAACAGCTAGAACTAAGAGGAGGAAAGACAGCTGCTGGATGATGATCAAAACCTGCCAAAGTTCATCAGAAAGTCATTGCCAATGTCCCTGAAAACTGAGAGAAGGCCCCTCTTTTTATAAGGATTCGACACTGTCTTCTTGTCAGCGACACTCCAGGCCGGTCTCAATGAACACTTTACAAGCCCAATTTAAAACACGTGAACTATTCCCAAGAGATGCCAAAACTGTCTCTCTCTCTCTCAGCCATTAATTCAGCATCAGTATTTTCATTGGATTCCTGTCTTTTTTATGTTCACAAGAACCTGAAAGATGACTTTAAAAGTTGGCAAGATGAGACAGCTTTGCACTTCTATAAGTGGAATATTTCAAATGACAGCTTTAGAAGTGGAATATATTAAGTTCTTTTTAATGCCCTGGTTTACTTGCAGAGTGATACAGAACATCATCGTATGTTACCTAATGTGTTCCCCAGTGAGGTACATGTCAGTACTTTCTTATTATAAGACAGGATCCGACACTGCCTCCTACAAAATGCTGCTAGGTTCAGTCTTGAAGAATACGGCCAAGGGTTCCTGGAGAGCCAGGGAATCTGGCAGAAATGTGTCTCTGCAGGCTGACAGCGGGGTGGGGAAGGGTGAAGGGGTTCACCTTTGTATGTTAAATCACAACAAGGTGGGGACCTAACATTTGTGGGGCTCTTGAACCAGCAGGAATGGTAAATAACCTTCTAGATAATATAACAGAACAGACAGGGCCAGTGTTGGCTGTATAAAAGAGTGAAACTCCTGCCTTGTAGCTGGAGGAGGAAAAAAGCTTGAAATCAAAATTGAGGGATAGCAGGGCCGGTGAGGGGGGAAAAATCCTGTGTATCAGTGTGTGTAGGCTGTGCTCATAGGTGCCCAGCAAAATCAGAAGTGACTGCCTGGAAGAATTAGCTATGAGGACGGCCCACAGCTCGTTCGGATGACACGGGGAGTGAAACCCCAGTCTTCCCAAGGATGTGTCAACTGGAATAACAGCATCTCTCTGATGAGGTGACACGGGAATAGACAAAGCATCAGGCTTTTGATCAGGAGAGCAGAGAACTGAGATGTAGGTGATTTCAAGCATAACATAATCCCTTATTTCATGCTCCAGGAACTGATTTGCATTCACCTGGAGTGTGTGTCCTTATGTCCCTCCAAAAAAATAATGTGATTGTGTGTCGACTTAACATCATGTCTGCCTGGAGATACTAAATGAGAAAAACAAAACAGTCAAATGAGGTCTTGTCCAATAATCATCCAGTTCAGTTCAGTCGCTCAGTCGTGTCCGACTGTCTGCGACCCCATGAATTGTAGCACGCTAGGTTTCCCTGTCCATCACCAACTCCTGGAGTTCACTCAGACTCACGTCCATCGAGTTAGTGATGCCATCCAGCCATCTCATCCTCTGTCGTCCCCTTCTCCTCCTGCCCCCAATCCCTCCCAGCATCAGAGTCTTTTCCAATGAGTCAACTCTTCACATGAGGTGGCCAAAGTATTGGAGTTTCAGCTTTAGCATCATTCCTTCCAAAGAAATCCCAGGGCTGATCTCCTTCAGAACGGACTGGTTGGATCTCCTTGCAGTCCAAGGGACTCTCAAGAGTCTTCTCCAACACC
>NW_011495051.1:10894407-10908613 GCF_000754665.1 Bison bison bison | reverse complement strand
ATTTGGGAGCCCAGAAAAATAAAGTCTGACACTGTTTCCACTGTTTCCCCATCTATTTCCCATGAAGTGGACCAGATGCCATGATCTTCGTTTTCTGAATAATCATCCAGTTGCTTCCGTTATTTATAATTTCACGCCATACACCTGTCCACAGAGTGTGTCCCAAAATATTTGGAATGTGTATCTGTATTATTTTATAGATATTGTCTGTTACTCTTTACAAATTGCCTATTCAAAGATAACAGGTTTGAATGGAACAGCATGAAAATCATCTGCCAAAGATGGTGCCATGTACTCTAATAAAGACTCTTCCATTTTTTGTGCATGCCACCAGGCAGTATACTATCTTTTAATATTCCAAATGGTCAGAATGTCTCTATGGTCATGGTAGAATGAGAGTTTTTATATCAGACACTCTGGTAACAAATTTCTTTGGTTTGAATTTTGACTGACTTGTCAGAGGTGAAGTAGTTTGCCCATAGTCACCAACCAATAATCCAAGGCCAAGTTTGAAATCACTTCTAACAAGAAAGATCTTGTTTTCCCATTACACCATCCCTCCAGAAGATGCAAGTATCTTTCCTCATCATTATACTGAATCCTTTTATCATCAGGCATTATTTCATTACTGTGCAAAAGCCTTCAGCATGTTGACCCTCTGGAAACTGAGGAAGTCTTACTGGAAACACCCTGTCTTATTTCCAGCCATGTGTCATTATTATTTCTCACAAATATGGTGACTCTGATTAGGAACCAAGGGGTCCAGGTGGCAAGGATCAAAAACACTGGTCTTAACTGCTAAGAACTTGCATTTAAATTTAGACACATGGGTGTTCCAGACATTTGTCAGATAATAATGCATGCTTTATCTCTACTCTGCTTACATCAGACACAGTTTTCATTTTTGTTGTACAGACTTTGGGATGTCATGAGAACTGTGAAACTTCTCCCATCCTACCAAAGACTCTATGAAAGCCTCCTTGTCCCAGTTTTCAGTGGTCACCTGGGAATGTATTTAATTGGTTATTTCTCATAATAGTCGATGACAGGATAGGGGTTTGAACAGATTTTCAAACAAAATAGAAGCAAACTTAATGAGATGTTTTTCCCTAAAATAGGTTGTCATTCAGTGGATTCCATAAGAAAGATGATCATTTCAAAGTGTATTAATACTAAAATGATATGAAAGAGAACAACATAGAAAACAAGTCATTTTATGTTATAGCTAATAAATCAATCATCGATACTGACAGCCTTGGTTGAGTGGTTCGTA
This sequence comes from Bison bison bison, assembly GCF_000754665.1. Lineage (NCBI taxonomy): Eukaryota > Metazoa > Chordata > Mammalia > Artiodactyla > Bovidae > Bison > Bison bison. The sequence goes on along the minus strand of NW_011495051.1, from coordinate 10,907,340 downwards.
CATGCTAGGCACCCTCCTGTGTATTTCACAATGGCCCACCAATTCGATCCCAACAACCTTATAAGACAGCTAGCATTACGGCCTCAACTCTAGAAATAAAGAGCTAGAGACCCACTGCTGCTAAGTCACTTCAGTCATGTCTGACTCTGTGCAACCCCAGAGATGGCAGCCCACCAGGCTCCCCCATCCCAGAGATTCTCCAGGCAAGAACACTGGAGTGGATTGCCATTTCCTTCTCCAGTGCATGAAAGTGAAAAGTGAAAGCGAAATCGCTCAGTGTGTCTGACTCCTGGCGACCCCATGGACTGTAGCCTACTGGGCTCCTCCATCCATGGGATTTTCCAGGCAAGAGTACTGGAGTGGGGTGCCATTGCCTTCTCCGTAGAGACCCACACACAATAGCAAAATAACGACAATGATGATGATGACGACTAACAGACTACAGATAATCGCTTTCCTTAGAACAATCCTCCATGAATGCCAAGGCTATTTCTAATATCCAACACTTGCTTCAAGTGTAGAACTTACTGTGCAACCAGAATTTAGTGAAGTGCAGGCAGTGAGTTTATTATCCAATCAGCTCTGCTAAATGTGACATATGCATTCTTAGAAGTCACCATGCTTTGCAAAATTACACAATGAAAGTACTAGATTTATGGGGGAAATTGGGTTATAGGTACACTTTAAGTACAAGGAGACTTTGGACTGAACATCAAATGCAAAACAGGGTATCAGAGGTGAAAAGGTGAGCAAAGGACATGCCCAGGGACAAGCAGGCGGGGCCGAGTACACACTGTGGGAAAAAGGACTGGTGAGCAGTGTCGACACCTTGCATATTTGATTCTAGGCTGTGTTCCTTCTGCCACTAGAATGTGGCTCCCTGACTACAGAAAGAATGCTCTGCCACTGTTACAGCGGCCTGTGTGGCTACTTGGTAGTGGCCTACCGCTGTCCACCACTGTGGATACCTCTGTATCTATGGGTTTCACATCCATGGATTCAGCAAACTGCAGGTGAGAAATATTTGGGGAAAAAAAATTTCCAGAAAGCTCCAAAAAGCAAACTTTGAATTTTCAGCATATTGGCAACTATTTACATATCATTTACGTAGTATTTATGACTATTTACATAGCATTTGGGCTTCCCAGGTGGCACAGTGGTAAAGAATCCACCTCAATGGAGGAGATGTAAGAGACACAGGTTCTTTCTCAGGGTCAGGAAGATCCCCTGGAGAAGAAAAGGGCAACCCACTCCAGTATTCTTGCCTAGAAAACCCCATGGGCAGAGGAGCCTGCTGGGCTACAATCTATGGGGTTGCAAAGAGTTGGACATGACTGAGCAGCAGGTGTGGCATGGCATTTACACTGCATCAAGTATTATAATTAATCTAGAGATGATTTACAGTATACGAGGGTACATATATGTATACTGCATCATTTTATATAGGGACCTGGGCCTCCTCAGATTTTCGTATCCTCAGGAGGTCTGGGTATCAATCCCTCATGGATGCCGAGGGTGACTAATCTCACTGAAAATGCAAGTGGTAAGTGGATGATGTACCAACACTGGAAAAGAAAAGTCTCTGTCACATAGCCTATCTGGAAAATACAGCTACCGGTGAATTTATACCATGAAGTCGTTAGCGACATGCACAGGAATCTCTCAAAACTGTCTTCAATTAAACTGATTCTGAAACTTTGACGAAGAGTTGGCAACATGCAAAGTTTGTTCAGGAGCAATCTAGACTTTTTGAATTTCCTAGTATTTTACCGATCAATACTTACAGGAGGAGACCGCCAATAACCCTCAGTGCAACATCTATTTATAAAGCAACAATGACATCTCATGGGGCTTTGCAGTCACATTTATGTGATAATGAACTTTTAGACCAAGATGAGAAAATGCACGGGGCAGATTTAGCTGGGCTTTTCCTGGCCCTGAATTCAGCACAAAGCTGTGTCTCTAATGGTATACTTGCTGGCACATGTCAATCAGACAGGACATGAATAGGCCTGGCTTTTTAGACCCTACATTCTAGTTAATTACTAAGACGTACATTAAAAGTTTAAAATATATGACAGCGAATACTAAGGAAGACTTATCTTAAGGTCTACACACCAATATCCTGATATAAATATTCGGCAGAATATAAATATTAGCAGCTCATATTTCATGTATACGTGTTTCCCAGGCATTGTACTAAGCACTTTCCATATATAAAATGAATTAGGTCATCAGAGTCAGCATTTGAACCCTAAACCATTGTTATCTTCAGTTTGCAAATGAGGAAACTGAGAGCCAGAGGTTCTGTTTATCAGACTTGAAGAACACTGCTTGGTAGAGAAATGTGTAAAACACCACCTGACTTGGAACCCTTTGCCCACATTTTCCTTAGTTGTACAAGCTGGGTTACACATGGTGCTTGGGAGGAAAGCCACATTCAACCAAGGAAAAGAAACTGGTGGAAATGTATTGAAGTAGATAATACAATTCAGGCTTAAGTATCCCAACACTGCGAGGCAGGGAGCTTCTTTCCCATGAGCTCAGGCCATCAAGGATGGACCATGGTGAGGCAATGAGCCTCAGACAGCCAGATGGGACAAGGGCAGTCTGGGACAGGGGATGGGGGAGGAGCTGACCCCAGTAAAGCTGTATGTGCTAGACCCCTATGTGCTGGTAAGAGAGACCAAAATCAACCACTAACACCTTTACATCTCTCAAGAAAGTATAAGGAAGATAAAGCAAAATGATATAAAATATCGAAAATCAAACAGGGTAATTCTACAATCCGCATTGCTCATTTGACAATAAGCATTGGATAAAACAGAAATAGCCTTGAGACTAAAAAATAAATATGTTGTAATCCGCCACAGATTACCACGCTGAGCTCCCTGCATCATACAGCAACTGCCCACTAGCTACCTGTTTTACATATGGTAATGTTTATGCTCACTGCTGATCTTTCAATTCATCCCACCCTCTCCTTCCCCACAAGTCTGTTCTCCATGTCTGCGTCTCCGTTCCTGCCCTGCAAATAGGCTCACCAGTACCATCTTTCTAGATTCCATAAATACGTTTTAATATATGATATTTGTTTTTCTTTTTCTGACTAACCTCACTCTGTATAAGAGACTCTAGATTCATCCACCTCACTTAAGTGGGGAGTGAGGGGCAGGGGGAGGTTCAAGAGAGGGGACATATATGTACTTATGACCGATTCACATAGTTGTATGGCAGAAGCCAATACAACATATTGTAAAGCAATTATCCTCTAATCAAAAATAAATTAACTGTTGGAATTTGCTTAAAAAAATTGTACTAAAAGGGCTTCTAGGGTGAAAACTCAGAGTCAAAAAGCAAACATCCCACCAAAGGCCAAGAAGAGAGCAACTGAGTTCCCTTCCTGGGGCTGAGCTGGGTTGTATCCCCATGAACAAGTACCTCTGGGTTCTCTGCAGACTGAGGTCTTCCTGTCTTTCTACGTATGTAACTTATTTAAAAATCCTTTCATAATACTTACTACATGCTAGGTCCTATCCTACTTTACAAATACTCATTTAATCACCACAACAACATCATGAGGTAGGGGGGCTCATGTTATCATCCCCATTTATAGATGTGGAAGCTAAGGCAGACAGAGGCAAAATAATTTGTCCCAGGTCACAAAGCTAGTAAACGGGAATTGAACTCAGATTAGCTCTGGAGTCTTCATTCCTAACCACTCTGCAACATAAAGGATTAAGGGACAGAAATTTGTCCCTTAATGGTCAATGATATTCCTGTTGGTTTTCACAGATTCCTGAAATGTCCCCCGAAATTACAAAAATGTCAAAACAAGTATCAAAGTCTTGATAGATTCCAGCTTGACAAGAACAAAATTACAGACTCCATAAAATAAGCAACTTTGCTACTAGAGTCCTAAATGACTAAGAGGTCTTTCTTGAGAAAAAGCATGTATGTATACACAGACCAGCACAAATATTTACATATGTATAAAGTATACAAGTTATGTATATAAGTCATAAACTCAATAAACTACAGATGGTTTCTTCAACTGCAAAATTTGCTTTTGAGTGGAGAAATAGAAGGAAAGCTTAAGATCCCATGGGTCAGTTTAGATCCCTTTCTTTCTTAGACTGGCTAATCCATGGTTTGCAAAGCCCTTATTAGCAGGATGACAGCAGTGACCATGGGGGACAAAATGACAGCGTCTAAGTTCATAAACCTCTGTTTCAGGGTAAGACTTTCTTGGACAGGGTGGGCAGCAGGGTAGAATGGAGATGAAAGTCTAAAGGTATTCTAATAGGAAAAGATGAGCTTTAAACATATGGTCTAGTTCACAACCAAAAGGATCATTAATTCAATATTGTTGTCTTTATATTTTACATTTATTACGCATTATACAGTTAACGGCTGCCAGCTCCTGTAAAGCATTCAGAAACACGCACATTCAAATTAATGTTTGCTGGAAAACAGTATTCCTTCCAGATGAAAAGCAAAGTCTCTTTTAATTTCTTCTCCAGAGACCCAGATTGAAGAACTAAAGTCAGAAATGGCCAGGCAGCTAATAGATCTGATGGCAATCCCTGTATATTTAGAGAAAGGCTGTCTGACCACTGAGTCATCAGGAGGAAGAAGGTGCCTCTTATCCAAACACAGGAGCTCATCCACTGTGTGCTTCTTAAGTGCCTACTGTCCGTCAGCACCGCAGGCACAGTGACACCACTACCCATCATCACTGCCTTCACTGAACTTGTGGCTCAGTTTGAGAGATGGGCGTTCAGATGATCAGGTTAGTGGGTAGAGGATTACAAACAGGCAGCCATGACCTAAAAACAACAGTGTTTTGAAGGCCTGTATGTAGAAGAGGGCAGCAGAGGACAAGATGGTTAGATAGCATCACCGACTCAATGGACATGAACTTGCGTAAAACCCAAGAGATAGTGAAGGACAGGGAAGCCTGGCGTGCTGCAGTCCATGGGGTCACAAAGAGTTGGAAATGACTTAGTGACTGAACAAATGTCATTAAAGAAGCTGGCTGAGAGTTAAGGTCGTGGGGGAGGCAGGCTGGAATGGATGTTCTAAAATGTAGAGGAACATTCCACACAGAAGGAAACAATAATAAATAAAAATCACACACCTGCCTGTAGAAAAGTCTGTGGTTGAATAAGCATAGCATCTTCAAGAACTTAAGGAGGGCCATGTGGATGAAATCCTGGGGAGAGAGGAAGGAGAGAGGTGAGGAGAGTGGTGGACAATTAGTCTGAGAAACCAGACAAGGGGAAAGACCATGTGGGCCCTTGTAAAACCCATTAAAGATGGGGGATTTTATCCTCAGACACATAGGAAGACACCGTTGTGGAAAACCATGATCAAATGCATTGTCAAGAGACTAGGTTTTCCACTGATGTAAAAGGCTATAGGAACTGGTCACTTGAACTTTTCTTTTTAAATGTACTTGAAATGTACTAATTTATTTACCTACCTATTTTTTACCGGTTTATTTATTTATTCATTTATTTTCAGCTTTACTGAGGTTATCACTGATTAATACAAATTGCATATGTTTAGGTTATATAACATTTTTTAAGAGGTACACTGTGATGATGTAATATACATATGTAGATATTGTGACATGATTTCCACAATCAAGTTAAGGAGCACACCCGTCACCTCACAGTGAGTCTAGGCTTTAGAAGTCATGAAAACCACAGACGTATCTAAGTGAATGGTGGGCTATGAATCATGACAAGGCACTTCATAAATGCAAACGGACCAAGTCAAGCTGTCTGTAGCTTTCCCCTTACTGATCTTACTCTTCCTCATCCGCTTCAACCCTCATCTTTTCCACTTTAGGCAAGACAATGATATAACACAGTGAAGAATGAGTGAATGGGTGGCTCTACTGATTTCTCAAGAAGCGAAAGAACACAAGGACAGCTGCGAGCACCATCTGAACTACACATAACACATGTCAGGGCAAGGTTTTGTAGCCCCTTAGCAACTCTATAAGCCAATATCACTAGGTCTTGGTCTTGCCCATTGATGCTCTGTAAACCAGAATGAAGCAAGAAGGGCTTACTTTCCAAGGAAACTCAGCTCACTACTCTGTAGGCATGATGAAGGTGAATCCTTTCAAAAAAAAAAAAAATACAGAAAAATACATGTGTTGACATAATGACTTTTTCAAATAAGGTCCCAGGGTATCTGTGCAGTAAGAGATCATGTAATGTTAATTGTTTTGTTAATGTATGGGGGGTAGGAAAAAACTACCCCTTACTCGAGATTGCAAATATGACCTTCCTGGTTTCATATCCAGTTGCCATTCTGAGTAAAGGTACTTCAGATCTGATGCAAGGTTGACGCTGAACCTCTACAAAGCAGACTTTCCAGGACAGACCTGCACTCAGAGCTACCCTATGACTTTAAGCCAATGATATTTATGTGTAAACTCGCCAAGAAATGTGCAGAGCCATTCTGTCTCCCCAGGGTTTATGCTTCCTCTCCCTGTCATGGTCGTGCTTGGCATCACGTTAGGTGTTCAGCCTCCCTCTGCAGCCATTTTATTTGTAATAGTGTCTTGTGTGTTATGTCTCCTAGCTCTACATACAAACCACCACGCTTACAATCTCCATGAACCTAAGTGCATCAGTGGCGCTGGGGATGCTATACATGCCGAAAGTGTACATCATCATTTTCCACCCTGAACTCAATGTCCAGAAACGGAAGCGAAGTTTCAAGGCAGTGGTCACGGCAGCCACCATGTCATCACGGCTGTCACACAAGCCCAGTGACAGACCCAACGGTGAGGCCAAGACAGAGCTTTGTGAAAATGTAGACCCAAACAGTAAGTACCTCTCCTTTCCTTCTGTCTCCTCATCCTGCATCTGGAAGCTCTGGCAGATGTGGTGTATGCTTGCCTTTCTTTGGAGAAAGGCCGTGCGCGCTCTTGTCTTCTCGGCTGGGTTGCCTTGGCGAATGCTGCCGTTTGCTCCTAAGAGTGTGCTCACCACCTCCTTTTTGCTCCCTGTCGGGAAGCAGCTTTCAGAGGCTCTGCTTCAGATGTGTGAAATCTCCCCCATCCCTGGCTTCTTATCCTTTGGTCCCAAGCCCTCCAACTGACATCAACACAGCTGTTGAGCCGCCTTCCTTGTTCCCTTCCTCTTAGGGGATCAACTTCCTGCTAGGGAACCCCGGACACCCCATGGAACTGTAGCAATAGAGATGAAATTGAAATATTTAAGAACTTTGGAAGCATAATTTCTTTCCACTGGAGCATGAGTGTGGAGAAACTTACGATTCTTTACTAAGGAAGCCTTAGTAAAGAAAGCACATCAGATATTTAATGGAACAGGCAAACTTCCATCCAGGTACACAGGCCCAGACACCACCATGCTAATGGCCTCCCCATGTGGGAAAGCATCTGCCAGATCATTGCAGAGGAGTTTTAGCCCATGAAAAATAAAGTATTTGAGGTGAGATTAAGCAGGAAATGCCAGATTTTATATCTTTGTGGCTTGTCTGCAAATCCTGCATGGCCTTTAGCCATCCCTGCAAATGACTGCAAAGAATATGGACATACAGACGCTAGTTTGTTTAAAAAAGGAAAAGAAAAAGAAAGACAATTTTAGCCGGATTTAAATGCTTAAAATTCCCACTTGCTAACTTTGTTAGTACTATGGTGGTAAGAGTGAATTGCAAATTAAACATACTACTTCCAGGATTGGTTTTCCAAGACAACACTTCATAGGGCTACAAAGAGTCGGACACAACTGAACCAACTTAGTGCGTATAGAATGAAGCAGATTGGTATGTTCATGATGTTTCCTGTTTTATTTAGAGGAGGATTCGGGCTAGCCATTAAGCCATTCAAGACTCACTGTCCAGTTATGACCTGATTTTGTTGTACCCAAAGATTTACTGCCAAGCAGAAAGCAATTCCTGTTCTGGATACTCTGAGGTACTCCTTGATGCTCTACAACTGAGATCTTTAAAAACCAGCAAACAACTGAGTTTGGCCCTGATAGCTTTTGACAATAGCCATACAAAGATCCATGATCTCAGCCCAATCCATTTCTCAATAGTTAGCTGAATAAATACAGTGAATGCTTGAAAGTCTGTAGACAAGGAAACAAAGGCCCATTACCAACATCATGGGCTTCACTTAGATGTTTCAATAGAAGAGATTTGGGGACAGGGGAGAGGAGGGAGAAACCATGGAGGTATAGGCTCTGTTCTTATGTGTGCAGAACAAACGGTCAGTTCCAGGAAGGGGAATAGAGAGAGAATCACTGTGACAATCACTGGGGTATAGGAAAAGACTTTGGGTTGAGACAGACCTCAGTTCAAAGCCCAGCCACTCCACTCAGCAGCTGTGTGCTTTGACAATCACTGAGTTTTCCTCAAGCTCAGCATGCTCATGTATTAAATGGAGATAATAATATCTAGGTCATATGCATATCATCATGTCTCAGGCATCTGGAGATATGTATGTCAATTGCATGTTAATTTTCTTCCACTTCTGAACAGGTAAAAAGGTTAAAGGCATACCAAACACCACAAGGTAGATGAAACTGGCCAATAAACACTTCCGTGAACATATTGATGTATCTATTTATATGTATTGTTAAATATACTACATGGTTATACGTCTATAGCATTTGATTCTAGGACCCCTTGCAGGATTTGCATTGTACAAAACCCTTACCCTGAAGATGCTCTAATAGCAGTGTTACATTTATATTTGTGCAGACATACACATTTAACAACATATGGCCAATACTGATAAAAAGAAAACATGATCAAAAGTCTATATGTATTGAAAATTAATGATCAAATTAGCAACTTTGAATTGGGATAATTAATCTAATACTGCGCTACTTAAAAATAACTAGCTTTCAAATAACATTTCTACTGTTTCTAGCCTTTAATGATGAGGATCTACCCTTGTTGAGGCTGTGTGGAGTATGCTACTGGCTGTTAAAATGTTCATATTCACATGACCCTGATAATAACAAAAACACATCTGTTATCCTTTGAGATAGACATTAAATAGAATGCTCTGGGTGGGAGATCTCTCTTACTCTTCCTGATAACTCTGTAGGCCAGTGACCATTGTTGTCCTTTTACTGAAGAATCCCAGGCTCAGGAAGATCAGGGACTATCACCAAAGTCCTACACCACATAGCAGGGCAGCTTGGTCTGAAACCCAGGTCTGATCCCAAACCCACGCTTGCTGCTCTCTGCCGCTCTGTTTCCCACAACATGAGTGATATGTGATAATCCTAATGCAGAAATTCCTCTTTGGGCTTCTCTGTTTGGCACTCCAGCTTGCATATACAGAATATGATGATGTCTGGTGGCCGACTCTGGTGAAATGTGCTGTGGGACGCATTGCTGTTTGCTGTGTTGTCTGCAAAGACAGGAGCTCAAAGGAGGCTGCCTGGGTAGAGGCCTCATCTGACAACTCAAAAATCCAAGTATCTTAATTACCTGTGTCAGTCATGACAATCGTTCTATTTGGGATTCATCTGATGCCTTCTCCTTGAAAAAGTTTTGTTGGGTTTTGTCATTGTTGGTATTTTGGTGTCTACACAGAACAAAGATAAATAGTTCAAGGAGGGCGGGGGGGAAGAGATGAAATCCAAAAGAGCCTTTGTCTCACAATAAACCCAAAAGATGTTTTAAAAATTATTTTAGTTATTTTGGCTTTGTGTAGACACTCCCTGAAAGTAACCATCAATAATGTGCCCAGATATCATCTGAATTATAGGAGGAGATTCATGTACCTCCAAACATTGGGGTTTCTGATGACCCAGCTCTCAAAGGTCCCTAAGAAAAGTCAGAAGACCTTTTCTGCACAAAATCTGTCCAGTAGAGTTTTCTGCAATGATGGAAATGTTCTCTGTGTTGTCCACTGTAGAAACCACTGGTCACATGTGGTGATTCAGAACTTGAAATATGGCTACTTAACTGATGAAATACACTTGAAATTTTTACTTCATTTTAAATAAATTTAAATAGCTATCCATGACTCCGAGGACTCCATCGGAGAGCAGAGCCAGAGATCATAAAAGCAAGGATTTCACTCTGGGACACTCAGTTTGAGCCCATTCTGGAAATACCTCCCAAGGTTTTAGCAATGATGCTGAACTGGGACAAAGTCAACTTAACAGAATGAAATATGTGAGGTAAGACAAAAATGCAAACCTATAGTTACTTTAAATGAGCCCTAAAGAGCCATTAAGATGGAAAATGGTGACATCATAGATAGCCATTATATCCGGAAAACCAGTCCCTAGTAATAGAAAAATGAGTATATAGAGAGAAAGAAGAGTAGTGAAAATTCAATCAATGAAAACAGACCAGGCTGTTTTGATGAGAGAGAATATTATTATTGCATTACTTAATACAAAATGTAGCTCCAAGTCATGTCAAACTTCTGAACTTTGGTAACAGAGACAAATAAATTACTGGCTGAAAGGAAACTTTCTGGTTAAAAAGAAACAAGTAAAAGCACAGACCATGGGCCTGAAGAAGGACTCTCTCTCCAAAGGGAGAGTTCTGCCTCCTGTTCTCAGAGGGAGTGTGTCTGGAAGGATGTTGAATTTATAGGATGAGCTACCTTCCTGTTTCCCTAAACACTTAGTCTCAGTGTATTTCAGTCTTCACTGTTTTCATTTTTAATCATTGCAGTTTATCATCTGGCGCATGCTCACTTCTATTCATCCAACTCCATACAGCAAGTATACATCCATATAAAAATGAATTTGTTGGCATAATATGGGCAGAAATTAAAGCTGCCCCCTACACTGCTTGATTTTTTTCCCCAAGAAATTTGGTTTTCCTCTTAGGTTGCCTCTTCAGTTCAAATTTCACTGCTTAAAAGAAAAAGTTATTTCTGCATGGATTCAACAAAAAGTAAATCTCAAAAACTGTCATGCATCTCTGTATTGCTGCCATATGGAATATCCAGAATTGGGTCGATGCTGGTTGGTTTCTGAGCTCAGATGAAAAACAGCAGGGGGTCTAAGGGTGTAGCTCCGCCACTTACTGTATTTTTGTTTATACAAGCCGTAGTTCTGCTGCTAGAGGACCACGAGTGTGTGACCTAATGTGGGGAGCTTTAGATCTGGCCACCTTGAAGACTTCTCCACACCCCTTCTCTGCAAAGAAGGGCACCTCAACCTCTGGTTCTCGCACCTGCATCCTGAGTTAGGCTCGTCTCTCCCAACTTTCTCTTGTTGACTGGGCAGATATATGTTCATGGCAAACTTGAAGATGCCAGATCAACTGGAGGACTTGGTTCTTGGCTTATTTATGGCCACCAAGACCTTTTTCCAGTTGGATGAATAATATGAACCGAGGCAGCATGGCTTTATTGAGATGGTGGGTAGGAACTGCTACCTTCCTCGCCTGGTGTGGTCAGAATCAGAAGATGCTCTGTGAATTATCCTCTGATCAGATGCTTTCCTTGTAAAGGATTGCAGTGCACAGAATGAGCAGCCCTAAGCTACCTGGTTCTAAACCACCATCCATTTTCTAAGCCAGTGCCCCAGCCAGTGCAGAGAAGCTGCTCAAGTACCCGGACTGGTTACAAATAGTTTATTCTGGACCTTCCTAGTGATTAGAGATGGCAGGAATGTGGACAGCTGGGGCACACCGCCTTTTTGGATATGGGGCGATATGACTGATAAACTGACTTGGAGAGAGAAGCTGGACACACACTGTGCAAAAGATTAATTTAAGACAGTGAGCATATTGTGATGAAGCACATTTTAGAAGAATGGCCTTTTACTACCAAAACAGAAAATCAATAATAAGATTTTAAATATAAGTTTGTATTCTGGTCCTTTGTTGAAAATTATCATTTTGCATATACTTAAGGAAAATATATAAATAAAAACTTGTGCTGCTCAATAAATCCCTCAACTGCTAGAAAATGGATGAGGGGACCACAATCTTCCCAAGTAACAATGCCAAGAAAATTCTGGAACATGCTCCTGTGCTGTGTCAATTAGTGATGGCTTTTGTTTTGTTTTGCTTGTTCATTTGTTTGGATCCCTGACATTCTCTACATTATGTTACTTGTCTCATTCTTCTGGACTAATCATGCAGGTCAGCATGAAAGGTCTAGGCTGAGTCAAAAATAGGATATCAACAAGAAGAAAAATAACCTTCTGAGCAGGTAGATACATTATTTTGGAGCTGGTTCCCTCACCTGCTTCACTTCAAGTAAAGTCCAAATGCTTTAAACCATAAGCCACCCATACTCCCATGTTCAGAGGTACCTGAATTGTGGTCAACTGGTCTACCAAAAGCTACTGAACCCACTGAGAGAGTGGGCATAATGTCTGTGGTCTCTATCGCAGCCTCTTCTCCAAAAGGAGAGAAAAAAGAATAAAAATGAATATTGTGTGCACATTTATTTTATACATACCTATATATTTACTTTTCCTGTAGACTGTATACCACCAGTAAGAAAGAGTGTACAAAAGTCTGTTACTTGGTACACTATTCCACCAACAGTATAGCTTTTGCCTGCTTTCCAAAAGGTAAGAAACATCTACTTTTTGTTTATTTGTGTGTTCTTGTCTCCACTGAGAATTAGAAATGTTTCCATGAAAACTGTGCATGATGACCTCAAAATCTATGTATACAAAGAAATACATTTTCAAAGATGTTTGCTGAGTTTAGTGTAGATGGCTGCTGTGGGTCACGTGTCTGGTTTATTTTCTGGAGAACAGGTGATTGGGTGTGTGCATATGTGTATTTCCTGAACCAGATTCAGTAATGGCAGGTTTGGTGCTGGTCACTCTACTTTAAAAGTCTCAATGGTGAGAGCTTATTTTTATATGTATTTGTTCATACTCTGGTTTGAGAAGACAATATGGAAAACTTGGATGAGAAGGTAAAGCTTAGTAAAAATATTTG
>NW_011495051.1:10829511-10894307 GCF_000754665.1 Bison bison bison | reverse complement strand
AAATATTTGTCCTGGTTTACTTTTTTATTAAATATATTTTGAGAAATATCAATGAATGACTGTACCACCTCAAACCCAAAATGGTCATGGTTCCTTTTTTGCAGCAAAGAAATAGAAAAGATTTGCTGGCTGGGCTTGATGATGAATTAAAGAGGACATGGGACTCATAATTCTGCCTAAGAGAAACAAGGAACCACCTTCACTTATCTGAGAAAGCACAGAGAGGTTCAGTGAAAGACCTAAAGAGTCTAAAGATAAATTTCAACATTAGTCAAACCCAAGAAATACCAATAAATACCTCGGGTATTCAAACTTATACCTTAGAACAAATGGTCAATTGTGTGATGTGTGAACAGGCATGGGAATGGTCTGCTCTGAGAGTTGTTACTGACTCACCACTGATGGTTATGTTCGGTTGGCCAAAAAGTTCATTCTGGCTTTTCTGTAACATCTTATGGAAAACACTTGAACAAACTTTTTGCCCAGACCGGCGTATCACTTTCAGCCCTTACTAAAGGATAAATGCTATGAAATAGTAGAAGTTGTAGTAATAGTACCTCCCTGTTTCAGCCTAAGCAATATGATAGAATAGTAAAAAGTAACACTTTCTTTGGCAAGCATCCCCGTCCACCTGGTCAGGGCAATTCATACTGAAGGAAAACAAACAATAGAAAACTGTGGCGGATTCATTTCGATGTTTGGCAAAACTAATACAATATTGTAAAGTTTAAAAATAAAATTTAAAAATTTTAAATAAATAAATAAAAACAAACAAAAAAGAAAACATGGAATAGTGTCATTAAATTCATGGGGTGGCTGTGAATAAAAGGCCCCCTTTTGTTTTCCTCTAAACCTCCTACTATACTAATAAAATCAACAGAAGCACTTCTCTCTAGAGATGTCAAGTAAGAGAGCAGACACAGGAGGGGGAAGTATTGCGTCATAATGTGGGCTAGTCTTCCTCTTTCCTATCGAGGACCATTTTGTCAGATCATTGCTATGCTTCTTTCCATCTTTGTTTTTATAATGGTATTCTGAGTACCAATCATATTCTTTTCCTTTTAATCCATTTAGAACTGTAAGACAGGACAAGAGTGCTTTCAAAGTATAATTACATTTACTGTTGATTTAGATGGATGCCAGCAACTCAGTCTTTAATTTGAGATGTATTGTTCACATAGCTATTCCCTTTTCCATATTAACACGGTCTGTCCTAGTTTTTAAATAGGGCATTCTTCTGTCCCAGTGAATTTATAACTGTATTCCAGTGAGATTTCAAGTTTTCCAGTACAAGTACTTGTCAAAACACTGCAGCTCATCACTTTAATAGTCCTCTTACATGAAACTGCCTGAGCATAAATGGGAAGGAAGTTTCCCTGGGTAAAAATGATAGATTTAATCCAAATCCATTAAAAATTCTCCCTAGCTCCATTCTCAGTCGATGCCTTTTGGTTTAAAGGGTGCAAGATGAAAATGTTGTAAGTCAACCTTCCGGTTAAAAAGTACTTTTAGGATCTGCTGCTTAGAAACAAACTTTTTTCTAGGATTTTCTTGTTTCAAAGAGTTTGATTAGGTGCTCACCTTTTCTGCCAATTTAAAAATGTATAAACCTTAATTAGGTTGAATTGGTTAACAGTGCTTTTCAGGTCTACTACATCCTTCTACTTTTCTATCTATTCATTCTATTAATTTTTGAGAGCTTGATACTAAAACTCCAACCAAAAATATTCATCTACTTAAAAATAACTGTAATACATAGTAGAACTATATGTAACTTTGTTCTGTATTTTCCAAATCTTCTGTAAATGTGTTATCATACTTTCATAATTTAAAAACTAAAAAAGAAAGAATATTCAAAGATTATAGAAGTGGCTTCATAAATTAATGATAAACATCTTACACAGTTACTTAAAAATAATTGAGAATGGAAGTTGGTCTAAGTTACAGGTATTCAAAGAGGGGAGTATATGACCATGTTCAAGTTCCAGTGAGACTGGACAGCTTGGGCAAAGAGTGAAAGAAGGCCTGTCATGTTGCTCCTTCAAATCCATCTCTGTGCCTATTTTCGGGGCCACAAAACAGTAAAGAAAAACCTATCAATTCTAGAGTGAAATTCTGTAAAACTTCAGTGTAGGCCACCATGCCCCAACAAAGGCAGATGATATTGAGCAAATCAAACATCTGCTTTTGGGGGATTTAGAGGAAGCAGGTTCAAATTCAGACAGACAGAATAACCCGATTTGAAAATACTTGCCCTGAAACCCACTCTCCTTTGACAGATACAGTAGATCAGATATCACCTGACTCAGCACTGCCTCTATCTCTTGTCTGAATGGTGTTTAATTTTGAAATTCTGCAGTATTATCAATCCAGTGATATTTATTTTAAACTTCAATGAAGCAAAAAACAAACAAAAACTGATCGCATATAAATTAAAATCCTCCATTAATCTGGCACCATCACCAGATCAGGAAACACGTTGTTGTGTTAGGAGGTGTATTTTCATACCACAGGATGGTTTTTCTGATTGGAAAACTTTGAGTTGAATTCAGCCTTGCAAATATGGACAGTCCCAAGTCTGATTTTACATTCTGCTTAAACAGTACTGAATCCTGTTTTGTCCAGGTATATTTGTCCAGGTTCTGAGCAAGTGCATTGGTTACAATATTATGGACAGTTCACTAATGTATTATATGGTATTGTACACCATTTATGTTTTTTATAATTTCTTGTTTATCATTTCTGCATTCGGGTTGTTTCACATTTTTAAGCTTTTCAGAGGTGTGCAATCTCAGTTTTTGTAATGTGTTGAGACGCCCCCTTCCTCTTTGACATTCAAGGCAGTAACCCTGAGTTAACTGAAGATGCCTTCAACTGAAATTCCATTTAAGAACACTCTATAAGTACAGCTTAGCAAGGAATATATGTTCCCTGGCCTTTTACATAGAACCACCTTAGAAATAAATGCAGCTATAAATCTTGCCAGCATATTTCTTTCTGCCTAAGTGCTCTGTGAAGTACCCCCGTTTCTCTCATCAGGGTTTGGTCTCGGCATCCTCAAAAACCAATTAATATCTTCCCTCCCCATTCTGTAACTTTGGTTGGACTTGAATGGAATGAAAAGTCCACATGCCTAGGATGTCTACTAGTTCATGACATCAAAGGAACATATACGTCATTTCCCCGAGTCCTGAAAACTATGTCAACTTTTACATTGAAATCTGGCACCACACCGTCTGGCCAGAGTCTGTGAAACAGAAGAGTGTTTTTAAGTTGGGTCAGTCAGAAAAGTGTTTGTCGAGCACCGGTCCCCTGAGTCAGCCCTAAACTGACTAGGAATGGGGGAGAGAAGCAGACAGTACCCTCAGGGACCTCAGATCTAACAGAGGACTCGCAGGTAAGCAATTTCAATTCAGGTGACAGGGGATCTTAGAAGAAGTAGCAGGAGGGAGTGTGGAGAGCATCACCCAGAGGGGTTTGTTTGAGCTGCTCTTAGATGAAGGCCTCCAGGCAGCCATAAAGAAAAGGCTGGAGGCAGGAAACAAGGAAGCACAAACAAGCTGAGATACAAAGAACGTGCTGGGTCATGGGGTGGGATCACAGTTCTGCGAGACTGCGCTACTACTGTGTACTGAGGCAGAGGGTTTTGAGGATGACAGAAGCTGTGTAGAGAGGGACTGAAACTTGCTCATCTCTGTGCTGTGAATACGGTGCCTGCAAACACTGAGGCCTCAGAAAATGTCTGTGGCATGAATGGAGTGTAATGTATCACATATCAAAGGCTCCCAGCCTCACCCAGGATGCAGTAGGCAACAGTAAATACCTACCAAGTAGGGCTTCCCTTGTAGCTCAGCTGATAAAGAATCTACCTGCAATGCAGGAGACCCCAGTTCAATTCCTGGGTCAGGAAGATCCCCTGGAGAAGGGGCACTCCAGTTTTCTTAGGCTTCCCTGGTGGCTCGGATGGTAAAGAATCTGCCTGCATTGCAGGAGACCTGGGTTCAATCTCTGGGCTGGGAAGATCCCCTGGAGGAGGGCATGGCAACGCTTATTCTTGCCTAGAGAATCCCCATGGACAGAGGAGCCTGGCAGGCTACAGTCCATAGGGTCGCAAAGAGTCAGACACAACTGAGAACAGCATAGAGGAGTTATTAACAATAAGAAAGCACCAAGTCTACAGCTTCAGCAAGCAGAGGCGTAGTCTTCCAGATAAAATTTCTAAAGTCACAAGAGGCAGTATTTGACCCTGTTGTCACAGGTCTCAAAACACTGTTTTTATTGATAACCCTTAAAACTGATGGTCAGCGCTATTCCTGCACTTGCATAAATACCATTCCTACTGATGAGCTACCCTGTGGATGAAACCAGCCAAGTTTTATGCCCATTTGTTTCCTTGTATGGACTGCGGAGACCAGTTTTCATTTGAAGGGAACATCAACTTCAAAATAAATTTATATTTTAAAAATAATAATAAAAATAAAATAAACAAAAAACAGAAAACAAAGTTATCTTTGGAAATGAATCCTAAGTGCTTGAGTTAAATGGTTATAGCTTCTCATTTGGTAAAAACAGAAACATGATCAATGTAATTTTTTTTTCTTCTAAATATTCAGTGCATTTTCTCAGAGACTGGCATTCAGGACAGAGTTTGTGTTTTAGACCCCCGTTTAATTTGCATTTGAAAAGAAAACAGCATGTCCTAAACCAAGGTCAGTTAAACTCTACAATCTTTCTTCCTTCCAATTACTGTGAATGAGCATCTTCTCAGGACACAAGCAATGGTGACTCTGGTTTCTGCTACTAAAGACATGTCTCAGCTCCGCAGATGTTCTTTTTTTTTTTTTTTTTGGCTGTACAATGGAATTCGGATGCATTTTAAATTAACTTTCTCTAGGAATCAAAGGTAATCATTATTTCTTTTTATGATCCACATGAATATTATCATTGTCTTTTTTTTTCTTTTCAAATATAAGATTATTTTTCAGTTCCTTTTATATCTCTGTCCTCTTTCAGAGTAACCTCTGGAGACCCCAGCTTGTTCAAAGAGGATTGAGAAGATCACTCCAAAGCCTCTTCTTGTTGAGCTGATCCAAGCATTTAGAGGACATAACAGGAGTCAGCCATCCCATTCTCTGTAAGTTGTGGTCCTGATATCACT
Organism: Bison bison bison; assembly: GCF_000754665.1. Classification (NCBI taxonomy): domain Eukaryota; kingdom Metazoa; phylum Chordata; class Mammalia; order Artiodactyla; family Bovidae; genus Bison; species Bison bison. The sequence goes on along the minus strand of NW_011495051.1, from coordinate 10,889,149 downwards.
TATGACCTTGTGTGTGCTGTTTCTTTTCTCTGGCTAAGAATAAGGAAACCTGCAGCAGGGTCCTAACCATGGCGCTGATACTCTGAGCGGCATAAGCTTCACCACCTCATGGACCTCTGTGACCTTGAATAAGTCATGTCCTGTATCACCTTTAGGCTCCTCTTCTGTGAAACAGGAGGAAGCTTTCCTTGCTGAGACACTATGGAGATGACATGGAACCACGTACACGAAAACCTTCCTTTATGAACGGCTGTGCATATATAGGGCAGCATTGTTGGTCTGTGATCATCTCTCTGTGTCACTGTAATTGGCTTTTCTTTCCCTTCTTCTTTCATGGTTACATTTTTATTTTATTTTATTTTTTTTGTCTACTGTGAACCATCAGAGTTGGAAGGAATGACATCTGGATTGCTATGAAGTCAGGAACCTTTTCTCTAAGTACCATAAGCTCTGTTTTTGAGATGGGTCACGGTGGTCTCTGATGGGTTATTAATAGTCTTTGGGCTAGGTAAAATTGACACAGAAGGTGATCAGTCACTCAGCAAGACTGCTGTGGGACAGCTAGGCTCATACCACCTGATATAAGAACCACTCCCTGTGATTAACTCTGACAGGTCACTCCAGGCCAACTGGCAAGCTGAAGTGCATTTTAAGTACAAATAGTACTTCTGGGTATGTCTTGAGTGATAGACTAATGGCTGAGTGGAACAGAATCACTCAGTCTTCACTTGTGAAACACATCTGATTTCCTTTCTAGGCCGAGATATTACAACAACATCAATTAATAAGATCTCTAGGATCTCCATTGATACTTTGGTATTTATCAAGCTTACATCAAATACAAGACTGACCCAAAGGGCCAGGCTCATTCATCTCATTATCAAAGGGCCTAGAATTGTGCTTCAAAGCAATAACAATAATATCCATTCTGATGGTTGTTATAACTGCACCATATTATGCCTATAGACTTACAAAGTGCTCAGCCATCCAGTGAGACAGGTCTTACTGTCCCCACTTAACATGGGGAGCCTCAAATGAGGAAACTGAGGCTCAGAACCATAAAGCAATTTCAAGTGACTCACACACCACGAATACGTGCCTGAACTTGGCTTTCATGGCCAGAATTCTTTCTCATAAACTTCTCTAAAATTGAGTGGAGTAGGACAGAATGTTTCAGTCTACCATAGTCTATCACATGAGCATTTATTGTTCTCATTAGTTGATTCTAGGAGTCTTCAACTTCCTGAAGATGAGAGAGGCCCTTCAGGGAAGAAATCATAAGCTGTTTCCAGGGCCATTTTAGAATAAGATGTGTTTTGGTTTGTTTTTTTCCTTAATGGTACTTTGAATGATAAGGCTTCTTGATGTCATGTCTCCTACTATTGAATTCTTCTGGTGGTCTGAAAAAAGTTAAAGACTATTGTTTCTGCCTCAAAGAACATGGCCTTCTGGAGTTAGAAATGTCTAACTCTTAAGAATGCATCAAACTCCACAGAATAACATACTTGGGCAGGGCGCAGTCTGTTCAGAGTAAAAATCACAGGTCATGCATTTTGATGACTATAAGCAGACTCTACCTCTGCATCAGGTGATCGAATTTGGCATGGGAACCTAAGTGAAGGAAATTAAACTCGGAAAAGGATTTGCTAGCATTAAAAAATGGCACTTTCCTGGCTTACAAAGGTGTAGAGCTAATTCCCTCCCCAGCTTCATCACCTGCTCCTTCTCTCTTTTGCTTCTGCCACCGCAAAGCTCTACAAAGAAGTGGGCCACCAGGGTCATTACTGTCCGTGTTAGCTGAAAATCTGATTAAGCTGGCTTCCTAGGGTTAGCATGAGAAATGTTAGATTTTCATGCTCAGAGCTTAATTCTTCTTTCCCTCGATTCTGTCATGTTTGCAAACTTCATTTGCATTTTAATTTCCCGTGGTTTGCCAAAGTCCAGACTGAGACTTGAGCTGTTGTTTCTGTTCAGGTGAAAAGTCCGACCACAGTGGAGCATCTGCAGTGGCAGTCAGGCAACTGGCCAAGGCAAGTATTTGCTGCCTACTTCTGAGGGTCCCCAGGGAGCTTCGCCACCCAGCCCGCCAATGCACTTAATGAGTAGAGGAGACTCTGTCCAGTTTCCAGAACCATCTTGGTCCAGGGTGGTCCTTACTACATACTAACCAGTCCTTTCAGCATTCCCAAATAAGGGGAAATTATCGTAAATGGGAGTTGGGATCTTGGTCTACTAGGATCATATCATGGGGCTTTATTTAGGGGAGACATTAGTGCCATTAAGTAGGAAAGATCCCTACCGTGAGTTACTGTTATCAATTACCAAGGAAGGCAGTCTCCTCCTGGGGGCTGGATGCTCTGCCTTCTGTGTTCTAGAAGCAAGGATGGTAGTATCAGTGGGGCATCATCCCTGCTCCCAGAGGAGGCAAGATAAATGAAAAAAGGGAGGCATTTATGCCAAGCAGGCAAAGATGATCTTCAGAAAAGGTTATCTCTGCCTCCGTTTTGTCATTGGTAACATACGCCTGCATACAACAGTCGTTCTTGTTTAGTCGCTCAGTCATGTCCAACTCTTTTTGACCCCATGGCCTGTAGCCCACCGGGCTCCTGTGTCCACGGGATTAACCAGGCAAGAATACTGGAGTGGGTTGCCATCTCCTTCTCCAGGGGCTCTTCTCAACCCGGGGATCAAACCCGCCGTCTCTGGCATTGGCAGACGCACTTTTTACCACTGAACCACCAGGGGAGCCCTCATACGACAGTAAAGCACTAAGAACAGCGTTGGCACCATGGCCAGCTCTGTTGGAAAGTTAGCCATCAGCGTTATTACATTACCTACAATTAACTGAACTTTTCTCTGTGTCTTCCCTCTAGGAAAGAACTTGGAGATTTCAATCTGATCCTCTCCCCTGTGATCTCTTGTACCCCTCTTCCTCTGTACACCAACACAATAAAATTCAAGACTGTCAAATAATCCACGTGTGTCTGATGTTTATTTGGAAAAACCTGCCAGATTTTCCGACTGCGATATCAACCCACATCTTCTCTTGTCATATTTAGTATTGACTGTTTAATGAGCAACTGTGCCTTAAAGCCAAAATTTCACTGCACTATCAGAGACCAGAGGAGCTACCTGGGAATGGACATTCAAACACACTTAGTTTCATTTCATTTCATAACAGAGAAACTACTGTCCCAACTTTTGGCATAAATGCATTCAACACGGTCACCATTGCAGCAATGTTTACATTGCTATTACCACCTGTTAATACTCAGATATTTAAGAAAATACCAGGGACCAATTTAAATATCCAGTGTATAACAGAAAATCTGCCATTAAGAGATCTGAAATGCATTTTAGTTTGTGCTTCTAATTTAAATCTTTTCTTCCCTAACCTGCTGCTCATCAAATGTCACCTGTATGTGTCCTCCCCGGGGACTCTGATGCACATTCAGGTTTGGGAACTCTTTTTTAATCCCTTCTTATAATCAACATGTGCAATGTGGCTGGTGCGATGGTGACACTTACAGAGTTTTCCAGAATATTAAAAAGACTAATTAAAAACATATATACACACACACATATTCAGGTTTATCACACCAGCAGCATCCACCACTCACGTTCCCAGGAGCCATCTCTAGCCGTCTGCTAGCACAGTGAGAAGCTATTTCAAGGTCTTCTCTCAAGAGACTCTTCCAGACTGGTACCACAGACTAAATAAAGATGAAGCTAATTGCTGAGCTCTATTATTGGAGCAGAAAACATAGCACCATCTTTGTTTAAAGCTGAGTCTCCATGACAACAGCAGATAAGAAGCTGGGTTAACAGTCATCTTTCCTGCACTTAGTGAGCCCCAGGTCATGCCCTTCATGGGCAAAATGAATTGATACATCCTTATGCAGTCGTTTCAGACTGCTCAGCAGGGCAACTCTGATTTTGTTTAGCTGGGAGGTCCTCAAAGAGATAAACTATTTTCATACTTTTCTTGATGTTTTTCATGCCTTCTTACCCAATCAGAAAGTGAAAACTGTCAGAATAACCACTGTTAAAATGGCCATTGCTTTTAAAAATGCACCGTGATTTTATGAAGTGGCAGCCTAGATGCTAAACCCTACTTTGCCCTGTTCTAGATTGCTTAACTCTCTGTGCATCGGTTTTCTCATCTTCAAAATGGGTATAATATTATTAACTACCTCATACATGTAGGGTTGTTATTAGGATTAAATTAGTTCCTATGTTTAACACAATGTTTGGTATATAATGGCCAAATAATTAGTTGATATTATGAGCATCACCAGTGAAACAATAACCGCTCAGTTCATACAGTAGCCATTGGCTACCTGTGGCTAATGAATTAACTTGAAGTAAATAAGTTGAAAAACTTGTTCTTCAGTTGCAATGGCACATTCTAAGTGCTCAGTGAGTACCTGTGACCTAGTGTCTACTCTGCTGGAGAGCAAAGATGTGGTACACTGAAATCATCACAGACGTCTACTGGACAGCTGAGCCATAGCTCAGGAAAAATAGAGGAGAAGAACTTCCCTTACAGGAGAGAGATGTGTTGTTCTCAGCAGTCTCTGTTGACTGTGCAAACAGTCTTCAGACTCTCTGGGAGCAGTGGGGCTGATTTCTTTTGTAGCATCTAGTCAAGAGTGGTTTCCAGTGTGAAATATGCAATCATCATTGTCAGTTTAAAAAAAAAAAAAAAGTTTTCTGAAAACAGTTCTCTCTCAGTTGGCACAGTTCCCCATTCCTTTCATACACTCTTTTAATTGCTATATCTGTTAATTCTACAGTTGCACATACTTCTCGAAAAGCAGGTCAGGTGGCAACTTCATAGCCATCACATGTCTTGCAGTAGAACCCCATGGCTACTGGAGAGGATGGTTTTCTTAACCGCCACTCAGAGGGGACTGATGGGAATGTTTACCTGTCAGGTCAGTGATGCTCAGAAAGAGAAGCAAAGTTAAATATTTAGAGATGGAGACACAGGCCTTTGCTCCATCTCAGGAAGCAAGTTTCATTGGTGAATGGTCAATTGTGGATTCTAATGTTGGCTGGAAAATGCTTGGTCCTTTTCCTTAGAGTCAAATTGCCATGTCTTGTTCGTCCTATGTCTGGTTAGGCCCTGATATCATTGCCTGGAAGGTGCTTTGTGAATGTTTGAGAGTGAGAGAAAAACATAGGCAAAGCAAAAGATGTCCAACATTCTAACAAGTAAAAGTTTTATGTGCATCATGGACAGTTAGTGATGTTATACATGACCCAGAGGAGTCTTTGCTGCCAATTTATATTTTGGGAGAACTTCTACTATAAAACTAGCTTGGGAAGTTGGGAACAATAGCCAGTGAAATGTCCTTAATCTCAGGCCAGTTCTATCAAACTGGTTGAATACACTACAGCTCTGCTGCAGAGAAACCTCTCCCAGTATTTCCAATGCTCTTCCAGACCTCAAGATATAAAAGGGCGGCATAGGGAGAGGGAAAGCAAAAACTTTCCCTTCCTACTCTTGAATTTTCTAAATTGGTTTGGCCAAAAAGTTCATTCAGATTTCCTGTACCATCATACAAAAACCCAAATGAGCTTTTTAGCCAATCCAATAAAACAAAACAAAATAAAATTGATACTACAGGTAACTAAATACTCTCAATAGAAGAGTATCAATGCATCTATGTTTCAGAAAAAGATTGTTTAAAATCCACACAATTGAAATCACATCAACAACTAATGCTTACAGTCGCCTCACCCTTATATGGCATTTCAGCATTTCATAGTTGGGTTTTAACATGCGCTTACACAGACAGCATCTTATTTCGTTATCAGGGCGGCACAATGTGGCAGGTGGTCTCACCCTCATGCACAGGTGCATAAACAACGGCTCCGGGGGTTACAAAAATTGGCCAAGGTGTTACTGATGGAAGAGGCATTAGAAGCCATTCTGACCCCAGTACACCCCTGCATCCTTTCATTAAAGAAGTGCAATATCTTGGGACTGACAAGTTCATCTTTAAGCAAAAGAGAGAGAGAGAAAAAAAAATCCCTCATTATAGAAGATTTAGATTATAGTGCAATCTGGAAAAAGAATTTGTCTTTCCTGTAGATAATCACCAGCTCTGAGTAGCCATTGGGTCACCTTATCTACGAAAAGGTATATAGCTCAGCCAGGATGGAGAATAAAGATGGATGGCTATAGGAGGAGGAGAGAATTATTAACACCAGATAAAAATGCAGGCCGTTTCTCTCTCCAAGGCCAGGAGGCTGGAGCGGCTGGAGACGCATGTACTGTGTGTGATGGGAGGAAACAGGGTTCTGTTGGCGCTATTTTAGCTGGCACCTTTCGATGCGGTTACCACATGGGTGATAAAGACACCGCAGAAGCCCAATTTAAATCCAGGGCTCTTACATTTAATCAAATAGCCTTGTGAGGCTGATTAAAGAGATTAAATTAAGTCTGAAAAGAAAGGGAGACATTTCCACTTTTTGGCATCGACTAATCTTGATTCTAATGGAGCCTGACTGAATCCACCCCACATGATTTATGGAGTGCTTACTGCTGTCAGGGTCTGGGTGCACATAGTGGAGACACAGCAAGCTGCCACTCCTCCAGGAATTTATATCGTCCACAGGAGAAGGGAGAACAGCTAGCCTTATTAGACACGATACACGGATGCATGATAGAAGTGTGTGAAAAGGGCTCGGGACTTCTCCAATGGTCCAGGGTTCCCAAGGCAGGACCTGGGTTCAATCCCTGGTCAGTGAACTGAAGGCTGTGAATTAGACCCCACATGCCCCAAGTAAAGATCCTGTGTGCTGCAACCAAGACCTCAGCCAAATAAATAAATATGAAAAGAGGGCTCAAAGTAGCCCTTGGCTCTCATGAGGGGGACAGGAGGACATTTTCCTTGTGGCTTAAAGAATGGGGCAGTATGGGAGAGGGTGTTCCAGACAGAGGGAGGGGAAATGGAAATGACAGACAAGTGATGAAACGGTAGCAGTAGTATCAGCAGTGCTGTGGTAACAGACCTTGAGTGTTTTCCATGGACCCACCAGTGTTCCAAATACTTAACATCTATTAGCTCATTTAATCGTATGAACCTTCTCAGATAGGCATCATTAGGCCCGTTTTACAGATCAGGGAAGTAAGGCACAGACATGTTAAGTAACTTCCCCAAAGCCACCAGGAAGTAGAGAATTCGGTTACAAACTCAGCCATCTGGGCCCCAAGACCATGATTCTGACCAATGCAGTACCTTACAGGGATAGGTATGTGGTATGTTTGAGGAAGATCCATTTTCCAGTTCAGCTAGATTGCAGAGCTTCTCAACCCTGGCACCAGTGACATTTGGGATTGGACAGCTCTTTGTGGTGGGGGGCTGTCTGTCAGGGGCGATGTTCGTAGAAGGTTTAGCAGTATCCCTGTCCTTTGTCCACTAGACAAAGATGCCTGTGGCATCTCCATCCTGCAGTTGTGCACATCAGCGATACCTCCAGACACTGCCCAGTGTTCTCAGGGGCACAACTGCCCCAGTTAAGAATCACTGGACAAACGTATGATATGTGAGATCCGAGAGAGGCAGGAAAACGTTATCAGAGCCCCACTGTGAATATCCTCCAGGTCTATGCTGAAGGCTGTGCGAATGCAGACTACAGAAGGAAAGGTGCCACCTGGGGTTTAATAAGTGAGGAGCTACAGAAAAGATATAACTTGCAAAGCATCAGGGCAGGAGGTCCTGTGGGAGTCAACACAGACTTCTGAGTTCTCAGGTTAGGAGCAGGATGTGTTCTCAGGCTTTATAAATTATGTGTTCAAAAATCCTAAAGCTAAAGATAGCAAAGGATAATACACAAGAACAGAGGACAAGTCCAGACACTCATTTCACCGACTGGTCCCTGGAATGCAGCCAATCTCTGACCCGAAACCTCAGAACTCCAAGTTTCATTTTAGGTAAGAAAGCTCCTGGATCTGGGAGGAAAAAGAAAAACTAATCACTCAGTTTTCCTAAGAGGCTGCAATGTCAGATCCCATGGCACTATGTAAGTGTGAACACAGTTGTGGTTCTGTCAGGTTCAGAGAGTACATTTTTGCATAATTATTTACTGGACACTTGGCCACCATGGAAAAAAAAATAGAAACATTTTATCCCCAAGTTTCTATGTGTGCTAAGCCGTTTCAGTCATGTCTGACTCTTTTGCAGCCCCATGGACTATAGCCCGCCAGGCTCCTCTGTCCATGGGATTCTCCAGGCAAGACTACTGGAGTGAATTACCATTTCCTTCTCCAGGGGCTCTTCCCAACCTAGGGATTGAACATACGTCTCTTATGTCTCCTGCACTGATAGGCAGGTTTCTTTACCACTAGCGCCACACAATTGCAAGCCAAGGATGTTTATGATCAGAACAGCAATTTTATAAACAGGAATAAAAGGCGTATGAACCTTCTAAATATTCTACAATAAACAGACTACTTTTGTAAAGCCAAAGATGGTTTTAAAATGATCTAGCTCAGAATTGTACCTCATGATAAACACCCACCTAATTAAACAATTACATCCATTCCTCAAGCATCCTTCTTTTCCATTACCTGTTTTGATTTCTAGTGAGTTCTTTTTCATGTCATTGGGAAGGATTATACAGAAGTATTTTCTTAGCCCTCTTTACAAAGCTGCAATGACCATTTTGAATCTCGTATAGTTGCAGGCTTCTGGCTTACTTCATAGTTTTGAAGATGGAATTCTCCTGGGGAAAAAATAACTTGATTGCCTAAAGAAAAGTAACCCAATCTCTGAGAAAGCCAACAGCACATCTCTGACAGAAAGCCATCCGAGGGTCAGGGCCCAGGGCTTTGGAATCAGACGTGGCATAACTTTGAGGCCAACATCTTCCCATCTCAGCTGTCTTATCTGGCAATGCAGGGATGTGAATAACTTCATTAATCAGGTTCTTTCAAGGCTGCATGAGGTGGCTGGCCTGAACTATATGATCAGGAGTATAGATAACGTTCAGTCCTAGGTATCCCTTCTGATCCAGAACTTAGAATCATTCAGGACTTTGGGAGATCACACCAACCTTGCAATCTCTTGGAGATGTTTCTTTTGTTTCTTGGAGATAAGGAAATGACCTACCTTCTATAAGAGCACATCCCAGTTACTTTGTGAACCTCTCACAAGTTAAGGGCATAAAACTGCCCCCACAACCCATCTCACTTTGGTCCCAGTGAGATGCTGGAATTGTGAGATCCAAGCCTCTCTCTCAAAACCAGTGCTCCCAGGAATAATCTCAGACTCCTGGCTTGCACTATAGTGGAAAAAGATGTAATAGAGAATGCTGTCTCTTCAACAGCTTTGTTTAAGAAAAAAAAAGATTCTCAGGTAGAATGGTGAAGTCAAGTTCAGGCATTAGACTAATACTTTGAAATTTTAAATTTCAAGCTTTACAGTTTGTCTTTGAGGAAAAATGCTAAGCGTTTAGATTCTTCATAAGTATTAAATAGGTTTAATCATAAATACCCTGCAATATGTGCTTTGTTCCTTTTATTTGGAGTCAAATTGAAATTTCCGATTAAACAGGATAAATTATTACACAGCAGCCATTGTAACGGAAAAGCAGTTACCAAGAAGTTTAGTTTCTGTACTGATGAAAGGCATGTAAAGACATCAAAACTCAAACATCTGCAAGGCCCTGTTGGGAAAGGCGACACTGTGTGATGCCTCGTGACATTTTAAGGGCAGCAGACAGCTGGTGTGAGTGTAAGCAGTTTTAAGATGTCAGGAAGAAATTCAGATCACAGGATTAGGGGATCAGCCCTCATTTCATAGGTGACTTCTTCCTTTGCTTCAAAAATGAAAACACTTTCTTCTTCTCTAAGACAGATGTTAACAGAACAGAAGGCAAGCAGCCAGAAAGAGCAATGGATAAACTCCTGAGAGGGCAGTGAAAATGAGGCTCTCCAGCCCCGTCTCCTCCAGAGAAACAGGAGCGTGACATTGTTCAGACCATCTGGCGACTCGGTTGCTGGGTGTGAGGTGGGGCTTTCGTGCTTATGGCTGTGCAGTAGTGAAGGGCTTAGGCAGAACACAGTTGGGACATTTGTTGGCATGCTGCCCAGCCTTTCCCTGAAGATGCTTTTCCTTCTCAACACCAAGGCTCCTCCTCGGCCATTGGAGGCCTGGGCCTAGGAGCCCCCACAGAAGATATATGACATATGTTTGTCTCTATTTCACATCATCCCTTCTGGCCTCAATAACAGTTAGAGGAGGAGTATAATCCAACCAATGGTATGAACTTCATTCAGCCAACTGCCTCTTAGCCTGAAGAGCGAATGGTCAGTGAACAGGGATACCTAAAGGAAGATGCTTTTTACTAGAATTGTTCAAAAATCAAACACTAGGTTGAACAGAGAACAGTTCAGTTCAGTCGCTCAGTCATGTCCGACTCTTTGTGACCCCATGAACTGCAGCACGCCAGGCCTCCCTGTCCATCAGAAATCAAACCCTAGGTTGAACAGAGCACAGAGTGATTCATGAAAACCCAGTCTGCTAATGACCATCTCTGGGTAAAGATTTCCAGATGCTGAGCTTTACGGTGATAGGAGCTGCTCTCTTCCTTCTTGTTGCTGCATGTTCACCACTGAGCACCGTCTCTGGCAGGTGGTAGCTGGGCGGTCCACTTTTAGAACTAATATATAAAACACACCAGGCGTGGTGACGCGAGTACTTTCAACTAACATTAACACCACCCTGTGGATTCTGTAGAAGCAGAGGGTAAGAGCAGAAGAGGAAGAGAAGGAAAAACTTTCTTCTTGCTCTTCCTATTTAACTGGGAGCCAAGCTTCTGCTCTGAGGGGAAACTGAAGCCTCAGCAAAAATGCAAAGAGAATCCAAGTAACTCATTCTGGACACTTCTGCTTGTGCAGTCCCAGGTCCTAGCAATTAAGAAATAATTGAAGAGCTTCTCAAACTCTAATGTCCATGCGATCACCCAAGGATACTGTGAAGTTGCAGCTACAGAGATGCCTCAGCTCAGCACGTGTCTAATAAGCTCCTGGGCGATGCCCTCAGTGCAGGTCTTTGGACTGCATTTGGGACTGCGTGGGCTGAAGGGATGCTGAAGGAAAATGCCGATCATGCCCAAATTTCCCCAAACATGCTGACTTTAAAGCCTAACTCTTATGAAAGATGTGAGTCCACTAGACACCAGCATTTAATCTAGCCTCAGGGAGTCACCTTATAATTAAATTAAATAGTGAATGTGAAAACTTGGTGTCATTCAACTGGCTATTGTTACGTGAAAGTGTTTCTGTCTCTCTCAGCAGAAAACATAAAAATATGGAAAGTTGTAATTTTACTTACAAGGTGTTTGAGGTTAATCTCTCATGGATAATGGCACTTGCAGCTAAAGTAATAAAAATATAAATAATAGCATATTCAAGACCCATCTGCACTGTCTTATATATCGATCTTAATTACAGACTGCACATTTTCATCTAATTGCTAATAGTAAGTCAGCTCTGGAATAATTAGGAAGAGGAAGACTTATCATCGTTGGAGCAGAGTACGAAAACGCTTTTTTTTTTTTTTCCAAATGTCACTATGACATTAAAAAAATTCAGCAGAGAAAGACAGTAATAACAATGTGAATGCAAATATTAGTCCAAGATCAAAGTCAAGGAAAGGGGGCTCAGATGATCCCTGGCTGAAATACAGATGTTCTGACGCTTTGGTTCTTAGCACTGGCTGTCCCCTGGAAGCACCTGGAGACCTTTTAACCTACACCCATGCCTGGACCCCACCACCCCAAGTTCTAGGTTGTTGCATTAGGATGGGGTGCGGGCAGTTAGAGTTAAACGTCTCCCCCAGTCAGTCTACTGGCAGCCGGGGCAGAGACCCTTGCTCTCTTGTAGAATGTCTCCATTGTGGTCCCCAGCCAGCAAGATCAGCATCACCTGGGGACACAGGCCAAGCACACATTCTTGGCCTCACCCTGGACCTGCTGCAGCAGAAGTCCTAGGCTTGGGGCCCATCCATCTGCACTTCGACCTGTTCTCAGGGTGAGTCTGGTGCATGCTCCTGGAAGTTTCTCCCTGAGAATTCTGAGGGCCCTGTGCTTCTCACCCAGAGATTCTTATGTGGGGCCACTGAAGTATCTCACATAGAGACCTCCCTGCTGGATATCTTACAGCCTGGGCTCTGGTGTTAATTCCAGAGAGGGTACCACCACCCCCAGTCTGGGAGTCTCAGTAAAGGAAGGAAACCTAAGGTCACTTAATTAAAGATTTAATGGCTACTATCTGACTCAATGGACGTGAGTCTCAGTGAACTCCAGGAGTTGGTGATAGACAGGGAGGCCTGGCGTGCTGCGATTCATGGGGTTGCAAAGAGTCGGACACGACTGAGCGACTGATCTGATCTGATGTTACCCCCAAAATATGATCTTGTATAACAGGCCTGAATACTTTTATGATAAGAAACTTGCCAGCATCCAGTCTACTCCTCTTCATCTTCCGATGCTCACTAGGTACACACTCTCTACTTAACGTATTTACAAAGATGACTCGTTTACACTTGGCCATGGTCTCCCATGATGAATGCTGTAATCTGAATTTGACCCCTGTACGAGATGCATTTCAGGGAGGTTTTGAGATATGCAAGGGTCATGTGGTTTCTTACAAAATAGACACCAAATTCTTTGTCTTGAGAACACATAGAAAGTTCATTTTTCAGCACCAATAACTTAAAAGCTGTTGTTAGAAAATCAAACCGATGCTTTCCATTCTCTTGTCTCCAAAATAAATATCCTTTGCTGGTGGTGGTTTAGTCACTAAGTCGTGTCTGACTCTTGTGACCCCGTGGACTGTACGTAGCCTGCCAGGCTTCTCTGTCCATAGGATTCTCTAGGCGAGAAAATTGGAGTGGACTGCCATTTCCTTCTCCAGAGGAGCTTCCCGACCCAGGAATCGAACCCAGGTCTCCTGCATTTCAGGCAGGTCCTTTGCTCCTCATACCCAGTATCTAGGACTCTTATCCCTGCTGAGTTCAATTGATCAGCACACAAAACAGCAAGACTATGAGTAGATTATTCACACATTCCACGTATACATTAGAATGATACTTTTCCATGTCTTGTTGGCACATGTAAAAAAAGATAATATTCATAAGGCATATTTGGTAAACTGAAGAAGATTTGGGGGAATCTGTATAAAACTTATTAAAAAATCCATATTATTTATAAGTATATTACTCAATAATCAAAAGCTTTAAAGAAGAGGTTAAATACTGAATTTGTGTCAAATTTGAAAACCCAACATTTTCCATTTTTTAAATGAAATTTGGGGCTTCCTTTCATGAAAAGAGAGTTCCTAGCAACTTAAACACACAAAATGGCTATGAACAATTCCCAGTTAAGACTTTGATGATGATCTCTTCAAATTCTTAATAGAGAATATAAATGAAAAACTTTGTATGAGGAGATGATAGAAAGTTTGAAAGCATTTTTTTTTACAAGAATTCAGAATTGTGTAACAGTCAAATCTATATTTAAAGACTACAATAGCTTCTTAATTTAAAAAAGTAATACTAAAATGTCTTGTGAGCACAATAATGTGTTCACATTTTGTGAACACATTATTTGCGAACAATACTGTGAACACATTTTGAATTTAGTTCACGCGTTTTTCCTCTCACATGTTTTAAATAATCATGATGTTTTAATTCTTTGATGCACTTGTATGGTTAGAGCAGTTACCACGTTAGCATGCCTCCAAACATGTGCATCAGTCACAAATGGACGGAAGTATCGATGCATGCGTGAATGCAAATAAAGGTGTCGAATATACGGATGTGGACCTGCAAGGAGGCCCACCGACCATGGTGCTCAGTCGATCCCAATGCATGGTTCCCTGGGCACATCAACAGGGACCCCCTCTCGGAGCTCTATGGGCTCCTGCCCTCCCAGGGGGCACATGATACAGTGAACCTTATATCCAGGTAGGGGAGCACCCTGGCCAAGCCTCCTGGAAGAATGGGGAGAACTGTTACTCATTTACTTCGCGCTTCACCTTTGGGAACCTGAGACAAGTCACATTTCCTTTTGTGTTCAGAAAGCCTTCCTGTCCTTGGCTTGAAACACATTACTGGTTATCCCAGGCCTCAGCTAGCTGCTGCAAAAGGGATTATTGCATCATGACACTGCATTTCTGGAGCCCAAGATGGCAACACCCTGGTCAGCTGTCCTACCCATGTCATCCTTGGACATCAAGCACATTTTTCTGAAAGGAGTGACTCAGGAAAAATCCACTAGGAGGAGAACACCTGAAAGCACCTGCCAGGTACAAACCATGATCTCAGATGGCTATGTTGTTATACCATCACTCTTTCCGACTAATATTCGTCCCCAAAGGACTGCTGCAAGCATCCTGCCTCACCATCACTATCTGAATAAAGCTCGGTCTGAAGCCCACCTGCCTCAAAGTGACCTGAAGCTCTTCCTAAAAGTTCAGACCCATAGATACACCCAAATTCAAATTACCCAGTCTAGTTGGGGATGCAGATGGTCAACTTATTGCTAATAGATATGAAACTACAACTATGAGAATACTTTGCTAACAAGAAGTACAGGGAACTAGGAAGATCAAGGAGTACTAGCTACACAGATCAACAGTAGCTTTTTTTTCTCATTTAAATTATTTATTTTAATTGGAGGCTAATTACAATATTGTGGTGGTTTTTGCCATGTGTGTATTATGTGTGTTAGTTGCTCAGTCATGTCCAACTCTTTGCGACCCATGGACTGTAGCCCACCAGGCTTCTCTGTCCATGGAATTCTCCAGGCAAGAATACTGGAGTGGATTTCCATTCCCTTCTCCAGAGGAATTTCACAATCCAGGATCAAACTCTGGTCTCCTGTGTCACAGGCAGATTCTTTACCATTTGAGCTACAGGGAAGTCTGTGGGTTTTGCCATACATTGACATGAATCAGCCACGGGTGTACATGTGTCCCCTGCTCCCGAACCCCCTCCTACCTCCCTCCCCATCCCATGCCTCTGAGTTGTCCCAGTGCACCAGCTTTGAGCACCATGTTTCATGCACGGAACTTCAACTGCTGATCTATTTCATATATGGTAATATACATGTTTCAATGCTATATTCACAAATCATCCCACCCTCGCCTTCTCCCACAGAGTCCAAAAGTCTGTTCTTTATATCTGTGTCTCTTCTGCTGTCTCGGATTTAGGGTCATCATTACCTTCTTTCTAAATTCCATATATATGCATTAATATACTATAGTGGTGTTTTTCTTTCTGACTTACTTCACTCTGTATAATAGGCTCCAGTTTCATCCACCTCATTAGAACTGATTCAAATGCATTCTTTTACATAACTGAGTAATATTCCATTATGTATATGTACCACAACTTTCTTACAGTAGCTTTTTAAGGCTTGGTCAAGGGATGTGTGAACTTCCCAGGTGGCTCAGTGGTGAAGTATCCACCTGCCAATGCAAGAGATGCAGGAGATATGGGTCAGGAAGATCCCCTGGAGGAGGAAGTGGCAACCCACTCCAGTATTCTTGCCTTGGAAATCCTAAGGACAAAGGAGCCTCGTGGGCTACAGTCCATGGGGTCACAGAAGAGTCAGCCTACTGAGCACACATGTGCACATGAAGGATGTGTAGGCATTGGTAACACAAAGTGAGGGGAAAGGCCTCCAGGCAAAGAGAAGAACATGTGCAAAGGCCCTGTGGTAGAAGCATGGCAAATACAAAAGACTGAACCAAGGTCGGTGTGACTAGAAGGAAAAGATCAAGGGCAAATGTAGTTCTTGATAAAGATCCCTGAATAATTGTCAAGTCACACAGAAATGTGTAGAACAAATTAGAAACATCAGTCTTCAGTCTAAAATTGCTGCAGAATCCTTGAAAAGTTTTAAGCAAAGGAAGTGAGAATACAAAGAACAGATAATGCAGTTTATCTTTTTAATATAAATCACTTCAGTAAGTGTGTGAAGTAATAGGTACATGTAGACATCTAGAATTTGGTTTGGAGATATTTCATTGGTTGAGGTGATGATGTTAGCTTTGATTACAGAGGTGGTGATGGAGATTAAAGTAATGGGAGATAATGCTTCAGAGGTGAAAGCAACAAGATTTGAAGATTAGTTGTCTTTCAACTCCACTTCTTCACCTGTAAGAAATTCCACTGACTTGCACTCCAGTGCTAACTTACACGCTGACTGCTGTGGCCCTGGACATGCGTCCACAAAGTGGGTTGGTGCCATATTTACAGAATGCAGTGCCCGGATTCAGTTGGTTGGATTTGTTATCACTTAACTGTGCTTTGAAGTGGAGGGTAATCTCCCCAATTCATAAGGCCAATTGTTTCAAGAACTTTATGAAAATATCTTTATGTTTGCCTCTCTATATTATATGCATGACTCTATGCATTACTTTATATTTGTGAAGAGTTTAGGTCAGTTACAATGTTTAGGGGGAGCAGTCCTCAAAACTGCCCCTGCTCTTACACAAAATGCAATCCTGGAGTATCCCCAAACCAACCTGAGACTTGTTAATTTGCTAGAAAGCCTTGCTGAAAGCTGCTAGACTCACAGTTATGGTTTATTATGTGAAAAGGACACAGGTTAAAATCAGGCAAGAGAAGAAGTGCATAGCACAGAGTCCAGGAGACAAGCCACACAGGGACCTTTCACTGTCCTTTCCCTGCTGGAGTCAAGATGCATGAATGTACCACAATCACAACAAAAGATGTTCACTCCAACCTCAGAGTTTCAGTTAGGGCTCCCTTCTACCTGAATGACTGTGACTGACTGTAGGGTTGAACTCAGTCTCCAGGTCAACTAATATGACCCAAAGTTCCCTAAATCACATTGTTACTATCTGGATAGCCTGAGGCATCCAGGCAAATAAAGGTTTCATCCCAGGATCCAATAACAAAACGTCAGACCTCTTTTTCTGGAAAGGTTTAATTATTTATCATATGTGAATAACATCAAAAGCTAATGATTTATGCCACTAGCAGTAGAAAAGTAGCTCAAGTTAATATTGCATTGAAATGAGAGGATAAACTTGTAGAAACATGCTCTTTTTCTTATAAAAAGTAGACTACACAAACCAAGGTTAGATCCCACGTTACCCAGAATTAGTTTCGTTATCTGTTAGAAAGCTTCCCTTAAGAATTTCTCTGTTTTTCTTTACTGACCTCAAAATCCTACTTCCTGTGGCCGACTAGGGAAAGTGCAGTTTTTTAAATCGCTGAAAAGGGAAGTCCATTTTAGCATTTTTATCTTATTTCTCCAAATTCTGAGTTTCTTGATTTAGTCATTTCTTGCTTATTGTATCAGTTAATGGGCCAGATTCTAAGGTCTTTCCTTCAGTGGCTGAGGAAAAACCACAGGGAAACAGAGAGACAGGATGGTTTTCTGTTTAGAACGACTTCTCGTTCTAAAGAAGTAACATCCAACAGTTTCCACAGTAAGTTGGCACAGTCACTGATACTCGATCTCATTTTTTTAATTGACATCATCAATTTCAAAGAAGGATGAAAATGTTATTTACAAGATACCAGCAGATGGTGGAACCATTATGGTCACCAGAAGTTTCCAGAACTATTTAGGCCAGATGCCTCCAGAGCATGCCTTGTAACTACTCTGACACTTGCTATCTCTGAACATGGAATGTGAAGTCCACAAATCAGGGTAAATTGGAAGTGGTCAAACAGGAGATGGTAAAAGTAAACATCAACATCTTAGCAATCAGTGAACTAAAATGGAGAGAAATGGGCAAATTTAATTCAAATGACCATTGTATCTACTACTGTGGGCAAGAATCCCTTAGAAGATATGGAGTAGCCCTCCATAGTTAACAAGAGAGTCCGAAATGCAGTACTTGGGTGCAGTCTCAAAAATGACAGAATGATCTTGGTTCATTTCCAAGGCATCCATTCAACATCACCGTAATCCAAGTCTATGCCCCAACCAATAATGCTGAAGAAGCTGAAGTTGAACTGATCTATGAAGAACTGGTCATAGCAAACTGGTCATAGACAGCAAGCAAACTGGTCATAGAAAACACCCTTGTCCAACTACACAAGAGAGGACTGGACATCCCCAGATGGTCAATACCAAAATCAGATTGGTTATATTCTTTGCAGGGGAAGATGGAGAAGCTCTATACAGTTGGCAAAAATAAGACCTAGAGTTGACTTTGGCTCAGATCATGAGCTGCTTATTGAAAAACTCAGGCTTAAATTGAAGTAAGTAGGGAAAACCACTAGGCCATTTACGTATGACCTTACGATTATACAGTGAATGTGACAAAATGATTCAAGGGATTAGATCTAGTAGACAGGGTGCCTGAAGAACTATGGATGGAGGTTCGTAACATTGTACAGGATGTGGTGACCTAAACCATCCCCAAGAAAAAGAAATGCAAGAAGGCAAAACTGTTGTCTGAGGAGGCTTATAAATAGCTGAGGAAAGAAGAGAAGGTAAAATCAAGGGAGAAAGGGAACAATACATACAACTAAATGCAGAGTTCTGGAGAATAACTAATAGAGATAAGAAGGCCTTCTTAAGTGAAGAATGCAAAGAAGCAGACGAAACAATAGAATGGGAAGGGCTAGAGAACTCCAAGGAAATTGGAGAGGTCAAGGGAACACTGCATGTAAGGATGGGTACAATAAAGGACAGAAATAGTAAAGACCTAACTAAGAAGCAGAAGAGATTAAAAAGAGGTGGCAAGAATACACAGAGCAACTATACAAAAAAGATCTTAATGACCCGGAGAGCCACGATGGTGTGGTCAAGTGTGAAGTCAAGTGAGCCTTAGGGAGCATCACTATGAACAAAGCTAGTGGAGGGGATGGACTACCAAGTGAGCTATTTCAAATTCTAAAAGACGATGCTGTGAAAGTGCTATGCTCCATATGGCAGCAAATTGGGAAAACTCAGCAGTGGCCACAGGACTGGAAAAGGTCAGTTGCACTCCAATCCCAAAGAAGGGCAATGCCAAAGAATGTTCAGACTACTGTGCAGTTGCACTCGTTTCACATGCTAATAAGGTAATGCTCAAAATTCTTGAAGCTGGTCTTCAGCAGTATGGGAACAGAGAACTTCCAGATGCACAAGCTAGATCTAGAAAAGGCAAAGGAACCAGAGATTAAACTACCAACATTTGTTGGGTCATAGAGAAAGCAAGGGAATTCCAGAAAAAAACATCTACTTCTGCTTTGTTGACTACACTAAAGCCTTTGACAGTGTTGATCACAACAAACTCTGGAAAATTCTAAAGAGCTGGGAATACCAGACCACCTTACCTATCTCCTGAGAAACCTATATATGCAGGTCATGAAACAACAGTTAGAACCCGACAGGGAACAATGGACTGGTTCCAAATTGGGAAAGGAGTATGTCAAGGATGTATATTGTCACTCTGCTTATTTAACTTCTATGAAGAATACATCATGCGAAATGCCAGGCCGGAGGAATCACAAGCTGGAATCAGGACTGCCAAGAGAAATATCAACAACCTCAGATATGGAGAATTATACCACTCTAATGGCAGAAAGTTGAATATAAACTAAAGAGCCTCTTGATTAGAGTGAAAGAGGAGAATGAAAAAGCTGGCTTAAAACTCAGTATTCAAAAAACTAAGATTATGGCATCCATCCCATCAATTCATGGCAAATAGATGGGGAAAAAGTGGAAACAGTGACAGACTTTATTTTCTTGGGCTCCAAAATCACTGCAGACGGTGACTGCTGCCACGAGATTAAAAGACACTTGTTCCTTGAAGGAAAGGAGTCCACCTAGAGGGTTAACTGGGATGAAGACTTTGAGGTCAGTAGTAATGGTTGGAAAACATTCATCTGCGTGACATCTGATGTCCTATGGTTGGACAATATTCCCCAGCTTATTCAGCAACCTCCAGTGGACCTAAGAAGGGTACCTGGGACCAGGTGTGCCTAGCAGGGTACATCCGGTTGAGCTTTCTTTCTCAAGGAAAACATTACATATAATTATATTGTCTATTATTTATGTATTTTATGAGATATAAAACATCTAATTTTAACATTGCAAATCATGTTTTAAACATGGCCTTGGGTCATCAGGAAGTAGCCCAGAGAGTAAGGCGGCAGCGGGTGGAGGTTGCTGCATGGGCCCCTCTCCTCTGTATCAACCAGAGCAGCTTCTCCATCTTCCGATATACATATATGTGTGTGTGTGTGTGTGTGTGTGTGTACATATTTGTTGTCATTGTTTGTTTTTGGCTTCCCAGGTAGGATTCATTTGAGTTAGGATTCTAAACAAGTGTGAAAGCTTGTGATTTCAATAAGCAGCTCAGTGTTTCTCACACTCCCTGCATTGGTTTAGAGACACTTATTTGAGGGGTTCTGGGATTCCCAGGTGGCGCCAGTGGAACTTGCCTGTCAATGTAGGAGACATAGAGATGCAGGTTCGATCCCTGGGTGGGAAGATCCCCTAGAGAAGGGCATGGGAACCACTCCACCATTCTTGCCTGGAGAACTCCATGGACAGAGGAGCTTGGTGGGCTACAGTCCATGGGGTCACAAAGAGTCGGACATGACTGAAGTGACTGAGCAGGCACTCACCCTATAATTTCTGAACCCCTTTTCCTCATAAGAGGGAGCTGGTGTCCACAGAGGGCGGTAAATAGGTCAGTGCAGATGGACCACTGGACTATTCTGGGTTCTAGTCTCACTCTCCGTCTTTCAGCCTTGGCATGCACATTAGCTACTCCCTTCTGCCTGCCCCAAGCTCCTTTTTTCTCTGTCACCTGTCGTTGTTCTAAGAATCCAGACAGACCCTGGGATGGGACCTCTGGATTCTAAATGCTGACCAGCTGCACTGAAGTATAAGAATCATATTATTGCATTCATTTCTAACTTAGGCATACATTTTTCAAAGAGGTTCAGTGTATCTCCTTATGAAGTACATTTAAATAACCATAATTAACCTCATTATCTGGGCAAAACAATGCCTAATGGCACAGATCTGAGCTATTTTCATTAAAAAAAAAAAATACTCTCAGACTTGAGAACTTCCCAGGATGCATTTTGCTGCAGTGAAAGGTTTTGCACCCAGTACAACCCTGTCACTCACAAACACAGCAATCGCTGGAGATTACTCGTCATTTGCATTAAAGGTAATTTCAGGGTGCTGCGTTTCACCTTGTCACTCATGTTCCTGGGTCCTTGCCAGAGGGCACCACAAGGAATAATTCAGGACGCCAGCCAGAGCCCCAGACCCAAAGGATAAACCTGGATATTCCAGAGCAGACAACATCTCCCTAAATGACAGGGTGGAATCTGGGGTGTTGGTCCTACAAGACAAAAAAAGCTTAGTAGAAGATGCTGGGCTCTTTCTTTCCCCTGACTCAGGCTTCTGCTCCACTGAGTAGGATATGTTTGTCCAGCCTCATCAGCTTGGGATGGCAAAATGCTTGTAAGATATCAGCCTGTCTCATCTCTCCCAACTCCCCGTGTGAATGAAGTCAGAAGGCAGCACAAAGCATCTTAGAACCTGAGCCCTGCAGAAAACTTGGACTCATCCTGAATGCTGTACTAAACCAAGGAGACTTGGGGATGAGATGATGGCACAGCTTCTCTTTAAACATACGAAGCAAAGAATAGAGAATTGTGGCAGCCATTTCGGTACCTCAATCTTAAGACCGAAATCAGACCTGGGTCCCATGTCTGATCTA
This sequence comes from Bison bison bison, assembly GCF_000754665.1. Lineage (NCBI taxonomy): Eukaryota > Metazoa > Chordata > Mammalia > Artiodactyla > Bovidae > Bison > Bison bison. Next base: position 10,867,416 of record NW_011495051.1, on the reverse strand, counting down.
CCAACTTTTATGAATTGCACAGTCTGGTGTGAAAGGCAAGTTCTCCTTTTAATTACATGTGCCATCAAGGTCAAGCCTGATAAACAGAACTTGGCAGGGCTGTACATTTCCAGAAATGTCTGGTCGGTGGGCCAACAACAGCAGCATCACCTCAGGCTTGCTAGAAACGCATACACTGAGGCTGCATCCCACGTTAACTAGGTTGGAATCTGCAGTCTAACAAGATCTCCACGTGGTTCACAGGCACAATACAATATGAAAAGGGCTCTCTGACACCAGTCTGCTTGCCCAGTCCGCCTCATGCTCGTGAACATGTGTGTGTGTATTTGTTTGTTTATCTACCCTGCAGCCTGGCTGCATCAACCGAGGGCCACCAACACATCCTTCCCTCTGTGCAGAAACTCCCCTGGTGAAGAGCTGCTTGGATCCTGAAAGGCTATAACTGAGTCCATTCATTCCCAAGTCCAGAGAGACACCACCACCAGAGTCAACACTGTCCAGCAGAGATAACGGTGCTGCCTGGCTTAGCTCCCACCGATGAGACATGCAGGTGGAAAAATACTACATCAGTCTTGGTTCCAAGCCAAGAGCAGATGAACAGCTACCCAGCTGGTGGCTTCTGTTTCTGGCCAAAGCACCGGCTGAAAACAAGCTTCTCCTTGCCAAAATCATGGGCATTCCAGGCTCTCACAGGACCACAAACATGCCTCTCCATTTCAGAGAGAAATGATCCATTCCTCTCACCTTCTGCTGCTGTGGGTTTTGAAGAGACTATCGCTGAACGTCCCAACCAGGAATTTTGTCACCCTCACTGACAATATTTCAAGCCGAGTGTGATCCGGACATTCAAGGGTCAAAATGTTTCACATCTAATCTGTAGAGACTGGACAATTGTCCATGGATTAAGCTGATACTCTCACTTGTAGAAGTTGATGTAAACAGCCCTAAGAAACAAGAGCACCTACAAATTAAAGACAGTATGATTCCCAATGTGATAATCCCTTGCTCCACTTCAGTGGAAAAAGAACTTTTTTCAGCCCAAACTGGATTATGGTAAAATAGATAGATATCACATACCACGCCTCCCCCACAGCAGTATTCTGAGTTTCCTAAGGACTGGAGCAGTAGAACATGGACTTTCAAATTTTACACCCCAACAGCCAGCAGGCTGACTAGAATGCACAGGATCCATCAGAGTGGCTTTCAGCGCTTCCTGTGATTTTTATCCATTTCTTCTGTAGTCAGTCCTGCCCTTTCCATTCTATATTTTTCTCACTAATTTATACAATGGTTTTGAGAAAAAAAAAAGTTTTCAAATTTAAAACATGCTTACAAGAAGACTATTTCTTTTTTTTTTTTTTTTTTAAGTTCCTTGTAAACTAAAGGAAACTGTGTTTAGAGGAGGGGCAGTGGGGCGGAGGCGGGTTAGACAGTAAGTCTTTACCTCAGGGAATCAGAAAGACATTGCATACCCTTCTCCTTTGAAATCTTTTGGGGAATGTCTATGCAATTCTGAAGATACATACATTGCTTCAGCTGTAAGCGTTACTTGGGACCCAACTGCTCTGTGCGGCGGTAAATACTTTCTTAGGTGGAAGAGTCTTAAGGAGACTTAAGGAGAGCCATTATGTAATTTGTAAAAGTAGTGAAGTGGCTATATCCATGGAATGATTACAGCACACAAAATACGGTTGATAGCCATTTCTAAGGAAGCATCTTAATGTTCTAAGAGCCTGATACACCACACAGTCAGTGTTGGTGTTCCTGGTACTCAGAGGTGGCGCTGCGTGCTATTCAGCTTAAGGGACTATGACAAGAAAAGACTGTTTTTGCTATAGGGATAAGGACTTAGTTGACCATGAATAAATAAGAATGATTAAAGATTACTGACTGACAATAAGATCTTTTAGAGTAAGGAAAATATATTTGTTACCTCTGAATGAAAAAGGAGTGATGGCTTGTGAAAAAGATGGAGGCCACGTGAGGATCATCTAGACTCCCTGAGAGGTCGCTAAGGGAAGTGTTTAGAGCTCACCAGAACAGCAGGGCAATGGCTTGTTGATGCAGCTGGGTCTTCATCACCAACTCTTATGTTCGAACTGAGGTCAAGACACAAGGGAGATTCCTTTTATCAAAGATGGTGGTTAGGAAAACAGATCAGTGAGGTGTGTCTTATAAGAACTGGCTCTGCTGCACTCCCTGGGCAGCAGCCCCTGGTCTGGTTTCTCTGGGCCCCGTGGAGGAAGAGTAAGACAAGCCACAGAGCAGGGAAGATGAACCTGGGTTCCTGCCTCTGGGCTTGTGGGAAGAGAAAAATCGAAACCGCCACCCTTCCGGCGAACAATCTTGAAATAGCCTCTGGAAGCTCTACCCCCTGGGTGGTGGGTCTGTGCAAGGCCCAGAAATGGTACCAGTCTTCCTGGGGAGGTTGGTAGCATTGAGAGCAAACGGAGAGGCACAGAGGGCTACTTACAGAGGTCAAAGCCAACGGCATGGTGCTCAACAAATGCTCCCTGTTAAATCTGAACAAACATTCGCATTGCTCTAACAACACACAACCCTCAGAGCATCTGTAGGGAGGACGCTCCAGAGACGCACTTCGGCTGCCCAAGCAGAACAACCCATACCACTCTGCGCTTTTACTTGCCAAGTGAAACACCACACATGCCAAAGGTTGGGGACACAAGTGAAAAACAGTCCAGAACCGAAAGCTACATATAGTCCCTTAGTAAGCAAACCTGAACTTCAGAATCGCTTATGGCTCCAAAATGAGTTTACAAAGGAATTCATTACACAGTTCCTACTAAATGAGCAGCCTGTCTCTTATGATTGAGTAATTTATTTCTATACTATGTTTCCAGCTGAAATGAAGGAGATGGAAATCTACTTGCCTGTTAATCAGGAACTGATAAAATACTAATAGCAAATGCTTTTTCAATGATTCCTAAGTGCCAGTGTTATGTGATCCTTAGAACCCTCAACGAATAGCTTCTGTTGGTATTCCTAGTGAGCAGTTAAGTAAACCAAAGCACAGAGGGGTGAACTGAACTGCCTGACATCACACAGGAAGTGGCAGAGCAAGGATTCAGACTCCCAGTCCCATCCCAGAGTCTCAGTTATTACCTCGTCCCTCCTATACATGCCGAGAGAAAGAAGAGAGCACGCGAGAGATTACAAATTCAGCTCTCTTTTAATTTTTTGATCACAATCTTCTCTATTTTTTCATCATCTCTCACCATATTGTGTGTGTGTGTGTGTGTGTGTGTGTGTGTGTGTGTGCATGCACACACCTGGAGCTCCCAGGTGGCGCTGGTGGTAAAGAACTTGCCTGCCAATGCAGGAGATGTAAGAGACACAGGTTTGATCCCTGGGTGGGGAAGATCCCCTGGAGGAGGCAATGGCAGCCCACTCCAGAGTTCTTGCCTGGAGAATCCCATGGACAGAGGAGCCTGGTGGGCTGCAGTCCACGGGATTGCAGAGAGTTGGACACGACTGACTGAGCAAGCACGCACATGTGTGCCCTTTCCATTTTGCTCATCTCTACCTCCTCCTACAAACGAACTGCAGGACTTCAGGGGACCGCCCTGGGCCAGGCTCTCCTCCTCAGTGTTATTCCTCCCACCAAATTCTTCACCAGTATCTCCCCTTGACCCACTTGTCGCTGCCCTTCCACTGAACCAACCCTGTGTGCTAGAACACAAGCAAAACCTCAAGGTTTAGTTCAAAAGTCTGGAGCTTTGACCAGTGGAGAGCTTTCCAACATGCTGTGGGGGACGTCTTCCTAATTCAGAGATGTGAGGAATGGAGACACACACCTCCCCACTCCCCACCCCGCCCATTCTCATCCCACTGATGGCCCACAAGCTGTCTCCTCTTTATGGTCCATTCTAAAATGCCTGCTCCTCTGGCGAACAATTCCCCACAATCATTCCATAACCACCCAAGGGCTAGGATGCACTGATTGCCCTCATTTCCATTTCTTCTGCCTACAGAGAAAATAATGCTTTTCAGAATATGAACGGGTGCCTGGAAATTGACCATTATCCACTCCCATTTCCCACAAAAGTGATACTAATATTTAGGACTTCATATGTCAACATCTCAAGGCCCAGGGTGTGCATTAAGAAGAGGAGAACATCTGTAAGCTTTTATGGAAAAGGGAATACAGGGGGCATGGATAGAGCCGAGTGTGCTCATGCAGTGCTGCCGAGGACACTGAGATGCAATGAAATAAACAGCCCCCGTCCAAGCTGAATACATAATATAGTTAATTTGGATACCCTAATCCCATGGGTTGAATGATTTCATTTTTTATGGTCAGTTCTGTTGCAGAAATGGATATTTGGGCTGTATTTACAGGACATCAAAACAGCCAGTTTAAAAGTAAGTAGATTCCTTCAAACTGATTCCAGCAACACTCTGATTAAGTAGTGGGCAAGGGAAGGGATGTGCAAGGCTTATTGAATTTTCTGGTTTGATGGGGTTACCTGGTAACCTCTCTTTGTTTCATCCCTTACCGTTGAAATTCTTATTTTCAAAAACATATCACTTCACTCTGTTTATTTGGTGAAGCATGTTGAGCATGATTTAATCTTTTTCTGCTCAGATGGGAGTTCTGAAAGGGCTTTGGGTTCATTTTTCAGACTGCTGGTGCTAACTGTAGAAAGACTGAAAGTGTAGAAATTCAGAACATTGGTTATCTTCCTGGAATTTTCTTAATTTCTTGAAAATGGATTGTTCTTTTCTATCACTCTTCTCAAAATGCTGATTGAAGACTGTTTTCTTCTTCCCTGTCTAAAAATGGATGAACTAGAAGTGGGCCAATGTGAGTTTTCATTTTGAAATCATCAGAAAAATGTATAGAAAATACTTCCAAAACGTTGATCTTAAAAATATAATTGAAATAAGACTAATGTCTTTCCTAGTAATAAATGCAAAGCACAGCCTTCTTGCTGACTGCAGATTTGGAAAGATCAGATTGATTGGAAAATTTACAGCCAGTGATAGAATGTATAGCAACTGCTGGTATATTTATTGTCCCCCTACCCCGCCCCGGGAGAGACCAAAAACAGTCAGCCGTTCAGCCAAAGGTTTTTCCTATCATAGAGTTTCAGTCCATGACCTTTCTGAACTGGTCTTCAGAGAGGCAACAGATAGATTATCCAAATGCAGAAATTATAACAAGCTAGAAACCTGAATTCAAATACAAGGGCCTGAGACAAATCAAACACCTGTCCTATTGAAAACTGATATGTCCTTGCTTCCGGACATCTGCTGGCAACCTGTAGCTCACCAGATACAATGGCTCATTACCACCAGCAAGGGAGAAGCCTCGGTGCTGGACAGAAATGAGATTCCATTTCCAGGCATGAGCTTTTTCAGAAGCAGGGAGAAAGGATAAGGGTATTTAGAATGGCAAATTCTGCCCACCAGAATCCTACTCTCCACTTTTCAAAACCTGCTACATTTTCTCAGTTCTCTTTTATGGGGGAACTATAGAGATGCTAGAGCCGGCCAGCTGGAGGGGCCTGACCTGTCACCGAACCCCGATCATTCATTTTCTCCACTCTCCAGCTTTTCCATTTCTTAGAATTTTCTAGAAGTAGGTGAGCAAGAACAAAGCCCATCACAAGAGGAGGTTCACAGTGGTTCAGACATGGACTCTGGAGTCAGATGGCCTGGCTTAGCTAGCTCTATGGTTGTGGAGTCCTACTTTACCTCTCTTCTCCCATCTGAAAAATGGGAAGAAAGAAAGCACCTTCTCAGACCACTCATGTGATGAGCTGGGCACAGCAAGCACTCTACAAATATTAACCCTTACCACTGATTAAACAAATTATCGTTAACTAACCATTTCAAATTATCCCTTCACTCCAATGTCTAACAGCTTATGACTCTTATTCAACTCCATCCCATACTTTCCCTCCCTGTCCACTTTTCTCACAACTGACAAAAGAGCCTTAATCCTAATAGTTAACTGGTTCTGATTGATCACTGTAAGGGAGTGACAGGTAACAAGAGAAGGCCTTAGCATAAGACAACACTAAAAAGAGTAGGAAACAGTTATCCTAAGTTTCCAGGAGACCTCAGACACGAGCACATGGCATTCATGGAAGATAGCCAAAAAAGAAAGAAATGATTCACCTAGACACTGGGGATTTGAAAACTAAGACTGTATACCACCAGCATACCAAGACTGGAGGGGGACAAGAAAAGCCAGGAGTCACCCACATAAAAGACCCGGGGTGGAAATTTGAGCAAGGCCTATTGACCACGTCCATGGTCTGGACCTCCAGGTTGACAGGCTGGTGCTTACATCTGCTCCAGGAAACAACACCATGAGTAGAAGGTCATGGAGGACAGATTAACAGCAAGTGACGGCCTTCAGAGCAGTGGAGTCTTTGGTGACCATTTTGCTTAAGTCTGCAGCCTTGGCATGTGCCTACATAGTTTAGATTTTCTACCAAAGCAGACATTCTTCGAAGGTTATGGGGATTCCTTCTATGTCTGTGTACCATCATCGTCCTAGAACCTAGAATGAAAGATGGCTCACATTAGGAATCTGGCAAATGTTTATCGACCGATTGCTATTTTATCCCAAAGAGACAGGGAGTCATGGTGGTGCAATAGTGTGACTGTCACTATAGTTTGAGGTGACATCTCCCAGGGAACAGATGCCTGGAGAATTCCAGGCATAGGGGAGCCTGGTGGGCTACTGTCTATGGGGTTGCACAGAGTCGGACACGACTGAAGCGACTTAGAAGCAGCAGCAGCAGAGAACAGTTAACAGGAAATACTGTCAGGAAAAAAAAAAAAAAAAGAGTTCTGTTCTCCTTAGCAATGCAGCAGCCTAGATTTTAAGAATTTCCTGTGTTGCTGTCACCAGAAGTAAAGGAATATCCTAGAAATTAAAATAGTTCTTTAGCCTAACCCTATCTCTCAGGGCCCACTGTTGTTTTCTGAAATGATGTGAAAATCTACCTGCTGTGTTCCTGTGTTTTCTTTGCAACAATACAGTCTCCTGCACAGTGTAACACAGACTCAGAAAGCTACCTCCTCAAGGGTCTAAGGGTTTGCAATGAAGACTGAGTTCAGAGTTTAAAACTCTCTAGTACATAACAGCACAGTTGGCAATTCCAAGTGTCACATCGATTTCTTGTTTAAATGACATCCTATGAAAGAAGTTTACCCTATGAAATACAGGACACCAGCTGAGTTCAGATATGACCATTTTCCTGAATTCCATTATCGTGTAGAGCTGACTAGCTTTCAGTGCTGATCTTAAGATCGTTGCACAATGGAGGGGACGGTAGTGGTGCTGGTGGTGACAACTGCGTTTTCTTTAAAGTCCAACACTGTGCCAATGAACACATGACATCTGATCCTCCCAGCATCGTCAGTATCACCATCTGGATTTTGTAAACAATTGAAAGGCAAGGAATCTGAGGCTTAGAGACCTGTCACAAGATCATGGCTTATGGAGCACAGCTGGGGTTTCAATCCCAGAACTCGGACATGAGAGTCATCTTGTTAACCCCAACTTCACATCACCTCCCACACCACTAAGTGGATCTTTCTCATCTTTGGAGGAAGGCAAAGTCCACATGATCTTCAGCATTTGTCCTCAGTCATCGTCTTTTCTCTGAATTTAAAGAGGGATCTGTGATCACAACGTCTATTTCAAACCTTCCCTCTAAGCCTGAACAAACATCCCATTTCTTTTTTTCAAAACATTTGTTCTGCACTGGCTTCCTTGGGGAGAAGGAGGGGGCTACTGAACAACCTTGCCCACCAGGTTTTGCTGTCAAGAGTCCCTCACTGCTCAAAGGAATACTTCTCAGTCTCCTGAAATCTATGTATCCAGAATGCCTATTCAGTCATTACCGAGACCTCCTGCAAGAGTCACTGCCTCCTACAACAGGCAGAACACTCATGGGAATTGGGGGGTGGAATTTCAGGAAAGAAATCAAGGGGTGGTGGATGCTGAAGATCAGAAAGCAGTAAGCTGCAGAGAAGTTTCCTTGGAACTTCCTGTCCAGCTCTGCCTGGTAGAGAGGAGATAGTTGGTAAACATTTGAGTGAGAAAGATCTATGACCCCTGATGTCAGCTTCACCTCTCTCACCCTACCAATAACTAAAGTTCAAAAAAGGTGGGGATATAGGATGTGTTCGTTAGTCTCCCTAACTTGTGATGTCTTTTGTAAGTTCAGTTCAGTCACTCAGTTCAGTTCAGTCACTCAGTCTTGTCTGACTCTTTGCAACCCCATGAATCACAGCATGCAAGGCTTCCCTGTCCATCACCAACTCCTAGAGTTTACTCAAACTCATGTCCATCGAGTTGGTGATGCCATCCAGCCATCTCATCCTCTGTCATCCCCTTCTCCTCCTGCCCCCAATCCCTCCCAGCATCAGGGTCTTTTCTAATGAGTCAACTCTTCACATGAGGTGGCCAAGTATTGGAGTTTCAGCTTTAGCATCATTCCTTCCAATGAACACCCAGGACTGATCTCCTTTAGAATGGAGTGGCTGGATCCCCTTGCAGTCCAAGGGACTCTCAAGAGTCTTCTCCAACACCACAGTTAAAAAGCACCGATTCTTTGGCGCTCAGCCTTCTTCACAGTCCAACACTCACATCCATACATGACCACTGGAAAAACCATAGCCTTGACTAGACGGACCTTTGTTGGCAAAGTCATGTCTCTGCTTTTTAATATGCTGTCTAGGTTGGTCATAACTTTCCTTCCAAGGAGTAAGCATCTTTTAATTTCATGGCTGCAGTCACCATCTGTAGTCACTCAGTCGTGTCCAATTCTTTGTGACCCCATGGACTGCAGCATGCCAGGCTTCCCTGTCTATCACCAACTCCTGGAGCTTGCTCAAACTCATGTCCATCAAGTCAGTGATGCCTTCCAACCATCTTATCCTCTGTCATCCCCTTCTTCTCCTGCCTTCAGTCTTTCCCAGCATCAGCCTTTTAGTAAAGTCGGTATAATATTGGTACCTGCCTCATATGGCTGGCTGGAAGGATTAAAGAGTTTGCAAATACTAGGTGCTTGAGATTTTTTTGAACATATTACATGTTTAACAAATGCTACTACATTCAGAGCCCAAGTTTGGACTCATTGATGCCTTGTCCAAGAATCATATGTTTCTCAACTTCTTGGAAAGAAGAACTATCAAGAGAAAAAAATGTTCATGTCCCGTCAACTCAGCAGTATTGATTGTTTCCACAAGGACTCACCCCACTCCCTTTTTAGTCAACTCAGTTGGAATGCCCTTTGGGATATTACAGGTCACTTGTGGTGTTGTATACATAAAAGCTGCCTGGAAAAAAATGTGGTGGAGTGATAACAGCTCAGTCTGTTTCATAACTAACCTGAGTAACATGGACCCAGAGGTCATAAACATTCATATGTCACGGTCACCCGAGGATAGTTTTGGTCTCAGTCTTTCTGATAGAATTGGCTTGATTCTTGATCCAATCTTCGCTTTATCAATGCAGACATAGCTCAATTCCAAACTGCAAATCTGAGCACTGAATGAATAAAGGAGAACTCATCTCAACTAATCTAACTGACAGTCTTAGGACACTCATCAGTAGATATCCAATTTTTTCAATCAAAATGGAAAAATGGTATATATAAACAGATGCACAGTTAAAAAATTCCAGCAACTGATTTTGCCAAAAACCCAACAATAAGTGTCCCTGGAATAAATGATTACCAGCTCCAATACTGCACACAGAGACTGTCTGTAGGAGTAGCAACAACCATTGATTAGGTGTACATGTCTGTCTGGCACAGTAAAAACCCGTCACTGCTGCCACAATATAAAACACCACGCCCTCCAGGTGACCAATAAAACCTCTCATAGCTCAGGATTTCAATATCACACTTCTTCAGAGATGAAATGCTGGCTGATGACAGTGGTGCAAATGGATGGAAGTGGCAACGTGTTGACAATGACTTGACAGATCACGTTCCCAATGAACAGATGAAATCTACAGGTGCTCTGACCACTCCTCAAACCTCCTCAGGGATTGCTGTCAGCACCCTAACAAGCATCCCGTCATCAGTGAGTTTAGTCTCACTGTACAGGCAGCCTGACCTGCTTTGGAGGAATTCTTTCTTCCAAGAAAGAAGAATATGCACACACGAGTCAGTGTTATCTATGCGAGAGGAGTTCTCTACATGCACTCAGAGAGAAGACTAATTACAGCTACACATGGTAAAATTACATGTGACCCCATTCTGAGTGTCTTACATATGTTACCACCTTCAATCTTCCTAAGGACCCTAGAGGTTGATACTATTGTTAGGTCCATTTTCCAGAAGAGGAAACTAAGCCACAGAGATGATAGTCCCTTGCCCAAGGTCATACTTGATCAATGGCTATCCTTGTACTTCTTATGTCCTTACATTTTCCCACTGTTCTTTTACTCTGGTAGGGGTTTTCATGATCACTCTTGAATTATGACCAACAGAATTCTACACCAGGCCATGGACACTACTGCAATTCTTTTTATTTTTTCTCTGAGATACGTGACTTTGTCAAGAGTATTACTTCTCAGTGGCAGATACTATAAGGTAAAGGTAGAACTATCTCTGAGCAAAGTGCTAAAGCATACATTTTGCTTTGGACATGAAACTTCTCAAACATTCAGAAAAGTTGAAAGAGTGGTGGTATAATCCACTACTGAGATAGTTGCTGTTAATATTTTACCATTTTTGATTCATGCATATCTATCTATCTCTGCCTTGAACCATTTGAAAGTTGGTTATCAGATATCATGAGACATTACTCCAAAATATTTTAGCTTATTACAAAATGCAGACATTCTCCAACTCTACCATTACCTCATTATCACATCTAACCAAGTTCAACATGATTCTCTAATAGCATCTAACGCTCAGTGCCTGGTCTTCTAGCTTCAGTCTCTTTATCCCTCCTGATAGCAAGCAACCTTTCAGCTTCCCCATCAAGTCTCTCCAGACCCAGTGCTTTGAATCCAACTCAGTGTTCACTTCCACAAACCCCTGCTGACTTCTAGTAAAGGAAATTTCAGTCTCCTATCAGAGTCAATCAAGTTATACCCCAAGTGCTCTAACCAAGACTTCAAAGAGGAACAGGCACTGTGGACAGATCCAGTAGACAGCCTCAGGGCAAACAGAATACATTGAAAGAAAGAATGTAAACCGTCCATTTAAAATTAGGAATTTGATAATTTGAAAAATCCCAAGGGATTGTTAAATACATTCATATACCTTGAACCTGAAGGGGTTAAACTTCAATGCCAATTGCAATTCACCCTATTCAAATGAACAGATTTGCAATGTGTTTAAGAAAAGGAGAGGAGAGGAAGTACTTTTACACAGAGCAAAGAAGGTAGAAAATCTGGAAGCATTGTAGTTAAGCACAGTTTGTGTGGTTATGATTGGTAATGGGAGTCCACAGTTAGAGAACCAGGCTCACTATCATTAGACCCCAAACATGACCAAATTCCAGTGCTTTCCTTCCATTTCGCCAATAGAAGCCCCTGTCTGTATTCAGAGAAAGGATGGTTAGGGGTTTGCTCCATCCATCTTTTATGTGACCACAAAGTCTCTTTTCTCTTCCGTCAGCTAATACTTGTGATTACTCTTGATCATGCTCTGTAATAAACAACCCTTCAGTTTCCTCTGACTGGGGGACTAGGACTGCTCTATAGCTATGAAGATCAGAGGACTTTCATGCTGCAGGGAACAATCTGGGTCAGGGCTACCAGGTTCCTCATCCCGATTATCTCAGAAAGAAGGAGAAAAAAGCCTGGCAGAAAGTCTAAAGCCAAAAGGAGAAGTTTTAAGGACTATCAAACAGATGTGAATAGGCCCCTTGTTATCAGTTTCAACTGACCCTATCATCTTTAGTCATCCTGTGATAAATGTAGGTGCGTACATACTGAGGGGCACCTGGTCTACCTGACTCCTTGAGGACAGGGGCATGTCTTATTCCCTCTGCATCCCAGGCAGCCCGTGTTTAACACCTAGCAGACATGTGTTTTGCATTTGCTGTAAACTAAAGCTCTGCCTGATTTCTGTCACCTGAAAGAGAATCTAATCCTTCCACCTTCCAAAGCCAGGATCCAGATATACAGTCCAGGGGATGCTCCTGCCTGCACAGAGCTTTAGTTGTCAAGCCCTGCTTTTTATCCACAGGTTAAGCTGAGTTGGATTCCAAAGAAGGAAGAAAAGTGAAGGTTTCCTTTGTCTCTTTCCTTTGCCAAGACTAAGAGTCTTCTCTGGTTTCCCCTCCTTTGAGCACACAGGTCCTCTAAGATCTGCCACTGCCAAACAAGTCAGCTGAACCAAACACAACAGAACTTGATTGTCATGTCACATACAGCCACTCCCAAATTAAAACAAACAGCACAGCTCTGGCCTCAAGGATACCTCCCCACCACAGTGACCAAACAAGCTCTCGCCTACGTCCTCATCCCCAGGACAGCATGATGCTGCTGAGGGCACAGGTGGGCCTAGGAGCTGCTTGCTCACGGATGGCCCCACTGTGGTTTCATCTTGGAATCCCACTCACTACAAATACAATCCTCATCTCTCTGTCAACTCCAAGCTGATCTCCCTTCCTGCACTTCCCATCTTTCACCTCTCTCCTTCTATCAAATATGGGTAAGATGCTCACAGTTTATCCAAAAATCCAGAACCTTATACCCAGCATAAAATGCTCTTGGCAATCAGATTAATTTCCCTTCCATCTCTCTCCCAGCATTCTTTCTTCTCTTGGTGAACCCTCACCAAACTCCTCAAACTCCTCAATTTTTTTTCTCTTCTCTCAAAACCCTGAGCTTTTTCACAGAAAAAACTAATGTGGCACCCTCCAGGTAGAAGTGTGCCCTGACACCCATGTCTCCAGGCAGGGAAATATCTCTAGTTCACTGTTCAAGACACAATTCCGTATTCCCTCTACTTTGAAACCTCTCTCGAGTATCTCAGGCAAGATTTTCCACCTTCCTCGGTGCACACATTAGTGATGTCACCTCCTGGCAGGGTTGGAATTCTCCACGCACGTTTCACTCTTTGTTCCAGCCACCCTGGCCTGTCAGCTGCCAGCCTCACTCAGGGCTTTGCCCCTGCCATCACTCTGTGGCCCAAATATCTGCATAGCTCCTCTCTCATCTCCTTTCAAACTCTGCTCAAATGACATCCCCTTCTGAATCTCAACGGCCACCTTTCCGAGGACAGAGGTCTTTGCCCGAATCCCTCTCTACTCGCTTTGGCCACCTTTTCCCTGGTGTTTGAGATCACCTGACCTTATCATGGTATTTGAGTCTCAGTATTCATGGACCCCCAATTTGCAGACTCGACTATTTGCTGAAACTGATTGTAAGACTGAAAGCAACACTGCAGTGTTTTCACAAGTGTTTGTGCAGGGCAGGGGGATATTTGTCACCGAACATATGAAGTCTCAGAGTAGATCAACAGGGTGATATTTTACCTTTTTTCAGCTCTAATGTGCAAAAAAAAAAAAAAAACAACACCCAAAACAGTGTGCTCCTGGTCTATTGAATGCCTGTGCTTTACGTATTTGTACTTTTTTGGGTGATTTTACTGTTTCACTGAGCAGAGTACAGTGCTGTCTGAGAAAAGTGAAGGTCACTCAGACTCTTTGTGACCCCTTTGATTGTTGCGATCCCACAGACTGTAGCCCGCCAGGCTCCTCTGTCCATGGGATTCTCCAGGCAAGAATACTGGAATGGGTTACCCTGCCCTCCTCCAGGGGATCTTCCCAACCCATCTAAGCCACCAGGGAAGCTGGAAGTGCTGTCTAGGGTTCCTTAAGTAAGGGAAGGTTAGATGTGCATTCCAGGGAAAAAGAAACATGTTAGATAAAGCTTTGTTCAGGCATGGATTACAAACTCAATGTTTGCAGTAACTTCACAGGCTACAACTGCCATTAACAAGAATTGGCTGTATCTATTTTTTGTAAAAAAATAATCCACCTTCCTGCAGTAGACTGTAAGTGCCTCTCTCAAAGGAGAGACTGCACCTCAGCATAACACATCTATATTGTCCCTGCCTGTAACAGTGTCTCACACACAGCAGGCGCTCCATAAATGTGTGCTGAATTGCACTGAACCACAAACTATTTCAGAACAGAGACGACTTTTCTCTGCCTCCGTGCCACCAGTTATTAGCCAAACTACTATCACAGTTGAATTTTTGGTAACAGCTAATGAAATAAAGGGATGGATACATAGACTTGTGAAACTCCTGTCCCCAAAGAGTAAGGCCTGGATTTTAGGTCCAGCTTTTCGTCCAGGATCACTAGTACTATTCTGCTACTATTTTATCACTATCGCCTTACTTGTAATGGTACCCTTAAGAAGGGCTTTAAGGCACATCTCAGTCTTGGACACATCACTGCACTGCATTCAAATCATGCTCCAAAATTCTGGGATCCATGATATACTGAAACCGCCAATACACAAAAGGAGCTCACTGCCTTGGCAAAGTGCATATGAAAAAGTAGAAATCTGTGACGCAGTATTTCAGTGCATCTTTCTTTTCCAAGGCCAAACATATTTGGCCTCAATCAAATTACCTAGATATCAGCTTTACTAAGCAAAAACCTGTTTCAAAACAGAGACTTTGTATATTTTGCCTTAAATGCACATTTTAAGAACTGTGTAAACCTGTGCTCGACATTCTACATCTTAAAGTACCAATTAGGTTTTTCCAAAGAAACACTAAAATGTTCATTGACTCCTTTCATGTCAGAATTGGAAATTGATGTCTCAATTTTAGCTGGGCTATTTTGGCCCTTCTTGGATGCTAAGTGGGGAAAAATAGTGCTGTGGTTTAACTTAGAAATGAAATCTAAGGAGCTGGAACAATGGTTAGTTTTGTATATAACACCACCACAGGGACGCTGTGGGGAGGAAAAGAAAAAGCGTGGCCAAGTCCATGAGGTTTCCATGGATTTTTTTTGTGCTCCGTTTTCGCCTAAGATCCTCCCAGAGCTGACAGGGACTTCAGAGAGCAGAGGCCCTTCTATAACAACACACATTAAGTAATACATACATTATTACACACATTAGTAAATATGGGCCAGTGACGTTGTATGACCCATTTCCTAGGCACTTGGAAGAGAAGGTCTCTACTTTCCTGACAGTGACAGGTATGTGCATCTACACACACATTTGAATTTTTTTTAAGTGCTCAGTAAAACACATGGTCTTTGCGACTAAAGTATTGAATTCCTTGTTATTTAAGAAAAATAAGAAATTAAATGTCGATGAGAGAAAACAACTCTATTTAATTTTACTTACTCCCTGTTTCCCATAATTCATTGGTTCCTATTATATCCATTAGATTATGTCTTCTCCATTTTTGTCCCTTAACCTTTATTTCCTATAGTCTGAGTGACAAACATTTCACAGAAAACACTTTGAGAAATTTTTGTGGGACAAAAAGGCTCAGATAAAATTCAAAAGAAAACAACTAGTTCAGTGAAGTTAATTGAGCTTGATTTTGACAGAACACCAGAATAAGTTGGGATGTCTGAGCTTTCCTAACTAGCAAAAGTGAATTAGTAACTCATTTCCAAACCAGTGTCTGCAACACTGTCTCATTGTGAATACCAGCTCCTAAAGGTTCTCTTGCTTTCAGAACTTCTGATACAGATGGCTTTAAAAATTCCATAGGGACCATGCCTAATACTCATTGTTCTTCAAACTCATAATCTTATAAAAGAACAACAATTCTTATTTAACAATAAAAAGCATACTTCCTTACTGAGTACTTCACTGCATGACTATTTTGAACTAAGCAATTTTCTTTCCTACGCCATTGCTATTCAAATAAATGGAATTATCAGACACCATAGGCACTTATTTTATTTACTTATAAGGCTAGAATGGTTTAAAAATAAACATTCTAATAATTGGACAGTGCTCTGAAAAGTACAGAAATTGTCATTCTAGGAGTTTACGGTTTGTGAGCCCAAGCTAATGAAACTGCCATTTGCGGCAACACAGAAGGACCTAGAGATCGTCATACTGAGCAATGTCAGACAAAGACGAATATCACACCACTTAGGTGTGGGATCAAAACTAATGTTACAGATGAAGGTCCTTACAAAACAGAAACAAACTCACAGACTTAGAGAATGAATTCATGGTTATCAGAAGGGAAGGATGGGGAGAAGGTATAGTTAGGGAGTTTGGGACAGACATGTACACATTGCTATATTTAAAACGCATAACCAACAGGGATCTACTGTACAGCACAGGGAACTCTTCTAAATGTTATAGGGCAGCCTGGATGGGAGGGGTTTGGGGGAGAATGGATACATGTATATGTATGGCTGAGTGACTCTGCTGTGCACCTGAAACTCTCACAACTCTGCAAATCGGCTATACTTCAATATAAAACAAAAAGTTTAAATAAAATTAAAAAATACTCATGGTAGGATCTACACAACTCTATGATTTTGCTGCCAAGTTTCTAAGCTGTTCTGCAGAGAAAGCACGCATGGGTACTAAGCATATGTATGGAACTTTGCAATTTAAAGAGACAGTTATGCATTATGTTATCAGACAAGAAACTGGGATATTTCATACATTTGTACCATTAACAACCTGCAGGGTGATAATTATTCTACCTACTTTCCAAGGCTCGGAGAAGTTCAGTGTGTCATGGGACAGGTCTAAGTCATACCTCGAGTAAGGGCTAGAGCTCAATCAGACCCTGGGTCAGGCAAGCCCAACACAGCATCAGGAGCCCTCATCCCAAGGTTACTAGAGAACACGACAGACAATCCACTCCAGGCAACAGTCAATTCCCATGATCATTCTCACTTCCGGGTTTTTTTAATGTTCTTTTTTCTTTTTTTTTTTCTATGACCTCATCTTTAAATGCAAATGAATGCTCAGATTTGCAACTCATGGACAATATCTTCTAGCCTACTTACTCTTTGTACTAAGACTCTTACAATGAATATTCCTCCTGAATAATGTGCATTTTATAGTAAAAAGCTTGAGGAATTTCAAATACGTTGGGCTTTTTCCACTAGACGGCTACAGTTATGCAGAAAACAATCTTAATTATCCATGCAAAGAAGTAGTCTCAGGTATCTAGGTCAGGATCAGTTTCTGGGTTTCCTGTTTCTTTTTCTTCCCTTTGTCTTGAGGATGATTACAATGTGGGCGTTTGACAAGGCATGCTGTCACTATTTCTTGCAACTGTAAAGCTGGGGTTTTCTAGATGCAACACTGTAAATAAGCTTCAGAGTTTTAAAATATATATATATATATACATATATGCATATATTTAGAAAGTTTTCCTATGTGACCGCAAACCAAGAACTGTTGAAGACAGTGAAGGCCATGATAACAATGGGAACATTTTTAGAAGACTGAGGCATTAATGGAGTCATGCATTTATTGACTGATGATGCACAACAACTAGCCTCATGATCCGATTCTGGGGGATCCCCAATTTCATATAATTATATTGAAACTCTGTATTATATATAGCAACATAATAGTTTTCCCTCTAGTTTTAGTTAATAAATGCAACATGATTTAATAGGGAAATAAGCCTATGTCTTCAAACCAGAGTTTGTCAAGAGACTCTCAATATTTAATCCAGAACCTAAGATCAGCTTTGTTG
This sequence comes from Bison bison bison, assembly GCF_000754665.1. Classification (NCBI taxonomy): domain Eukaryota; kingdom Metazoa; phylum Chordata; class Mammalia; order Artiodactyla; family Bovidae; genus Bison; species Bison bison. Next base: position 10,849,750 of record NW_011495051.1, on the reverse strand, counting down.
TAGGCTGTACGTGAGCGTATATACTTCTGTAACATACTGACTGCCTTACTCCAAGTACAGTCTCTTTTGGTATGTCGCTGTGGCTCTTCCTTGCCTCTGAATTCACACCTAAATCCCTACTTACTATAAAGCACAGGAAGCTCAGCTCAGTGCTCCGTGATGACCTAGGTGGGGTGGGGCTAGGGATATATGTATACGTACAGCTGGCTCACGTCACTGTACAGCGGAAACTAACACAGCATTGTAAAGCAGTTATACTCCAATAACAACAAGGAAGTTCTGGAAGAATTCTTGCTACACGTTTGCATTAAATGGGCAAAAGATTTAAAACCTAAGAACAGGAAGGAATCAGTAAATGCTACATGGTGGTTATCTTGCGTCCAACAGAAGCTGATGCAAAACCACAAAGATTTAATGAATAAAGACCATATCAGTTGACAGCAATGTGTATGACTTGATATTGGGAACTAGAATGTAGAGCAGAGACATACCTTGGGATCTCAGTGTCTTTGTTTCCATCAGGAGGACAGGAAAGGGTCTGACTTGCTCATCAGCTGCTCCCCAGTGCCTCTTGTCTGCCATATGGTAGGCAACTGACGCATACCTACTGAAAAAAATGAATGAATGACTGAATGAGTGAATTAGTGAAGATGAGTCCTAAATTCACTGCACCAAATATAAAAAGAATGTAGTCTACATTTAAGGAAAACAAAGTAGTCTATGCACGTTGAGATTCCTGGCAGATTTAAGTAAGCTTCAAACCTTGATGGAAACAATCCTGCAAATTACCATTTACAACTTACTGATGAGAACACTATAAAAGTCAATCTATAGTAATTTGATTGTGTAAATCAAAACCAGAGCAGGCACTCTGGTTGGTCTAGCCTCCTGTCAACCTAAATTAATTCCAGTGACCCAGGACAGACCTTTGCCAAGCAAGAGCCATTTATTATAAGAAGGTCTGGGAGAAGATCACAAAAGGAAATTTACTACAACATGGGTGGGTCCTTTAAGCTAATTGGAAAGCATGAGACCCACTGATAAATTTACTAATGGTATGGACCATAAAAAGGATTGGAAATAGGTCAGAATAGAGAACCCAGCTGGTTTCAGAATTGCTGGGCATAGCAGATTCTAGCAGATAAAATCCTACAATTAGGCAGAGGAATCCAGCGCCATTTGCACGGTCCCATCTTGACTTGGCACGCAAAGTCATCACAGATCTAATTCTGCTTCTACCCTTGTACATAGAGTCACTGTCACAACTGATTCTTTCACATTTATCTTCCAGGCCCTGCTGCAAAAAAGAAGTATGTCAGTTATAATAACCTGGTTATCTAACCTGTTCCATTCCATGGAACAATGGAGGAGGACGACCCTCAGTTCTTTTGTCACCCAACCTGGCATTGGACTCTTTTGGTCCAGCCTGCTGCCCATCATCGGAGGAGCATCCCCGGCCAGGAGACCAACAGTAGAGGATCCAAGTGTCCTACACAGCTGCTTTATGAAATATTCTTACTTTATCTTGGCTTAATAAGTCACTGGCATCAGCACTGCCAACTCGGCTGCAACTCTGGACTTTTCCCTACCAAAGGGAGCATTGAGACTCAAGTCCCACCCAGGCTCTTGAGGGCGAACCCCTTGAGAGCCTCAATGACCGTTTTTGGGGCTGCCCAGTCTTTCTACGTCTGTACTTCCAGGCTGCAAGGTTTTGAACTTTTCTGTACAGTTTGTGAGGACTTTTGCACTTTGCCATCCAATGTTGTACCTCGGTTCTCTGTTTGTTTTCGAATGCCCTGTTTTCATAGAACCCTATTCTTTCAGACAGCGGGATCTTTGGGGAAAACTTTGAAACGATTAAAATTTTAAAAGGCTCTCGGCAGACTAAAAAGGAAAAATGTGTGTACATGACTGTATAATTATGATTATAGTACCGCTGCAAATCATGTTATTTTTTTTTAAGACAAAAAAAAAAGATATTTAAAGACCAAAAACTGTGCTGAGAAAAGTATACCCTACCTGTCTTTGGTATGAGATAGGTCACAAGGGAAAAAGGTATTGGCTGAACGGAATAGAGGTCTTGATCTTGGGAATGCATGCCAGTAATGTATTTTACAGTACACGTTACTCATTTATGTTCAATATTTGTATTTGTGTTCCCTTTTGTTACTTTAATTAGGATATGGGTATTTTGCAATAATTTTAACAATGATTAAACTATTTGAAGGAAAGAATATGGATTTTTCATGTCTTGAGGTTTGGTTCATGCCCCCCTATGACTGATCAGTGTGATAAGGACTTTAAAAAAAAGAGCATGTATGTTTTTTACTGTTTGTAAGAAGTACTTTCGTTAATCCTGCTGCTCATGTGCCAATTTAGTGGAGAAACACCCTTGCTGAAAAATCACCCTTTCCATTCTCTTTCAATTCTGTGATATTGTCCAAGAATGTATCAATAAAATACTTTGGTTAACTTTTTTATTTCCTGCAATAAATATTTTTAGTTGTTTATCCCTTTTTAGTGACAGCTGCTTCCATACTTATTTTAAGTTAGGGAACCACGTGGACAGCCAAGCCTGTTAAAACCTCATATCTGAGTCCACAAATGAAGATGTAGCTGACAGACATTTATTAATCCGTTGTCATCATTTAAGTCCCTAAGTTGTGTCTGACTCTTCTGTGACCCTATGGACTGTAGCCCACCAGGGACCTCTGTCCATGGGATTTCGCAGGAAGGAATACTGGAGCAGGTGGATCATTTCCTTCTCCAGGGGATCTTCTCTACCCAAGTATCAAACCCACATCTCCTGTACTGGCAGTTGGATTCTTTACCCCTGAGCCCCCAGGGAAGCCCATATATTAACCCAAAGGTGCTAAATTCTCTCCCAGAAGAGCTGCTTCTAAGCCCACACATTCCATTTCTTCATAATTGAAGTTGAGACCTAAACATCTCAGACACTTTCTCAGAGTTATCTATCCAAAATAGCAAGAATGCGAGAAAGAAGAGAATAATTCAAAAGCAACACAAGCTTCAATAAACAGCAGTCTAGGTCAATGTAGTAAAATGATAAACATACCCCCAAAACTTAACCAAAGGAGAAGTAAATAAAGATAACTACTATACAGCATTTGTCTATATTTTCAAATAAATAGGTGGGCCGTGCAGATGATAAGATTAAGATTTGGGGTTACCAAAGCTCAACAGGAGGAATGGCCTCATAGATCAACTTGTAGTAACTTGGGTTTCAGAGCACAAAATAATGTCCCTTTGCAGAGATACTGGTCCTTAGAACTCAGGATTAGACCGTAAAATCCAAAGTGAATTTCAAGAAACCACTGTGCATCTAAGTGTAACTCCTTTTCAACTTTGATTAATAAAACCCACACCTAATCCACCTTTGAAGAATTGATGCTTTTGAACTGTGGTATTGGAGAAGACTCTTGAGAGTCCCTTGGACTGCAAGGAGATCCAACCAGTCCATTCTGAAGGAGATCAGCCCTGGGATGTCTTTGGAAGGAATGATGCTAAAGCTGAAACTCCAGTACTTTGGCCACCTCATGCGAAGAGTTGACTCATTGGAAAAGACTCTGATGCTGGGAGGGATTGGGGGCAGGAGGAGAAGGGGACGACAGAGGATGAGATGGCTGGATGGCATCACTGACTTGACGGACGTGAGTCTGAGTGAACTCCGGGAGTTGTTGATGGACACAGAGGCCTGGCGTGCTGTGATTCATGGGGTCGCAAAGAGTTGGACACGACTAAGCGACTGAACTGAACTGAACTGAACTGGACCTCTTCCTGCCACCCCTTAGCTCTCTCGGCCCAGGTAAGGTATGTGCAAAGAATAGAAAACTCATTTCATTATCAGCTGAAAAAAACTAATCTACCCCCCAGGTTTTCCTATCCCTCAAACACCCTTCAAATTTTGCCATTTTGCAAACCTCCACTCATTCTGGACTAAGGATTAGGGTTGTAGGTTCCCATCATTGTTTCATGGACATCTGTGTTTTTGCTCCCTAGAGTTCTTTAAAATCAACTTCAGGCAAAGTTTTCTATGTACCCACTTGGGTCTGTTTAGATTGTTTTCCTCTCTTTTTCTGGAATCAGGACCAGACAACTCAGAATTCTACACTTAAGTGTTTCCCCCGCTCTTGGGATTGCCATCTTTTTGTTTCCAGAGTCAGGCTTATTACCATATTTTAACTTTTTGAAATCTGTCTTTCCTAAGTCTCATGTGGCCACCAGGCTACACCAGGCTTCTGCCCCAGACTCCAGAGCCCAGATGACACTGGTGTTTTCCCCTAAGCTTTCTTTTGACCAGGTCCTCCTTGCTGGTCCGAATCATCAGGTTCAAGAAGCGCTTATCTTCTCTTCACCACCCCCTTGGGTGTGAAGGCAGTGGTTCAGCATTCAGTCAACAAATGATTTGAGCACCTACTGTGTATCAGACACTGTTGTATATTCATAGGGAAACAGCATTTAGACAGGAAGTCACACCCCTTGCCCTCAAAAAGCTTGCATTCAAGAGGATTATCAAGCATTTCTTGGATGCTTCTCTTTGACCCCAAGCTTCCCTGGTGGCTCAGATGGTAAAGAATCCACCTTCAGTGAGAGAGATCTGAATTCGATCTCTGGGTTGGGAAGATGCCCTGGAGGAGGGCATGGAAACCCACTCCAGTATCCTTGCCTGGACAATCCCGTGGACAGAAGAGCCTGGCAAGCTACAGTCCATGGGGTCGCAAAGAGTCAGATACGACTGAACAACCAAGCACAGCACAGCACTTTGACCTGGAGGTGATCTTGTTAGAAGAGACACTACAGTAAGATTCACTGTAGAAATACACAAATTTAGAGCTGGCCTTTCCCTAGTGAGCTTTTTCTCTTCCTCCACTGAGTTTCTTCTCTTTCTCCAGAGCCTCCTCACTTCCACTTAGAAAGTCAGACCATGCCAATTCTTTATTCTGCTTGCTGTTCCTTTGTGTTTGTTACCCTGTGGGCTCCAAGAGCACACGGAGAGCCAAGGAGGAAGACCCCCAGCCATGTACACATGTGGTTCCATAGCTGAGAAACTGCATTTGCCTGTCAACTGCAGAGATCTATTTAGGACAAGAAAAGGAAATCCCAGGGAATGATTATTCTAACTTTGAGTGAGCCAGGAAGCCATATCCACTATTAGAGTAATTGGCACATTACTGTTTACCTTCTTCAAACAAGCAGGGCTTTCCAGCAAGTTCTGCACTGGCTACTGAGCAGGACAATGACAGAGTCCATCACAGTGACTGGTACCCCTCCAGTGAACATTTACTACCAGAGAAACTGGTCAGGCAAACCGTACTGGCCCTTGAGCCAAGGGAGGCGGGCTGCCTTTGCTATTGCCTGGACATTTCGTGCATAAATTCATCAGGTACTTGGTATGTGCTTAGAATTGTGTTAACTGATTTTTATTCATCCCACTTAATCTTAAAAACAGCTCTATGTGGGAGAGATTAATATTATCCTCATTTTCAAGAGTAAAAATGAGAATGATTCCCCTACCATTGGTAAGTAGCAAAGCTGGGACTGGAGGGCTTCCCAGCTAGAAAACCTGCCTGCCAAGGCAGGAGACATAAGAGAAATGGGTTCAATCCCTGGATTGGGAAGATCCCCTGGAGAAGGGCAATCCACTCCAGTATTCTTGCCTGGGAAATCCCATGGACAGAGGAGCCTGAAGGGCTACAGTCCATAGAGGGTCACAACCAGTCAGACATGACTGAAGTGACTTAGCACACACTCACACAAAGCTGGGACTAGAAGCCAGATCTCACTGACTCCGGACCCAAGACTACAAAACATTCTATCGTAATGCCCAGAACATGCTGTCCTGTTCTCCCTGAAACAGCAATTGCAATCACCATAAATAAAATAATAAATCTCTAACTACAATAAGATTTTACAAGATAAGTATTTGTATGAAATATACACTATAATAATTACTATAAGGATAGATTCTTAAAACAGTATTTATAGTAATTAAGAATGTTATAGAAAAATGCCCATACAGTTATTTTCAATACAATTCTAACTATATCAATACACGTTCATATGCCAAGGTAAATTGAACAAAATATACAAAATGAACTAGGCAAATATGAATGATTATTTTTTACTCAAGTTGTTTTTCCTGTACTTGTTTCCTTTGCAATACACACACTACATTTATAAATCAGTGGGAAATGCTAATTTTAAAACCATCCTGTGGATTTCTGCTAAGATGGCAAGCTAGCACAGCATGTCCTGGCTTCATACTTAAAATCATCTCTGGATGTAAATTCTACAGCACCTCTTCTGGACTCTGCACTGATGTCAGAATTTCCTGGGACTTTTGAAAAATACTGATTTGCAGCCTCTACCCCAGGCTGATTAAAACAGAAATTTTGGAAGAAGACTTAGTTTTAGAATAGATGCAGTTTTTAAATCTCCCCACACATAGTTTTAAGAAAACTGTGGATATGAGGGATAAGGACTTGAATGGATACTAGGAATTCTGAATGATGAACTGTCCCCACCCACCACATCACTCACCTCCCATGGCCCCCTAGCATGGATTACTGAACAGAAAAGCCAACACCCCAATAGGCCAGAGTGAGGGCCCAGAAATGGAGTTGTGCGTATGGATCTTTCTCACAGACAAAATTTTACAAAAGCAGTACACTCACCCATATTATACACAATCAATTCCAGACTGATTAAGGATAAAAATGTCAAAACTTTTTTTAAAGGCCCATAGAAAAAAATATAGAGGAGTATATTTCTGTCCTTGGGTGTAGAAAACATTTTCTTACAGAAGACAGAAAGAAGGATCAGCGTGAAAGGAACAATTCCTTTTGACTATATTAAAATTGAGTACTGTTCATTAAAAAACACTTTAAAGCAAGTTCAAGCAATCTACTATCTATAAGAAGGTATTCACAATACATATACCAACAAAGGATTAATATTATAAGTATATATTAGGAATACATCTACATATACACAAGGTATATACGAGAAATATATTCATTGGAAAGACCAATGCTGAAGCTCCAATTCTTTGGCCACCTGATGTGCAAAGCCAACTCATTTGAAAAGACCCTGATGCTGAGAAAGACTGAGGGCAGAAGGAGAATGGGGTGACAGAGGATGTCATGGTTGGATGGCACTACTGACTCAATGGACATGAGTTTGAGCAAGCTCTGGGAGATGGTAAAGGATGAGGAAGCCTGATATGACATAGTCCATGGGGTTGCAAAGAGTCGACATGACTGAGCAACTGAACAGCAACAACAATCAAATAAAGGTCCTAAACTTCACTATGACTGGATTAAATGAAAAAGATACCTGTTGATGAACTAGTCACTGCAACAAGAGGGTGGGGTTAATCGTAGGTCCTAACCATCCCTCCATAAATTAGAGTAGCTGGTTTTGTCAAGTCATATCTGACTCTTTGTGACCCCATGGACTGTGACCTACCAGGCTTCTCTATGAGATTTCTCAGACAAGAATCCTGGAGGGGGTTACCATTTCCTTCACCCAGAGATCTTCCCACCCCAGGGATCGACCTTGCATCCCTTTCATCGGCAGGCAGATTCTTTACCACTGAGATGCCAGGGAAGCCCTCAACTACAGTAAGGAACCTACACATGAACCTTCAAGTTCTGAATTTTGAAAGATATGAATGTGCTGACTGTTGTACTGTACTACTCTACTGTTCTATAGTTATATGGTAGGAAACATAATCTTTATTTTTTATGTTTGTCTGTTTTTTAATGTATTATTTATGTGAAAAGTATTATACACCTATTACAGTATGGTGATATATAGCCAAATGTGTTAGCTGGATACCTAGGCTAAGTTAACTGGACTTATGAACAAATTGGACTTTAGAATGAACTTCTGGAATGAAACTCATTCACATGTAGGAGACATGCTGGTTGTGACATGTGGCTGTGTATGCGTGTGTGCAGATGCACGTGCACTCAGTCGTGTTTGACTCTCTGCGACCCCATGGACTGTAGCCTGCCAGGCTCCTCTGTACCTGGGATTTCCCAAGCAAGAACACTGGAGTGGGGTGCCATTTCCTACTCTAGGAGATCTTCCTGACCCAGGGATCAAACCCAGGTCTCTTACATCTGCTGCATTGGCAGGCAGATTTTTTATCACTAGCACCACCTGGGAAACCCCATCTCAGGGAAATTGAGATGGTTGATTCTATTAAATAGTAATCCTGAGCAAGTCATTTAACTCTGATATTACTGGCCTCCTGCTCCTTCCTTCTTGAACGGAAGAAATCTTGACCATAGGTCAGAATAACGCTCAGGTTTCATACCTGGGTGAGGTCATGTGTATATTTCCAGAGGGAACTTGACAGAGCTATGCATAAATCTAGTATTAAGAGTTCTTAATGCTACTCATGCCGGTGAGGAAGCCACAGTTAGAACCAGACATGGAACAACTGACTGTTTCAAAATTGGGAAAGGTGTACAACAAGGTTGTATATTGTCATCCTGCTTATTTAACTTATATGCAAAGTACATCATAAGAAATGCCAGGCTGGATGAAGCACAAGCTGGAATCAAGATTGCCAGGAGAAATATCAATAACCTCATATATGCAGAGGATACTTCCCTAATGGTAGAAAGTGAAGGGGAACTAAACAGCCTCTTGATGAGGGTGAAAGAGAAGAGTGAAAAAAACTGGCTTAAAACTCAACATTCAAAAAACTAAGATCATGGCATCTGGTCCCATCACTTCAAGGCAAATAGAAACAGTGACAGGTTTTATTTTCTTGGGCTCCAAAATCACTGCAGAAGGTGACTGCAGCCATGAAATTAAAAGACGCTTGCTCCTTGGGAAAAAAGCTATGAAAAACCTAGACAACATTTTAAAAAGCAGAGAGATCACTTTGCTGACAAAGGTCTGTACACTTCAAGTTATGGTTTTTCTACTAGTCATGTACGGACGTGAGAGTTGGACAATAAAGAATGCTGAAGAATGGATACTTTTGAACTGTGGTGCTAGGGAAGACTCTTGAGACAGCAAGGAGATCAAAACCTTCAGTTCTAAAGGAAATCAGTCCTAGATATTAATTGGAAAGACTGATGCTGAAGCTGAAACTCTAATACTTTGGCTACCTGATGCAAAGAGCTTACTCACTGGAAAAGACCCTGATGGTAGGAAAGATTGAAGGCAGGAGGAGAAGGGGGCAACAAAGGATGAGTGGTTGGATGACACCACTGACTCAATGGACATGAGTTTGAGCAGGTTCTGGGAGATGGTGAAGGACAGGGAAGCCTGGAGTGCTACAGTCCATGGGGTCGCAAACAGTCGGATACGACTTAGCAACTAAACAACAACTCATGTTACCACTCACCTGTATGTTTTCTCCATACAAAAACCCTCATTTTGATTTAAAAATGACTTGTATGACTTATTGGGATACATACACCTTCCTTGAACAAAATGTTCTAGGCCAAAGTGTCTGACTTTCAAACATTTGGAATGAGGATATTACTGACTTCTTACCGTGGAAGTGAAAAAGTTGGCTTAAAGCTCAACATTCGGAAAACGAAGATCATGGCATCTGGTCCCATCACTTCATGGGAAATAGATGGGGAAACAGTGGAAACAGTGTCAGACTTTATTTTTCTGGGCTCCAAAATCACTGTAGATGGTGACTGCAGCCATGAAATTAAAAGACACTTACTCCTTGGAAGGAAAGTTATGACCAACCTAGATAGCATATTCAAAAGCAGAGACACTACTTTGCCAACAAAGGTCTGTCTAGGCAAGGCTATGGCTTTTCCTGTGGTCATGTATGGATGTGAGAGTTGGACTGTGAAGAAGGCTGAGCACCTAAGAATTGATGCTTTTGAACTGTGGTGTTGGAGAAGACTCTTGAGAGTCCCTTGGACTGCAAGGAGATCCAACCAGTCCATTCTGAAGGAGATCTACCCTGGGATTTCTTTGGAAAGAATGATGCTAAAGCTGAAACTCCAGTACTTTGGCCACCTCATGTGAAGAGTTGACTCATTGGAAAAGACTCTGATAGTGGGAGGGATTGGGGGCAGGAGGAGAAGGGGACGACAGAGGATGAGATGGCTGGATGGCATCACTGACTCGATGGACGTGAGTCTGAGTGATCTCCAGGAGTTGGTGATGGACAGGGAGGCCTGGCATGCTGCGATTCATGGGGTCGCAAAGAGTCGGACACGACTGAGCAACTGAACTGAACTGACTTCTAGAATTACACACAGTTCATTACCTCATTCTCTTTGGAAAGAAACTAAAAAGTGAGAAAGACAAATGATATGTAAACAAGAATTCCCCTCAATTGTCATATACGGAGTAGAATGCCACACTCGTTGCCAGCTCATCAGCAGTGCAGAGGTAGCAGTGTAAATATTAATTTAGCAAGTCTGCTGCTTTTCATTTTATGAGACAACCAGCACAATTATACTAATGATGGCAATTGACACTCAAGAAGACCTGACAGTCGAGTTGAACATTGTCTACAACAGATCCACCGGCCCCCCCACAGGACTGCACTTTCCTTTTTTAGTGGTATGCCATAAACTATCCTCCATGATTCTGCTTTTAGGGGAACAAATGTGCACAGTCTATCTCAAGTCAAATTATAAGAAGGAATACATAAGATAAGTTCTCAGCCACTGCTACTGCTACTGCTAAGTCACCAGTCATGTCTGACTCTGTGCGACCCCGTAGATGGCAGCCCACCAGGCTCCTGCGTCCATGGGATTCTCCAGGCAAGAGTACTGGAGTGGGTTGCCATTGCCCTCTCAGCCACTACCACCTGATATTGTTTGGTTGGTTTTTTAAGAATACTAGCTGTCTAACTACAATCAACCCCTCCAGGAAGGCTAGCTAAAGGCAGATTGGAGGGCTCACTTGCAGCATCTCTGATATGCTGGAATGGAACCTGAGAATCTGTAAGTCCAGCTGATCCTGCTCTGGAAGAACCACACTTAGAGCACAGGGCTTTAGAAGGACTATGGAAACAGGTGGGCCAGGAACACAGGAAAACCACACCCATCTCTAAACTCAGTTGTTCCCACACCCAGACAAGTCCAAGTGTGGCAAAGAAGCCAAATCTGACTCCATGTTGAAAACTTTCTTTGAGTTGCTTTTCATTGCTTTTGTTATTATAATCATGCAGAATGACTTGCCTCAAAGGACCTGCCACTCTGCCTGACTGTAAACTAAAGTGCCTTTGCTCAGCTCAAAGAGAGATAATCTGACCCTGCCCACCTGTTAACAGAAGAGATTAACATACTCCTTCCAAAGGCTGGTGAGGTGATGTTTTTCAAGATTGAAGACCCTTTCACTTTGCTTCCCCACTGCCTCTTCCTCTCTGTTCTGCCTTTTGACTTTAATTCCTCCTTGTTTCTTTCTCTCTGACTCCACCTGGCATCCAGACCATGACAAGATGGTTACTCTGAGACATTAGTCTGCCATCTTCTCAGTCAGGTGGCTTTCCGAATAAAGCTGTTTTCCTTGCCTCAACACCTTGCCTCTTGGATTCACTGGCCTGTAGTGTGACAAGCAGAGTGAGCTTGGACTTGGTAACAGAAGTCTGTATGTCTGTAGGGAGCTTGGCAGAGCTTCACATCATTCTCTCTCAAAGATTCCTTAATACTCACTAGCACAGGATTCTATATTCCATTGTTGGAAATGGCACATGGGACATGATCCTAGCTCTCAAGTGGTAATAGAGTTATATGATGAAGCAAAATCTAAGTGGATGATTTTATGAAGTAGTAAATGGGAGGTCACTGTATAATGTTTCCAGTTGTGTATGCTTCAAAATATCATACTAAAAAAGTAATACCCAATCTCATTTCCAATGTTTGAGTCCTATCTAGCATGACCCCAAAACTCTTTGACCTTAAATGTATTACACTTTTCCCCAAAATGTTTTAAGGGACTACATAAATAACATATGCCTGACACACATTTAAAAATATTTTAAGCCCTGGGATGGTAAGGGTTGGGGACTGAGCTGTCAATGGGTCCATGTGCCCATGTGTGTACGTGTGTGCAAGTGAGACATATGGGAGAAAATGGACTGTCCACATGAAAGAGGTGGAAGACAGAAAAAAGTTTAAAATACTCAACAAACTGGATGAAACAGGACTGCATTTGGCTACAACGAACAGAAAACTCAACATATATAGATTTATTTTGTAAGAAACCAAATTATTTAGGTAAACAGTTGAGGTCTGTTGCAGTTGGTCAAAAATGATGTTAAGAACCAGAGTTCTTTTCCTTTTCCTGCTTTGCGTTCCTGATGTGTGTAACTTTAATCCACATAGTCACAAAATGGCTACTGCATCTCTGGACAATACACATACTCTCTAAGCAGTAAAAACAGAAAAACTATAAAGATTTTGAGATTTGCCTTTTATTCAGTAAGTGAAACTTTTCTCCAAGAGTCCTTACAATCTCTTGGCCAGAAACATACCACTTAGCCCCCTCTGAAACGTGGCCTCTTCCAACAGAATAGAGAACAGGAGTAAGTGGGAATGCATTTTGACTGAGAAAACAGTATCTGTCAAGCTTATGTCCTGGGAAATGTTATATAAACTCTCCCTACTTCTAGCAACGTCTCATAAAATAGTGGTGACAACTATTAAGGACACAAAATCACTACGGCCAATAAGACAAATGTAGGAATTTCCCAGGCAAGAATACTAGAGTAAGTTGCCATTCCCTTCTCCAGGGGATGTTCCTGACCCAGGTATTTAACCTGGGTCTCCTGCATTGCAGGCAGATTCTTTACCTTCTGAACCACCAGGGAAGCCCAGAAAATCTTCAAATAACATCAAATTCTGAAAAACCTACCCCAAACGTTGAGATTTAGGGTAAGGAGAGACTTGTGTGTCGATTTGGATGGGGGCCTGCCTCACTGAGAATTCCACAGAGCAGAGGATCCAGGTGGGCGGCATTCCACAAATCTGTTAGGAAGCTTCCTTAACTGTGTGCTACCCTGAGAGCTGTTTAACTAAAACTCACCGTGGGAAATACCAGGGCTGGCGAGGACCACTCAGATCCATTTTGCATAGCTCATTAGGCTCTTTCAGAGGCCTGCTTGCTCTCTGGGTAGCAGCAACTGTCCGCATATTCGCTCTCATTCAGGGCTGTGTTTGAAGGCAAATTATCTATTCAGCCAAACTCCTTTGCTTGCACATGAGGGATCACATTGAGAAGCTCCATATCAGGCTGCAGTTTCAGTGCCAAGCGGTCTTGGAACAGAACCGAGCCCGGATCTAATTCCTCCCCTCCCTGCTTTAGTCCACTCTCGTCTGCCATATACCAAAATGAAGAGCATTTCCAACTTGTGGAGGTATGTTGTTTCCTTCCAAACTGGAGGCAGAACTCACCCCAGATACAATAAAGAAAGTGTATTTTCAACCCCATCAAATCAGTAGTGAATGGGAGGTATCAGATATCAGATTGAAACCTTTTAAAAGCCTTTGCCCAGGTTACCTACTGATTGAAAAGTTTTTTTCAGTTTCTTTTGCTGACTTGTGTTCCCTCTTCCCACTTAATTACCTTACTAGACTAGACATCCTGACATGCCTTCAAAATCAAAACAGAAGCCATACAGTCATTTCAATAGTTCAGCCCACTCAGCACACTACTGGCATATTGTAAAAAATACAAAGGTATCCTAACGCTGATGTTTACTCATCAGCAAGTTCAATTCCCAGGCTTATAGTCATTCATCCATCACCTCCAAGCACCTGCCCCATTCTGGGAAGACTCTGAACACACAGAGTGACTCTTGCTGTGTAGTGATGACAGGGAAAGTAAGAGTGTCACACCCCTGGCAGCCCAATCTGTGTGTTGATTACTATGGAATTCCTCTCTCAAGTCCCTTCCAAACTTCTAAATGGGAGGAAAAGCTAGATACATTTCCCAGATGCCCTTGCAACTATGACTTTGGATCTAAATTAGTTTTCACTCTCCAAAGGCACACACAGGGGATTTTGACAAGGAAATGCAGTGAATAATAAAAAATATTTTATTCATCCAGAAGGCAGCAAGAAAGGAGAGGAAAAAATAAAATGGTAGGACAAACAGAAAACAACTAGTCAGATGGTTGCTTTATACCTCAGTGGGCACTTTTGTTGAATATAAATGAGCTAAATATGCCAATTAAAACACAGGGACTGTCAGACTTCTTTTTTTAAAAGAAAAACTAAGTTGCTTACAAGAGATATTCCTTAAATTCAAGGCACAGAAAGGTTGCTGACTAAGGGAGAGACTTTTTGGTAGTTCAGTGGTTAAGGGTCTGCCTTGCAATGCAGGAGACATAGGTTCAATCCCTGTTTGGGGAACTAAGATCCACTTGCCATGGAGCAACTAAGCCCATGTGACACAACTAGAGAGAAGCCCAAGAGCTGCAATGAAAGATCCTGCACGCCACAGTGAAGATCCTGTGTGCCTCCACTAAGACCCAATGCAGCTAAAAGAAAAATAAATAGTTTTTAAAAAGTCATCAATGGATATACGGTTAAAAACAAAAAAGAAGAAGAAGAAAAAAGGGAAAAAAAGTCTAATAGACTGGGCTGAATGGTGGCTCCAAAGACATCAGGTCCCCATCTCTGGGATCTGAACTGTTACCTTATGTGGAAAAACAGTTTTTGCAGATGTAGGTGAATTAAGGATCTTTGGATACGGAGATTATCCTGGATTATCTAAGTGAGACCTAAAGGCCATCACATGTATACTTGTAAGAGGGACACTGAGGAGTGTTTGATACACAGACTAGGAGAAAGCTCCTAGTTTGATACACAGACTAGGAGAAAGCTGTGTGATCAGGAGGCAGGAGCTGGAGTGATATAGCCACGAGCCAAGGATGCTGGCAGCCACCAGGATCTGGAAGGGATTCTCCTCCTAAAGCCTCTTGGGGGAATTCAACCCTGCTGACACCTTGATTCAGCCAGGGGTTTCAGACTTCTGGGATCCACAGCAGTGAGACATAAATTTAGGTCTCCCGCATTCCAGGCAGACGCTTTAACCTCTGAGCCACCAGGGAAGCCTTTTAAGAAACTACATTTGTGTTAATGTCTTACAGATGCTCTAAGAAACAAATGCAAGTGAAGAATGGCCAACCAAAAGAAAATCAGTGTGACTCTAGTTTGCCAGAGTTACAATCTCTAGTATTGTCTCTTGCCGTAGAGGGGGCACTGCATAACAATAAAGGGAAAATAAAATTGAGAGCCATATTTCTGCTTTGCTTGCCTTTTCTTCTGGAAAAGTAAGGTCTGGGAATCATCAAGCTTTCTTGAGATCTCCTGCAGGCTCTGTGAGCATGAATGCTGTCAGTAATTAATTAAACAATGTGAAAGCATAATCACCAAATAGCCACAGAGCAGAACACCAGCAGGATACCAAGGCACTGAGATACATTAGCCAGTGTGGTCTTAATGCTATGACCCACCAGGGAAGAAAAGGAATATAGACACACACATCTTTAAGGGACAATGCTTCAAATCGCCTAAGTCTGGATCCTTCCATGGAATAAGGCAAAGTGCCCACTAAATTTCTTTTCCACCAAATATCCACCATCCACCACAGGCCTTTGTTAAAGACACACAATGAACAGCTCCCTTGACATATGCTGTCTGAGTCTGTTTGGGGCAATCTAACAAACATACTAGTGACCAGGCTGCTTATCAACAAATGGAATTGCTCACAGTTCTGGAGGCTCTGAGCCTAAGATCAAAGTGCTGGCAGATATGGTATCTGGTGGGGACCCATTTCCCAATTCATAGATGGCTGCTATTTGCTGTGCTAGACAAGGGAGAACTCTGGAGTCTCCTTTATAAGAGCATTAATCCCATTCATAAGGACTCTACCCTCATCACCTGATCCCCTCCCAAAGGACCCATCTCTAAACACAGTCATACTGAGGGTGAGGATTTAACATATGGATTTGTGGGGGGGAACACATGTTCAATGTGTGACAGACTTTATTTTCTTGGGGTCCAAAATCACTGTGGATGGCAACTATAGCCATGAAATTAAAAGACACTTGCTCCTTGGAAGGAAAGCTATGATAAACCTAGACAGCATATTGAAAGCAGAAATATCACTTTTCAGACCAAGGCCCATATAGTCAAAGTGATGCTTTTGCCAGTAGTCATGCACACATGTGAGAGTTGGACCATAAAGAAGGCTGAGCACTGAAGGATTGATGCTTTTGAACTGTGGTGCTTGAAAAGACTCTTGAGAGTCCCTTGGACTGCAAGAATATCCAACCAGTCCATCCTAAAGGAAATCAGTCCTGAATAGTCATTGGAAGGACTGAGGCTGAAGCTGAAGGTCCATTACTTTGGCCACCTGATGTGAAGAGCCAACTCACTGGAAAAGACCCTGATGCTGGGAACGATTGAGGGGGGCAGGAGGAGAAGGGGGCAACAAAGGATGAGATGGTTGGATGGCATCATGGACTCAATGGACATGAGTGTGAGCAAATTCCAGGAGACAGTGAAGGACAGGGAAGCCCTGGTGTGCTTCAAGTCCATGGGGTCGCAAAGAGTCAGAGACATCTTACTGACTGAACAATAGCACACATTTAGTATACATATTTCCATGAGGAATGTGTGTTATCTTATTATGCCCTGAATCACATCCCAACCCCCATGAAGACATACAGGAAGCATCAACACATACTTGTTAAGTGAATAATGCAAATCAGCATTAACAGTGGCCCCAGTCAAGTGGCTCTGTGGTCCACACTGAGCTCTTATGAGACCATTCACAGTGCAGTGCTCGTGAGAAAATATAGTCCGTCAGAACAAATGGTCATATGGGACACTACCCAGGGCTTAGACCATGAGGGTAGAACCCTCAGGAATGAGATTGCTGCTGCTCTTCTTTAGCTGTTAAGCTGTGTCCGACTCTTTTGGGACCCCATGGACTGTAGCCCATTAGGCTCCTCTCTCCATGGGATTTCCAACGCAAGAATATTGGGGTGGGTTGTCGTTTCCTTCTCCAGCAGATCTTCCCGAACCAGGAATAGAACTTACAGCTCCTGCATAGCAGGCCAATTCTCCACCTACCTCTGGGCCACCAGGGAACCCCTCGGAATAAGATGACAGGGTTCCCTCACCTCTGCCACCCTGTGAGCTTACAGACAAAGTGGCTTCCTATGAATCAGGAAGCTGGTCCTCATCAGAACCAAATCTGCCAGCACTTTGATCTTAGACTTCCCAGGCTCCAGAACCCTGAGAAATAAATGCTTGCTATTTATAAGCCACTCAGTCTTCCAGCACTCATAGCAGTACAAATGGACTTAGACACTTGATAGGCCTGTTATGTGAGGACAGAGAACCTGTAGACAGGATCTGTTGGGAGACAAGATAAGACACAGCTAGATAGTTCTACATGAGAGAGAAAGAGGATGAGCCAGAATAGGGAAGAAAAGAACGCTAAGCAAATCGGTGGAGTACTGGGCTCTCAGCAGTGGAAATGACTGAGGAACAGTTAAAAACAGAAATAGGTAAAACTGAACTTTAAGTATATTTTTTCTTTTTAATTTTATTTTATTTTTAAACTTTACATAATTGTATTAGTTTTGCCAAATATCAAAATGAATCCATCACAGGTATACATGTGTTCCCCATCCTGAACCCTCCTCCCTCCTCCCTCCCCATACCATCCCTCTGGGTCGTCCCAGTGCACTACCCCCAAGCATCCAGTATTGTGCATCAAACCTGGACTGGCATCTCATTTCATACATGATATTTTACATGTTTCAATGCCATTCTCCCAAATCTTCCCACCCTCTCCCTCTCCCACAGAGTCCATAAGACTGTTCTATACATCAGTGTCTCTTTTGCTGTCTCGTACACAGGGTTATTGTTACCATCTTTCTAAATTCCATATATATGCGTTAGTATACTGTATTGGTGTTTTTCCTTCTGGCTAACTTCACTCTGTATAATAGGCTCCAGTTTCATCCACCTCATTAGAACTGATTCAAATGTATTCTTTTTAAAATGCTGTGGTATAAATATCTTCATCATTACCAATCTTAAGTCATTTATGATTATAAAAGTCTAGTAAGAGAACTGTCTGGAACCAGAGGAATACATGTATACAAATTCAAGGAGAACATTACATTTCCACAGGTGGAGGAACAGCTCCCAACATCTGAACTGGCAGGAAGATCTTAGTTGTGATACAAGTCACATTGGTAAGTGACCTTCTGAACTGAAATCTTTTCATGTTGTCTACCATTTAGCCTAGTCCTTTCCTTTGGACCCACAGGAAGCCAGAATATGCCCTCTGACCTGTGGCCACCAACAGATGGCCTTCTCTCGCCAGGTAAAGCTGGCCTCTCTCACTACAGACTCAGCTTTGTCTGTGACACTGAACTTCCTGTCCAGCAGACAAACTACATATTTCAATTTATTTAATGGAAATAAAAACAAAAATAAACAAATAGGACCTAATCAAACTTAAAAGCTTTGGCACAACAAAGGAAACCATAAGCAAGGTGAAAAGACAGCCCTCAGAATGGGAGAAAATAATAGCAACAAAACAACCAACAAATAATTAATCTCAAAAATATATAAGCAGCTCATGCAGCTCTATACCAGAAAAATGAACAGTCCAATCAAAAAAGGCAAAAGACCTAAACAGACACTTCTCCAAAGACGACATAAGGATGGCTAATAAATACATGAAAAGATACTCAACATCACTCAACACTAGAGAAATGAAAATCAAAACCACAATGAGGTATCATCTCACACGGGTCAGAATGGCCATACTCAAAAAGTCTACAAGCAATAAATGCTAGAGAGGGTGTGGAGAAAAGTACACTATTGGTAGGAATGCAAACTGGTACAGTTCCTATGGAGAACAGTGTGGAGATTCCTTAAAAAACTGGAAATCTGGGAATAGAAATGCCGTATGACCCAGCAATCCCACTGCTAGGCATACACCCCAAGGAAATCAGAACTGAAAGAGACACATGTACCCCAATGTTCACTACAGCACTCTTTCCAATAGCTAGGACGTGGAACCAATCTAGGTGTCCATCAGCAGATGAATGGGTAAGGAAGTTGTGGCACATATACACAATGGAATATTATTCAGCTATAAAAAGGAACCCATTTGAGTCAGTTCTAATGAGATGGATGAACCTGGAGCCTATTACATAAAGTGAAATATGTCAGAAAGACAAATACTGTATATCAATGCATATATATGGAATTTAGAAAGATGGTATCTACGACTCTATATGCAGGGCAGCAAAGGAGACGCAGACAAAAAGAACAGACTTTTCGTGTTTGTTAGCCATCTGTGTGTCTTCTTTGGAGAAATGTCTGTTTAGCTCTTTGGCCCATTTTTTGATTGGGTCGTTTATTTTTCTGGCATTGATCTGCATGAGCTGCTTATATATTTTTGAGATTAATTCTTTGTCAGTTGCTTCATCTGCTATTATTTTCTCCCATTCTGAAGGCTGTCTTTTCACCTTGCTTATAGTTTCCTTTGTTGTGCAAAAGCTTTTAAGTTTAATTCAGTCCCATTTGTTTATTTTTGCTTTTATTTCCATTACTCTGGGAGGTGGGTCATAGAGGATCCTACTGTGATTTATGTCAGAGAGTGCTTTGCCTATGTTTTCCTCTAGGTGTTTTATAGTTTCTGGTCTTACATTTATATCTTTAATCCATTTTGAGTTTATTTTTGTGTATGGTGTTAGAAAGTGTTCTAGTTTCATTCATTCTAGCCTATGTTTTCCTCTAGGAGTTTTATAGTTTCTGGTCTTACCTTTAGATCTTTAAGTCATTTTGAGTTAATTTTTGTGTATGGTGTTAGAAAGTGTTCTAGTTTCATTCTTTTACAAGTGGTTGACTGGAGACACAGGGATAAAGAACAGATTTTTGGACTCTGTGGGAGAAGGCAAAAGTGGGATGATTTGAGAGAATAGCACTGAAATATGTATATTACCATATGTGAAACAGATCGCCAGTCCAGGTTCAATGCATGAGACAGGGCACTCAGGGCCAGTGCACTGGGATGACCCTGAGGGATGGGATGGGGAAGGAGGTGGGAGGGGGCTTCAGGATGGGGGACATATGTACACCCATGACTGATTCATGTCAATGTATGGCAAAAACCACTACAATATTGTAAAGTAATGAGCTTCCAATTAAAATAAATAAATTTTTTTTTTTTAAAAGGA
>NW_011495051.1:10828122-10829116 GCF_000754665.1 Bison bison bison | reverse complement strand
GAACATATTTTTGGACACAGTGGGAGAAGGCAAGGGTGGGATGATTTGAGAGAATAGTGCTGAAACATGTATATTACCATATGTAAAACAGATGACCAGTACAAGTTCAATGCATAAAGCAGGGTACCCAAAGCCAGTGTTCTGGGACAACCCCGAGGGATAAAGTGGGGAGAGAGGTGGAGGGGGTGGTCAGGATGGAGGGGACACATGTATGCTGCTGCTAAGTCACTTCAGTCGTGTCCGACTCTGTGCGACCCCACAGACGGCACCCCATCAAGCTCCGCCATCCCAGGGATTCTCCAGGCAAGAACACTGGAGTTGGTTGCCATTTCCTTCTCCAATGCATGAAAGTGAAAAGTGAAAGCTCCTCCATCCATGGGATTTTCCAGGCAAGAGTACTGGAGAGGGGTGCCATTGCCTTCTCTGGGACACGTGTATCAGGTCAGATCAGTCACTCAGTCGTGTCTGACCCTTTGCAACCCCATCAATCGCAGCACGCCAAGCCTCCCTGTCCATCACCAACTCCCGGAGTTCACTTAGACTCACATCCATCGACTCAGTGATGCCATCCAGCCATCTCATCCTCTGTCGTCCCCTTCTCCTCCTGCCCGCAATCCCTCCCAGCATCAGAGTCTTTTCCAATGAGTCAACTCTTCACATGAGGTGGCCAAAGTACTGGAGTTTCAGCTTTAGCATCATTCCTTCCAAAGAAATCCCAGGGCTGATCTCCTTCAGAATGGACTGGTTAGATCTCCTTGCAGTCCAAGGGACTCTCAAGAGTCTTCTCCAACACCACAGTTCAAAAGCATCAATTCTTCGGAGCTCAGCCTTCTTCACAGTCAAACTCTCACATCCATACATGACCACAGGAAAAACCATAGCCTTAACTAGACGGACCTTTGTTGGCAAAGTAATGTCTCTGCTACTGAATATGCTATCTAGGTTGGTCATAACTTTCCTTCCAAGGAGTAAGTGTCTTTTAATTTCATGGCTG
>NW_011495051.1:10791897-10828022 GCF_000754665.1 Bison bison bison | reverse complement strand
GTTTTCCTGGAACTCTCTTGCTTTTTCCATGATCCAGCAGATGTTGGCAGTTTGATCTCTGGTTCCTCTGCCTTTTCTAAAACCAGCTTGAACATCAAGAAGTTCATGGTTCACATAGTGCTGAAGCCTGGCTTGGAGAATTTTGAGCATTACTTTACTAGCGTGTGAGATGAGTGCAATTGTGCGGTAGTTGGACCATTCTTTGGCATTGCCTTTCTTTGGGACTAGAATGAAAACGGACCTTTTCCAGTCCTGTGGCCACTGCTGAGTTTTCCAAATTTGCTGGCATATTGAGTGCAGCACTTTCACAGCATCATCTTTCAGGATTTGGAAAAGCTTAACTGGAATTCCATCACCTCCACTAGCTTTGTTCGTAGTGATGCTTTCTAAGGCCCACTTGACTTCACATTCCAGGATGTCTGGCTCTAGGTCAGGGATCACACCATTGTGATTATCTGGGTCGTGAAGATCTTTTTTGTACAGTTCTTCTGTGTATTCTTGCCATCTCTTCTTCATATCTTCTGCTTCTGTTAGGTCCATACCATTTCTGTCCTTTATTGAGCCCATCTTTGCATGAAATGTTCCCTTGGTATCTTTAATTTTCTTGAAGAGATCTCTAGTCTTTCCCATTCTTTGCACTGATCGCTGAAGAAGGCTTTCTTATCTCTTCTTGCTATTCTTTGGAACTCTGCATTCAGATGTTTATATCTTTCCTTTTCTCCTTTGCTTTCACTTCTCTTCTTTTCACAGCTATTTGTAAGGCCTCCCCAGACAGCCATTTTGCTTTTTTGCATTTCTTTTCTATGGGAATGGTCTTGATCCCTGTCTCCTGTACAATGTCATGAACCTCATTCCATGGTTCATCAGGCACTCTTATCTATCAGATCTAGGCCCTTAAATCTGTTTCTCACTACCACTGTATAATCATAAGGTATTTGATTTAGGTCATACCTGAATGGTCTAGTGGTTTTCCCTACTTTCTTCAATTTAAGTCTGAATTTGGCAATAAGGAGTTCATGGTCTGAGCCACAGTCAGCTCCTGGTCTTTTTTTACTGACTGTATAGAGCTTCTCCATCTTTGGCTGCAAAGAATATAATCAATCTGATTTCGGTGTTGACCATCTGGTGATGTCTATGTATAGTCTTCTCTTGTGTTGTTGGAAGAGGGGACACATGTATACCTGTGGCCAATTCATGTTGACATATGGCAAAAACCATCACAATATTGTTAACATAATTATCCTCCAATAAAAATTAATTCATTAAAAAAAAATAAAGCACAAAGAGAAAACAACATCCCAGAAGTAGCTGATCCATCCTGTGAGTACCAAGGATGCCTCAGATCATATTGACACATGTGCTGCCATGACACCAATGAATAAACATTACTGAACCAACAGCAAATTGAAAGCTCACACCATGGTTCAGTGTGCTACTTCTAACGGATGCTCCCCATCCTGTTCCCAGGATGTGGCACTTAATAGTTTTCTTTGGACCAAGTTTTGGACCAAGTTTTCTTTGGACTCAAGAAATTACAGTCACCCCTCCTAAATTTAGTCTTGCATTAGGCCAGTTATTCCAGGCAGTTGAAATTATTTTAGAATCTGATTCTTATACCTTTTAAATAATTCTCTCAAAATTTATCTCAATTTGTGACTCATGAACTCTATCCAAGAGCCTGTGACACACACATAAAGAACATCTCTGCAAGTTAAACAGTGAAACCGTGAATCTTGGGTACAATGATCCACCCAACCTCAACATTTGCCTCTCGGTTCCTGTTGCTCTGAGCTGGCCTTGTGGACTTGCATGCCCAGGAGGCTCTGGAAACCCACCGTGTGTGCAAGCCTTGAACTTGATGAGCAGCTGTGAAGGGGTATAAAGTACACAACATTCCCTAGTGATTGGCACAGTGCCTTGCACGGAGCAAACACTCCAACAGCCTGCAAAGTGGTGGTCCACATAGTCCTCTATTTCTTGCCTCCAGGGAAATTAGCAGAACTGATACATGAATCAAGTTGAACATGATCTCCACTTCACAATAACTCAATGTGCAAGGAGACAAAACAAGCCTGATTATTGCCAAGCTTTCTTTCTTCTGCTTATTCAAAAAGCTTGCAAATGTCACCCAATTTGTTTCTAGCCAGCCAGAACTTTCACTCAGGTTTCTGCCATCATCAGATTGAACATTTTAGAGTTTGTGATGTGGAGCCGCAAAAGAAAATGACAAAATTGGAAAGGCAGAGGGGTGGGGACAGGAAACATCAGGCCAATGTGCAGGAAAGGAAATGATGGGAGCTGAGAGAGAAAGGAACAGACAGTTCTGGGCTGTAAGGGGAATGAATGGAAATTCTAAGAAATAGCGCAATGGACTATTTCCCTCTTGCTTAGTAAGTCAGAATCGCAGGTGAAATTTTTCAATTATTTTGGAATAGTCCTTTGGTCTTTGGTCCATGCTTCTTTGACCATGGCAGAACTCAACCTGAACCACACGCATCTCTAACTTTTATATATCTGCCCTTTATAGAATGCCTCCATTTCAATTCATCTTCTGGTGGGAGAAAAGTGTTCACACCTTTGCTTTTACTCTTTTTTTTTTTTTTAATTTTGCCAAGAATACTGCTGAAGGAAACATGAGAAATGGACTTGTGGTTCAATAGTTACAGTGTCTGAAGTTTATTTAAAAAAAGTGAAGATCAAATAGGCTATTGCCTTCCTGGTGTAACTGTATTTTAAAGTGATCCAAAAAGCTCCATACCCTCAAAAAGTTTCCTCAATGTCTACTCATCTAACCTCTTATTCCCACATTTTGAAAAACAATAGATATCTAAAATTCTATAATATATAAGCCCATATATGGTACCTCAGTGGTAAAGAATCTGCCTGCCAATGCAGGAGACTTGGGTTCAATCCCTGGATCAGGAAGATCCCCCTGGAGAGGGAAATGGCAACTCACTCAGTATTCTTGCCTGAGAAATCCCATGGACAGAGGAGCCTGATGGACTATAGACCTTGGAATCGCAAAGAGTCGGATACGACTTAGCAACTAATAGCAACATATTTATATATTATATATTACATATATATAATGTATATATAATACACAATAATGTGTATATGTATAATGTATATATAATGTGTGTGTATATATATATATATATAATGTGTATATATACACATGGGATTAAGGTATTATCTCCTAAAATAATCTTATTAGGGAAAATAGCATTTCCTGGCATCTACTACACTTCAGATACTTCACGTGCATTCTTTAATTTCTTGCCCATGACATGGGGTTTATTTCCACACTATAACAACTGGTACAGGTTGAATCATATCCCCCAAAAGGCTGTGTTGAAATCTTCACTCTCACCACTTCAGTGGGATCTTATTTGGAAAGAGGGTCACTGCAGATGTGATTAGTTAAAACAAGGTTGTACTAGGGTAGGATGGGCAGCCCCTTCATCCAACAGGACTGCTGTTGCCCTTACAATAAGACAGACACAAAAGGAGAAGATAGACATGTGATGAGGAAATAGGAGTCTGGAGCCATCCATCTCCAAGCCAAGAAACACCAGAGGCTGGAAGAGGCAGAGAAAACTCTCCCTTTAGGTTTCAGAAGAAGCCTGGTCCTGCTGACATCTTGGTTTTGGACTTCCAGCCCCCAGAATAAAGAGAGAGGACAAATTTCTGTTGCCCAGAAGAACACCCATTTTGGGGTTCTTTGTTATAGCAGCCATAGGAAGCTAATACAACATCCAAAAATCAGGTTCTAAAGCCCTGTGGAACTGGGGTCTCCATCCCAGCTCTGTAATTACTTGTGTAAATTACTTGGGGTGTAATAAACCTCAAATTTCCTCATCTATAAGAGACAGATAATGCTGTCTACTACCACACAGTTTTGGGTTTTTTTTTTTAATAAAATGGTAATCTTTGTGCCCTGCTCACTGTAAATTATTGCATTTAATAAATGGCATCCTCTTCTAGGATCATCCTCACAATTGACTTTTCTTCCTCTTTATGAATGAAGAAATTGAAAAACAGGTAAAAACCATGCCCAGCAGCAGAGCGGGAGTTCAACATGAGGTCTGCCTGCCTCCAGACAGTATGTGGGACTCCAGAAGAGCTGTGAGGAGAGACATTAACATTCGCTCAGGAATCTAGGCATGTACTGAGGAGCTGGATGGTGAGAGGTAAAATCTTTGAGATAAGGCAAGAGGAAAAATGAACTTATAATTCAATATACGGGGTGAAGTCTGGGTGGGAGCCTCTAACAGGCAGTCAGAAATGCTAAGATCACAAGTTTGTCTTCCCCGCTCTGGCCGGCCTCGTCCCCTCACGCTGGTCCCCACTGCTACCATCCCGTTCATGTTAACGATATCACTTCTTTCTAAAAACCCTGCTTCATCCTTTCAACATGATCAAGTTCCTAGAAGCTACCCAACTCCACAAAGGCCTCCTATTCCTTAAGAAATCCAGCATATTTCCTTTCATCCAGGCGTGCTTGGTCCCCACCTATGGCAGCACCCCAGGCAGTATGCGACAGGCTCTCGGGGCCAAGCAGAGTCTGCAAAGCCAGCCACGCTCTCCTAGTCTGCAGGCATCTTGGCTTCACACACAAATACAGCACTGGTCCCTGAGCCAGGAGCACCCATAACACTCGGGCAACGATCAAAGTTGGATAGTATCTAAAACTCTTAAAAAGCTAGCCGACACAGCTTCATGAATATCATCCCACAGATTATGTTAAAACCAGAAGAGCTTAAAAGGATAAGAGACAAAAGTCAGGGAGATCAGTTTGTTACAATAAATACTGAAGAAGTGGTGCTAGTGGTAAAGAACATGCCTGCCAATGTAGGAGATGAGATTCAGGTTTGATGCCTGGATCAGGAAGATCCCCTGGAAGAGGGCATGGTAATCCACTTCAGTATTCTTGCCTGGAGAATCCCATGGACAGAGGAGCCTGGCGGGTTATATTCCGTTGGGTCACAAATAGCTGGGCATGACTGAAGCAACTTAGCATGCACACACTGTCTGGTCCAACTTCCACATGATATATATTTTCCATATAGGCAATGGGACACTCAGACAAAACCTAACTCCAGCTCTGCCACTAGTAAGCGGTGTGTCCCTGAACCCAGGCTGTACACAACTAGTGAGTGACGAACCACTCCTAAGACTCAGTCTGATTCTTCTCCCCACTCTGTTCATTCCCATTTTTCCAAAGGATTGCACCCAAAAGTCAACAAACGCAGAAAAATTGGAAACTGCATCAGTGAGCATGGGATTCACAGGTTCTTGGTCTCTGTCCTCCTTGATCCCAGATTAGCCAGTGAGATTTGCTATCTACCTGGGAATAGGCCTTCCTCTCATGAATACCTCACCCCTTTAACTGTGCTGTTTGCAAAGCTAGACACACAATATTTTAAACTATTGAACAGTTTAATCTCTCCCTTTTATGCCATAAATACCAGTGAATGCAATTTCTAAGACAAACATTTAAATGTTACATTTCTATGTGGAATCTAGAAAAATGGCTTAGGTGGACTTATTTGCAAAGCAGAAATAGAGACAAATACTAGAGAACAAATATAAGGTCACCAAGGAGGGAAGGAGTGGTGGTAGGCATGAATTGGGAGACTGGGATTGACATAAATACACTGCTATGTATAAGATAGATAACTAATGAGAACATTAAAAGACGCTTACTCCTTGGAAGGAAAGTTCTGACCAACCTAGACAGCATATTAAAAAGCAGAGACATTATTTTGCCAAGAAAGGTCTGTCTCATCAAGGCTATTGTTTTTCCAGTAGTCATGTATGGAGGTGAGAGTTGGACTGTGAAGAAAGCTAAGCACAGAAGAATTGATGCTTTTGAACTGTGGTGTTGGAGAAGACTCTTGAGAGTCCCTTGGACTGCAAGGAGATCCAACAAGTCCATCCTAAAGGAGATCAGTCCTGAATGTTCATTGAAAGGACTGATGTTGAAACTGAAGCTCCAATACTTTGGCCATCTGATGTGAAGAACTGACTTATTTGAAAAGACCCTGTTGCTGAGAAAGATTGAGGGCAGGAGGAGAAGGGGACAACAGAGGATGAGATGGTTGGATGGCATCACCGACTCAATGGACATGGCTTTGAGTAAACTCCAGGAGTTGGTTATGGACAGGGAGGCCTGGCGTGCTGCAGCCCATGGGGTTGCGAACAGTCAGACATGACTGAGTGACTGAACTGAACTGAATGAGAACAGACTGTATACAGGGAACTCTCTTCAGTGTTCTATGGTGACCTGAATGGGAAGGAAATTCAAGGAAGAAGGGATATATGTGTATGTATAGCTGATTCACTTTGCTGTACAGTAGAAACTAACATTGTAAAGCAACAATACCTCAATAAAATTTTTTTTAAATAAATGCATATCATTTCTATGGGAAGTAGCAATAAGCTGTGAGAGCAAAACAGGGCAGCCACTATTATAGGAGCACATTCCCAAATGGAGTTCCGGGGCAGGGGGGGCACCTTCAGATCGTATAATTCCATGAACCTGTAACCAGCTGTGTAGATGATGACTCAGTTTGCGTCTATGGTCAATGGCAGTTGAACTAAATTAAAAGAAACATAGCCTTAAAAACCTAATAACTTCTTACTGGTTATTAAAATTAAAAATAAAATTAAAAACCTGCTCAAAGTTGCCTATGACAGAGGAGGTTGAGAACTGAAATGTGAATGAATCTTTTATGACAAACCCAAGCTACAATTCTCTCTCAAAATGCCAACAGGAGCTTGCTATCTCGTATCTTAAGGCAAAATGTGCTCCCTTGTCTCCTTTTGTTCTTGTCCTTTCTTCCCTCTCTGTTGGACACTTCTTTTCTGTATTTAAAATGCACGGGGTCATAGAAAGGCCTCTCTGAGGAGACCTACCAGACCCGAGCTTGTGCTATTTGTGGGCTCCTCTCTCTCCTGCCAGGGTCTGCTCTGTTATCTGATTCCTCATGCACCTCACAAAGCCAGATTCAATGCACTGAGATGTGCAGCCTGAAAAACCAGCCAAAACTGCGGGTCTCCACTGCGATGGAAACTCCACGGTGATGACCCGGCTGAACCTGGGTCGTTGAATCCAGGAATCGTGAGGCACAGTGTGAGGAGGAACGGGGAAGGCCATCTTTGAACTTCACCCTTGCCTGACAAAGTGGCAAAGACAACAGGAGGCCCCTCGAGGGGTCTTTGTGGAGGCAGAGCAAACAATGTGAAAATAATATGAGTCAAGGTATGAAGCAGCTGCCATCAACTCAGAACCCCAGGGCCTACATTCATGGCATCCATTTCCTCAACAACTGAGCATCTTGGCACCTCAGGCAAGCTCCTGATCTCTCCAGAGTTCCTTTTCCTCAGTGAAATAGGGGGAAGGTCAAAACTATCCTGAGAGGTCCTTGGAAGGATGAGTTAAAAGACCTGAAATGAGAAGAGGATGCAGCTTGCCCAACACAGGTTTACAGATCCCAGTTCTCTTTTGCTTGCATTGCAGGGACCTGGGAATGGTTATACCATTCCCAACACTGGGCTGAATGAATGCCAGCACAAAACTCAACACTCTGATTTACTCCTTATGGGAGTGTAGACACACATTTCACACTCCAGGGAGGTTTGTAGTAGTGGGAAGGAGCAGAAAGAAAAAGATAGGGAAAGGTGAAAAAGAAGAAGTTAACAGGTCACTGAGATGGGATTGCTAGGTTATGGGTGGCAGGTCCGTGTTTGGTCCGTGAACTGAGAACCCGCTGCGTGCACCAGTTTTGAATTCAGCCATGGGGATCCATAGGTGAATAAAGCAAATACAGCAAAAGGAATAAAGCAGCGATAAAGCTCAAAGTATGGTCAAAGGCTTGAGGAAACACAGAAAGAGTGTAACTGGTTTTTCCTGGAGGTGGGAACATCATTTCAGTGTGCAGAGTGGAAGAGACATTTCAGCTGGAATTGGAAGTTAAAGGGGGAACACACCAGCGGGCAGAGAGGAAGACAGGACTGCTGAGAAGGCAGAAAAATGTCCCCTCCCCAGACACCCAGGTCCTCATTCTTAGAACCTAGAGACATGCTGCTTTTCTTGGAAAAGAGAACTGGCAAGTTAACAGAGTGCAGACCCTAAAGTAGAGACAATATCTTAGATTATCTGGGTGGAGCCAATCTCATCATGATATCCCCTACAAAGGAAAATTTTTCTCTGGCTCAACTTTTAAAAATGTGAGAGATAAGGAAGTTGGACATATCTGAAGCTTGAGGGGATTCAAGCTGCCATTGCTGAAAGGCGGCCAGGGGTAAGCATGAGAAGGCACATGTGCAGTCTCTAGGAGCAGAGACAAGTTCACTGCTGACAGTGAGCAAGGAAATGGAAATCTCAGTCCTACAACCACAGGGAAATGACTTTAGACAACAATTTGGATGAGTCTGGGGAAGTGATTAACTCTTAGAATCTCCAGAAAGGAATTTAGAGGTGGTGAAAATTTAGGAAGCTCAGTAAGAGTTATTGCAGCCTCCAAGCTTTGATTCCACTTTCATTCATGCATATCTTTTTCATTAAAAGTAATAAAATTCTTGAGTTAAGGGGCACTTGCAGCCTTAAATCATCTCTTGAAGAGCCAGGCAGAAGTTAAGACAAGGACTGTGCTTTTGAATAGAGACTCTTTTAAGAACCACCAAATAAAAACCTATCAATTACTTGAGTAATGAATCATCTTCACAGCAAAAAAAAAAAGAAAGAAAGAAAAGGTACTATCCACCTTGCTAATTACACTCAGTTCTAAACATGATTTGGTTGCTTCTAATAACTGATGTACCACCCCAGGACACAATGTTACCAACTACAGACTGTCACACAGAGTAAGTCAGAAAGATGAAAACAAATACCATATATTAATGCATATATGTGGAATCTGAAACATGGTATAGGTGATCTTATCTGCAAAACAGAAATAGAGACGCAAATGTAGAGAACAAACATACAAACATCAAAGGGAGGCGGGAGGGATGGGTGAGGATAACTAGCAGCTTGGGATTGGCATACATATTGTACTGCTGGTGCTGCTGCTAAGTTGCTTCAGTCGTGTCCGACTCTGTACGACCCCATAGACGGCAGCCCACGAGGCTTCCCCATCCCTGGGATTCTCCAGGCAAGAACACTGGAGTGGACAAGTATAAAATTGGTAACTAATGAGAACCTACGTATAGCTCGGAGAACTGTACTCAGTGTTCTGTGGTAACCTAAATGGAAAGGAAATCCAAAAAAAAAGAGAGGATATATGTATGCATATAGCTGATTCTGCTTTTGAACTGTGGTGTTGGAGAAGACTCTTGAGAGTCCCTTGGACTGCAAGGAGATCCAACAAGTCCATTCTAAAGGAGATCAGTCCTGAATGTTCATTGAAAGGACTGATGTTGAAGCTGAAGCTCCAATACTTTGGCCACCTGATGCAAAGAACTGACTCATTTGTAAAGACCCTGATGCTGGGAAAGATTGCAGGCAGGAGGAGAATCGGATTACAGAGGATGAGATGGTTGGATGACATCACCAACTCAGTGGACACGAGTGTGAGTAAACTCCAGGAGTTGGTGATGGACAGGGAGGCCTGGCAGGCTGCAGTCCATGGGGTTGCAGAGAGTCAGACACGACTGAGCAACTAAACTGAACTGAACTGATACCTGATTCACTTTGCTATACAACAGAAACTAAGACAACATTGTAAAGCAATTATAGTTCAATAAAAATTGATTTAGAAATTATCAACTGGTTCAACCTAATTTGAAGCTTGTTGGAAAAGGCAGTTGTACAACTGATGCCTGGACAGGCAAAAAAAAAAAGCACCATCCAGATTTTCATAGACTTCCACATTTCAGGATGATTTACAGACCACTGTATCAGTTATTATACTCCAGTCTCTATCTGGAACTATACTTTAAGGGAAATTACACCTGGGGAAGCCTGTTTTGACAGATATCAATTAAAATGATCTACAAGTGGATAACAGAACTCATGAGCGGATTACTTCAAAAACTAACTGAAAAACTAGTAAAGTAATTCTTAAAAAACTAAGATTAAAAGGCATGTAGCTGAGCGGTAAATCAGCTTTGAGTTTCTTGAAAGAAGTAGAACTAAGATGGATGGATTGAGGCCAGAGGAGAGAAGAAGGAAAGCTTGCTAATTGGGATTTGTGAGGATGGAGAAGACTATCCTAGAAGGCAGGCATACCTTAATTAATAGCCGCATGTAAGCCTGTCAGAAGGACACAGTAAAGTCAACAGACAGAAAATATTTACCGGATGCCTATTATGTTACAGCAGATCGGAGACAAATAAAGATATGAGATGGATCACTGAGCTAGAGGATCCTCAAGGTTCCTCCTAAAAGTGATTTTCTTTAATTCTCTGTGTCTTATAGTTAGGTGCAAATATCAAGATGCAAGTTAAAGATCTTCAACTTTCTCTAACAGCAGGTATGTAGTCTCTCCAAAAGATTCCTGTTGTACCTCCCCTCTACCATTGTATGTATCTTCAAAACAAAAAGATTAAGAGAGACAGGAAAGGATGTACACATTTTGTAAGCTCTGAGCCTTTTTTGTGCTGAGGTATTACCCTGATCCCCCAAATACAGGGCCCAACACAAATTCAAGACATTATACAGCTGAGAGCCAGATCTCAAAATTAAACTGTCTGCAAAGCTACTCCATTGAGGATGATACACAAAATTTCTAGCTTTACGGTTGGGTGTTGGTGGGGTATACAGGGACCACCAGTATAACCCAACCACCAGCTGGGTTAGAGAGTGAGTATGTGCATTCTACTCCTAGAAATAACTTCCTGCTTTAGGACAGAGACATTCAATAATCCACACTGATAAACTATTAAGCCAGTATAATAGAAATTGAAGGCAATACAATAGTTATGGACATCAAAGACAGAAGAAAGAAAGAAAAAAGTGGGAGACAGGGCCTCAAAGATCAAGACATCTCCCCCAAATCCATCCCTATTATAACCTACCCTTTCGGTATCCTTTGTTATAAAATGTTAAGGTTCTTATCTCATTCATTTGTTTACAGGCCATTTGGGCTGATTTTTGTGATACATGCTTAGAGGATCAAAAATATTTCACTGACAGTCTTGCTTTGGATTTATGGATACAAATGATGGAGTGAAAAAACAACAGCAAAACTACACTTGGAGATAAGCAGGAGTGTCCAATGAACAACCTCAGATACTTTCTCTAGGTTGCCTGGTAACAAGCTCTCTAGGATGCCGACTCTGTCACCTCACCTGGTAGGGCTGCAGTCAAACTCACCTTCATATAGGCTTGTGATCCCCTCAAAGAGACATCTTGCTTTAATGGGTCTCCCTGCTACATGATATTTTGGCCGAGGTTTCCAGGTGCTGAGCAATTATCTTCTGTTGCTGCTGCTAAGTTGCTTCAGTCATGTCCGACTCTGTGTGACCCCATAGACAGCAGCCCACCAGACTCCTCTACCCCTAGGATTCTCTAGGCAAGAATACTGGAGTGGGTTGCCATTTCCTTCTCCAATGCATGCATGCATGCTAAGTCGCCTCAGTCGTGTCTGACTCTGTGCGACCCTATGGACAGCAGCCCACCAGGCTCCTCTGTCCACAGGATTCTCTAGGCAAGAATACTGGAGTGGGTTGCCATTTCCTTCTCCAATAGTATCTTCTAGAACTTGTATAAATATCTCCACTGCCTGGAGTCCAAGCAATCTGGTTGTCTGTGGCCCAATAAGATGCCTCTCATTCTTGGTACATTAAAGGGGATTGCAGCATGGATTAGAATCCTTCTGCTTTTCCACAGCCATGTGATGCTCCCAGACACACTCTGAACCAACCACACTTCTCTGAAGGGTGATGCAGAACCAAAAGGTCCAGCCTTCTGCCCACAAATCCAACATGTATTAAGTGACTGTCATTGCTGTCCATGACAAGTCACTTCATATGACAATGAAGAACAAGTTGTAAATTAAACTTCAGCCAAATTCACAATAAATAATGTTAAGGCAAAAACAGCACTCCACAATCAATGAATAGGGAAGGCAAGAACATCTCAGTGGAGTTGTACTTCAATGTGTTATTGTAACATACACCAGGCAGGTGGAAAAGAGGTAGCAGGTAAGGCCAGAGCAAGTGAAGTTTCTTAAATTTGACACCTGTGAGCAATCTTCACTGTTCCTTCCTTGCAAGAAAGGCATGGAATCATGTGAAGGAAAAACTGGGTCCGGGGCTAGATGTGTCCTTCTCTGTCCACCAAGAGACAGAACTCACAGTAGAAAAGGTCTTATGCATGGTCACCATCCATGGAGAGTGACAAATAACCACATCTAGCATGATGTTTTCTGCACATTGTAATGTGCCAGAACCCCAGGGGGACTTCTTCAGCTGTGTTATCTTTCTATTTGAATGCTTCTCTCCCACAAGTGACTAGCTGTTCTAACCAAAAGCCAGTAACTAGTCAGAGTGAGTAAGAAGACTAAAAAATACCGGCATTCAACATTCACCTCCCAAGCCCCGGGTCTCTGACAGGCACTGTAGATGGGAGAACAGAGGCACAGTGCCTGCTAAGACCAGCTCCGAGGGTGATGGAGGAGGAGGAGGTGAAGGGGCAAACAGGCCCCCATAAACAGAAAGTCAAGACAGCCAAGACGTACAGAAGACCATTTCCTCAGCACGTGCAGGTGCCCGATTGACTGTATCTGGTTTAGTCCTCACAGCTAACCTACAGTTGAGCATATTTCTGTCTCCCAGATGTTAAAAACTGTAACCTAGAGAAGCAAAATAACCTCTAGAAGATACACATTATCTCTAAGGACTGTAACAGTGGTATATATGTCGGGGCAGACTCCCTTTGAGCACACCTGAAAAACCAACCAGAGGAACTGAATTAGAAGTTAGAAACACCATAACAAGAAGACATTCATGAGATGGAAAGGCAAGGTTGGGCATTCAGGAAAGAGGAAATACCATGTGCAAAGCCATGAGATGAACAAGGGAAATTCAGTGACATTCAATTCCATGCAGCAGATTGGGAGATAAGCTGTGGCTGGATTGTGGAAGGGCATCTGTGCTCAACTAAAGAACAAGAGGTTCTGTAGATGGTGGGCATGCTCAAGACTTGTATGCAGGAGAGAGACAGGTTAAAGCAAGCCACTGGGGTGCCTCATTGCTTATGCGAGACTTAGGCCGCAGAATCATCAACAAGGAGAAAATATCAACATGCAGAGTGAAGGAGTGATGCCCTCCTGAATCTGAAATGAACATCTGCAAGATACAATCACCAAGCATCTGTGATGTGCTGGGCTTTGGTGTGCATGTACAGAACTTTTTTTGAATTCTTCTTCCCCTCCTGATGTGATCTTATAACTCCCTACAGAGATTTTGCTACAACTAGATAACATAGATTTCGTTTTTTGAAATCTTCATCCCCTAGATACTGGTACAAGCCGCAAGATCTAGTTGGAGATAGGAGATGAAGCAGCCCAGAGGTTTAGACTGCTATCGTGTCTCAGCAGGTGGATCACATCTGCCGTAGTCCTCTGCGGATGATGGTGTTTGATGAAGTAATGACTACGTTAAACCCCATCCATTTAGACTACTTGTGGAATGGTCTGTATAAATTAATGAAAACAACTGTGAAAAGAGAGCTAGTTTCTCAACAGCAGATTTTCTCAATAGCAGTGTCAGGAGACACCAGTCCTTGACACTGTGGGAAAAGTGACAGCGGTGGGAAAGTTGAGGGTGAGCATGAAGCTTCTTCCAATCATCTACTGCGGTGTCATAAAAATTCTCCCTGAGCTCAGGAGCTTAAAATATCAACTATTTTATTGTATCTTATGTGGGTCTACTCAGATAGGGCTCAACTGGCCAATTACACCACTGCACGCACCACCGACTAGGGTCACGTGATATTCCCCAAGCATCTGGGCTCGCCCATAGGCGCCAGTCTGTTTTCACTAACATCTGTACCCTGATGGGAATGGCTGCAAGGCTGGGCTGGCCTAGGCCACTAGCCCTTTCAAACTGGCCGAGGGCCTATTGATTTTTCATGCAGCGCCTCAAGATGACAGGAGACTGGTGCTGGAGACTGCATTTTCATAAAGGTTAGGTCCCAAACTGCCATCATGTCATTGATGCCATAGTCTATTCGTCAAAGAAGTCCCAGGCCAGCCCAGACGCAAGAAGCAGGAGACAGACATCACCAGCCATCACCTTTGGCGCGAAGTTTGTCTGCAGATCTAAGAGGGGAAGGGATTGTTGATGGCCATCGTGGAGATAGGCTACCATGATGGTGGCCAAGATGATAATGATGATGATGCTATCCGAAGGCAGCATTTGGTCTGACAAACTTTCTAAAGGAAAGGACAGATAGTAAATATTTTTGGCTTTGTAAGCCATCTACAGCCTGTTGCGTATCATTCTTCTTTTTATAATTCATTAAAAACATAAAAAAAAGATTATTAGCTCACAGGCTAAAGAAAAATAAGCCACAGGCTAAAGAAAAATAAGCCACAGGCTGGGTTTGGCCCCTGGGCTATAGTTCATCAACCCCAGTTCTAGGGGATTCTGTGGCCAAATAAATTTGTCAAGCTATGTGCTGTAATTTTAAAGCTTCATAACATACATTAATAAACCCAAGATGCTGAAAAGTCTTAAATAAAAAATGTATTTAATACCACCATTTACAAAGTTATATTGATTCTTTTGCACCTAAAACCTACATTAAACAGTGTTTCATAATACATAGTTCTATAGCATATGAAATTAGACTGTGACCAGGAAATAGCTGTAGGACCTAAAGATTTTAATTAACAGATTGAAACAACTCATTAACTTCCTCTTTACAGTAATATTTTAAGTTCATACACATTTAAAGAATATCTATTGTCCTAAGCTACAAAATTTCAGCATATAACTAAAATCTCCCACACTGAAAATTAAAGATTTCAAATGAATAAGCTAGTAAGCGTCTTTTAATTTCCTGGCTGCAATCACCATCTGCAGTGATTTTGGAGCCCCAAACAGTATTCGTCACAGAGCTAGAACAAATAATTTCGCAATTTGTATGGAAATACAAAAAAACTCGAATAGCCAAAGCGATCTTGAGAAAGAAGAATGGAACTGGAGGAATCAACCTACCTGACTTCAGGCTGTACTACAAAGCCACAGTTATCAAGACAGTATGGTACTGGCACAAAGACAGAAATATAGATCAATGGAACAAAATAGAAAGCCCAGAGATAAATCCACGCACATATGGACACCTTATCTTTGACAAAGGAGGCAAGAATATACAATGGATTAAAGACAATCTCTTTAACAAGTGGTGCTGGGAAATCTGGTCAACCACTTGTAAAAGAATGAAACTAGAACACTTTCTAACACCATACACAAAAATAAACTCAAAATGGATTAAAGATCTAAACAAAAGACCAGAAACTATAAAACTCCTAGAGGAGAACATAGGCAAAACACTCTCCGACATACATCACAGCAGGATCCTCTATGACCCACCTCCCAGAATATTGGAAATAAAAGCAAAAATAAACAAATGGGACCTAATTAACCTTAAAAGCTTTGGCACAACAAAGGAAACTATTAGCAAGGTGAAAAGACAGCTTTCAGAATGGGAGAAAATAATAGCAAATGAAGCAACTGACAAACAACTAATCCTAAAAATATACAAGCAACTCCTACAGCTCAACTCCAGAAAAATAAATGACCCAATCAAAAAATGGGCCAAAGAACTAAATAGACATTTCTCCAAAGAAGACATACAGATGGCTAACAAACACATGAAAAGATGCTCAACATCACTCATTATCAGAGAAATGCAAATCAAAACCACTATGAGGTATCATTTCACACCACTCAGAATGGCTGCGATCCAAAAGTCTACAAATAATAAATGCTGGAGAGGGTGTGGAGAAAAGGGAACCCTCTTACACTGTTGGTGGGAATGCAAACTAGTACAGCCACTATGGAGAACAGTGTGGAGATTCCTTAAAAACCTGGAAATAGAACTGCCATACGACCCAGCAATCCCACTGCTGGGCATACACACTGAGGAAACCAGAAGGGAAAGAGACACGTGTACCCCAATGTTCATCGCAGCACTGTTTATAATAGCCAGGACATGGAAGCAACCTAGATGTCCATCAGCAGATGAATGGATAAGAAAGCTGTGGTACATATACACAATGGAGTATTACTCAGCCATTAAAAAGAATACATTTGAATCAGTTCTAATGAGGTGGATGAAACTGGAGCCTATTATACAGAGTGAAGTAAGCCAGAAGGAAAAACACCAATACAGTATACTAACGCATATATATGGCATTTAGAAAGATGATAACAATAACCCTGTGTACGAGACAGAAAAAGAGACACTGATGTATAGAACAGTCTTATGGACTCTGTGGGAGAGGGAGAGAGAGGGTGGGAAGATTTGGGAGAATGGCATTGAAACATGTAAAATATCATGTATGAAACGAGATGCCAGTCCAGGTTCGATGCACAATATTGGATGCTTGGGGCTAGTGCACTGGGATGACCCAGAGGGATGGTATGGAGGGGAGGGAGGAGGGAGGAGGGTTCAGGATGGGGAACACATGTATACCTGTGGCAGATTCATTTTGATATTTGGCAAAACTAATTATGTAAAGCTTAAAAAATAAAATAAAATTTAAAAAAATTAAAAAAAAATACAGTCTGACACTGTTTCCACTGTTTCCCCATCTATTTCCCATGAAGTGATGGGACCAGATGCCATGATCTTCGTTTTGTGAATGCTGAGCTTTAAGCCAACTTTTTCACTCTCCTCTTTCACTTTCATCAAGAGGCTTTTTAGTTCCTCTTCACTTTCTGCCTAAAAGAGATCAGTCCTGGGTGTTCATTGGAAGGACTGATGCTAAAGCTGAAACTCCAGTACTTTGGCCACCTCATGCAGAGTTGACTCATTGAAAAAGACCCTGATGCTGGGAGGGATTGGGGGCAGAAGGACAAGGGGACGACAGAGGATGAGATGGCTGGATGGCATCACTGACTCGATGGACATGAGTTTGAGTGAACTCCGGGAGTTGGTGATGGACAGGGAGGCCTGGCGATTCATGGGTCACCAAGAATCAGACACGACTGAGCGACTGAACTGAATGCTATTAGATCAGTACAGCACCATCAAAACAGTATAGAACTTGAACTTGGGGCCTCTGGATTATGTCACAGTGTTGCCACTTAAAAGCTGTGGACTAAAATAAGTGACTGAGTCTTTTCAATGCTGGTTTCCTGGATGCTGGGAGAGAGAAGGCCATTTCCCTCTTAAGAATGTTGTGGACTGCAGTGAACATCAGCACACATGTGGAAATGTCTCACAGACTCCTAAGCCTTATATAGAGGTAATTTTCCAGTGTTCTACAGAATGGTGTTTTCTGTAAGAGCAGTCTCTTGTTTTAGGTGACTTCAAGTTTATTTCATTTTGTTTCTCTTATGGATCAGTTCAGTTCAATTCAGTCGCTCAGTCATGTCCCACTCTTTGCAACCCCATGAATTGCAGCACGCCAGGCCTCCTTGTCCATCACCAACTCCCGGAGTTCACTCAGAGATAGCCAGCGGTAAAACTGGATGGTGTATAGGTCAGCCTGCCTACGTTTGAATCCTGATTTACTGTCTGTGCAACCTTGGGCAAGATTCTTAACCTGTCTGAGCCTAGACTGTCTCATCTGTCAAAGGACAACACACTGCTTAATGTGTGGGGTCAAGAAAAGAATTCAGCAGGTGGAAATATAAGGAATTTAGTGCCCAGTCTGCAACAATGTAAGCTGCAATCAAATGTAAGTACTGTTACTGTTAAAACTAATAATTATCAATGACCCTACTAAAGGAGGGATTCCCAGGTGGTGCTAGTGAACCCGCTTGCTAATGCAGGAGACAAAAGAAACACAGGTTTGATCCCAGGTAGGGAAGATCTCCTGGAGAAGGAAATGGGAACCCACTCCAGTATCTTGTCTGGAGAATCCCATGGACAGAGGAGCCTGGCAGGGTACAGTCCATGGTGTCACAAAGAGTCAGACATGACTGAAGCGACTTAGCACTGACGCACAGTACTATAGGAATGTGATAA
This sequence comes from Bison bison bison, assembly GCF_000754665.1. Taxonomy (NCBI): domain Eukaryota; kingdom Metazoa; phylum Chordata; class Mammalia; order Artiodactyla; family Bovidae; genus Bison; species Bison bison. The sequence continues at coordinate 10,809,868 of NW_011495051.1, read as the reverse complement.
CTGACTTCAGATTTTAATATTCACTTTCCTATTTTGTCCAAGGAGAAGGAAATGGCAGCCCACTCCGGTACTCTTGCCTGGAGAATCCCATGGACTGAGGAGCCTAGTGGGCTACAGTCCACGGGGTCACAAAGTGTTGGATACGACTGAGCGACTTCACTTCACTTCACTTCACTTTATTTTGTCCAAAATTATTTGATAATGGAAACCAACAACAATATCATCAGTTAATACTTACAGAGCTTTTACTATATTCTTGGGCTCTCGTCTAGAAGATTTACCTGCAGGAAGGTACTATCATTAGCCCTCTGAAACAGGAATGCTACATGATTTACCTGTGGTCACAAAAATGGTTAAAAGCAGAGCTTATATGCCAACTTTGGAAAACTACTTCAAAGTGAAGATTCTCAATGACTACATGATACTGCTTCTGGATGAAGACAGACTGGGAAGAGAAAATCAGACTTCAGTACCCCAAAGAAAAGAAACATTGTCAGCAATATTCAACTGGCAGCAAATAGCAACATCAGTCTACAACATTTAATGCTCTTGTCTGTACCAGCTATACCATGGGATTTCCTTCTTAATGCTCAAGAGGCACATAGCATTACCTATGGCCAGTGTCACAGACAATGCATTCCCTGGAAAATATGAAGCCATGTCTAAACTATTTAATATCTTTCCAGTATCTCCCCAACCTCCCAAGTTTTAGCAGCAGCCAATGCTGCCTGAGACTATGAAAAATGTGACATGACCCACTTGGAATACTAGTTACGTGGGCACACTGCAGTTATCCTGACAGGCTTGTGCGTCCAGGGCATCTCATTTCATCTCTAAAGCGGGCATTTTCCAGCAACCTATCATACACAAGATAAGCCATGTCCTACTAGCTCCTGTTATGGATTCCCTGAGAGTAAATTTTAACTCTAATAATAAGCCTTAGAAAATAGGATTAGGAATATATTAAATTGTAAGCAGTGCCTCTATGAGGCATATTCACTGATTCAATATTTACTGAGTATCTGCTATCAGCCAGACATTGCTCTAAGCACTGGAGATCCATCAGCAAACATGGCAGAAATAAACTCTAACATTCTTATGAAAAAAGTCAGGTAGTCAACTTCAGATAGTGAAAAGGAAATAGAATATACATAAAATGGTGACATAGTGAGGTGACGCCTTTGGAAAAGAGGGTTGTATAAGTTAGCTACTGCTGTGTAACAGAGCACCTCAGAAATGCTGACTTAAAATAGAAAGTATTTCTTTTAATACAGTGGCTTAAAGTAGCAATTTTCTTTTCAAATGGGTTGAGGGGTAAGCTAAGCAGTTCTGTTGATCTAGACCTGGTAGGACTAATCTTAGGCTCACTAATGAATTTGCAGGCAGGTAAGTGATCAGTTTGTGGCTGGCTTCAACTCACATGTTGCCTATAAGCTGGGATAATGAGATGACTGGGCGCTGTGGTTCTCATAATCCAGCAGGATAAAATCTGGGCCTGTTTATATGGTGGAAACAGGGTTCCAAGAGAATAAGAGAAACATGCAAGCCTCTTGAGGCCTGTATCTAATATTGTGGAACCTTGGCGGCATACTATTGGTCAAAGTTTACATGCCAGCCCGGATTCAAGGGAGCAAGATACATACTTCACTTGTTAATGAAAGAAGCTGCAAAGCCTCATTGCAAAAAGCAGAGGTACTAAGAGGAATAAAATAAGGGACATGCTTTCTATAAACCACCATAATAGTCAATACAGGTCTTTCTGGAGTAGTAGCATTTGAGTTGAGACTTGAATGATGGAAGAGTCAGGGGGACAAAGGGCTTGCTCTAGTCAGACAGAAAGCAATTGCAAATGTTGGGATGCACTTGTGCTTGAGCACATGGACTATATTCACTGGTGCACATACATGCACATGTATATAAATGTGCATAAGCATGTAGATGGCATGTGATGAGCATGTAGATGGCATGTGATAAACATGAATGGAATGTTCTGCCAACTGAATATGCCTGTGGGCCCCTTTACCCTACCTTCTCTCTTTCAACACTGAAACATTCAACATCAATAGAAACATATGATTTAATGTACTCTAGTTCTACTTCTGACATTGACTGTCTATGATTTTTGATCAAGCTACGTCCCCTCTCTGGACATTATGTTCAAGAATGGTGCCAGCAGAGCACGTTCCTTCCTGGGCTATGAACCTCTTCAATCAATCAGAAATTTACCAACATTTGCAGCACTGTCAACCCTCTCTCTTGTTTTCCCTGTTTCTATGAGAAATAGCAGAGAATCTTGTTGCTAACAGGCAACTTGTCAGAGGAAAGACTGAACAACACCTTTTCTCCTTAGACAAGAAAATCCTGCCAAAGCATTTTTAGGAAAAAAGTAACTCCATAGTTACTCAGAATTTGAAACTCTCATAGTGGGTAGATTCTAACACATCACAGGACTTGGTTCTCTTCCCAAGTTTTAACATGGACACTGTACTTGGGTGAATGCATAGACACTCCCTCAAGTCCATAAGGTAAAATCTATTCAAAGACAATTAAAAAGACACCCTACTTTCTCACACACTATCATTCACAAATTACGGACAGAGTTAACACCTATTGAGTTCTAACAAGGAATGTAATGAGTTATATTTTCTCATAGCAGAAGTGTTCATGCATGGCCGCTAGCAGGTAAAAAAATGTTAAATGACAAACTACAAAAAGAATACCATTTATGTAACACAGTGGGTCTCCAAGTTTGGGTATCATATCAGCAGCATCAGCAAAACCTAAGGAATTTGCTAGAAATGCAGAATCCCAGGTCCTCACCCCAGGGCAACCACTTCAGAAACAATGTGAGGAGTCCAGCAATCTGTGCTATAACAAGCCCTCCAGGGGATACTAAGGCATTCTTAAGAAAGTCTCTGATTCCAGTGAGAAAAGTGTCACTGAAGGTGGCCCCTATGCATTCAAGCAAAGCTTTACACCAGGTCTCTGTTTTCCTTTGCATTGTCCTGTCTACCTTTCTTGGGGAGTCCCACCATGATTCCCGTTTGGATAACCACCCATTCTCTACTGCATACACTTCTGAAGAGCCTGTCCATCAAACACTCCTGTTTTATTGTAACCAAAGGGTCAACATGGAACCCATACTGGGCCAATCTCTTTTCCCTTGGGAACTCTGATTTTGAGTGAAGGCATAGGACACAAGAGGGCTGGAGTGGCTTCACCTCAACAGCTGACACTAAAGAGCATGTCCACCCATTTCTGCTTACTGGCCCCAGAGGGCTGCCAAGACCCTGTATTTTTCAAGTTCCAGTGACTCAGTTTTTCCCTCCATCATATGATTTACCCCATATCCTTCCACTCCAGTATTCCTGCCTAGAGAATCCCATGGATAAAGGAGCCTGGCAGGCTACAGACCACGGGGTGGCAAAGAGTCGGACACAACTAAGCAACTAACACACTTCTTCCATAATAATGTCATATTTTCCCCCCAAATCTGCCAAAGGTAGCTGTTTATCCTTACAAACCATAGAATAATTAGCAGATATATTTTAATTGCCTGAAAGGATCAAGTACCTGAATAGTGAAGCCTGTTGCTAAGCCATTCAATAAGATCAATCTACAGGAAGAACATGCCAACAGTGAGCAGAGCAAACCCCAGCATCCATGGCGCAGGGGAACAGAGGCCAGTGGCAGCTCTCAGCAGTGTAAAGGGATGAAGGCCCACTCAGATGGTATCAGAGTAGAGCCGGAGAAGCACTCTGAGCGGGGCTCCAGGGGGAAAGCTTCCACAGCCCCCACTGTTTGGTGGTGTAAGAGATTGCAAGTCCCCCAGGCTCATCATATAGGGAAGAAGACAAGTCACTACATCAGCATCAGTCACTGAAGACTCATCATGTTGCCTAGAGCAGAATTCCCAGTTCAAATGGAATTAAATGACAAAGGAAGTTATTTGTTCATATAACCAGCAGTCCTGAGACTGGGCAGGGTTCAGTTCTACCACAGGTTTCTGAGAGCTTCACAGTCGTGACCTAATCTACCTAAAATTCTTCCAATAATTCCCCCCAGCAACTCCTTGGTTCTCCCACATGCATATACCAGGAAAGAGAGAACATTCCTTACTTTACTCAAACTCTGAGCTTCATGGGTAAAGAGTTGATTCTTGGCAAAGGACTGGAGCCAATACCACTCATATAGAGAAAGGTTAGGTGAATGCGGGGGACAGCTACTTGCTCCACGTGATCAGTCAGGTGATGTAACCTGCAGAGAACTTTAAATAAGCTTGTTTAGAACAAAGAGTGTGCTGGTCAAGAATGCACAGATTGTTGGGGGTGGTCAGTAGGGTTAGTTAAGACTGTCTGAGCCATGTGGTGGTGAAGACCCTGATAAACTAGAGGAAGGCTTGGTGAGTATTTTCTGCTAAGGGTCAGATAATAAATCTTGTAGGTTTCTGGCTCATATGGTCTTGATTTCATCTACCCAACTCTGCGGCTACAGCACAAAAGAAGCCACATATAGTATGTGAATAGTGGGTTGGACTATTTTACAAAAACAATTTACCGAAACAGAGGGTGGCTTGGATTTGGCCTGCTGGCTATAGCTTGCCAACCTCTGCACTAAAGAAGGAAACCCTGTGCTTTGCTACTATTAGTAACAGCAGGTGAGCAGAAGCACCAAAACCCAACCCCTTCATCCCTCGTCAGACAGCACCTGGAGTTTGTTGGCACACGCCTAAGCACTTCTCTCATTGAAGCCATACATTACAAATGCCAGCTTCTGTTCTTGTCTGTCTGGAAGTCGGATAACAAAGGTCCATCCTTCTTTATCTTGGAATCCCTGCCCTACTCCAGTTCATGTGTTCCAGACCAGCATCCCCAACCTGTTTGGCACAAGGGATCAATTTTATGGAAGACATTTCTTTCACAGACCGAGGGTGGGAGAGGGATGGTTTCAGGATGGTCAGGCACATTACTTTTATTGCACATTTTATTTCTATTATTATTACGTCAACCCCACCTCAGATTATCAGGCATTTGATTTCGGAGGCTAGGGAGCCCTGTACTAGACTGACACTGACTACAAAGAGCCAACATGTGGGGTCTAACCTGGCACATTCTGGCCTTGGCTGCTGCCTTGATGACACCCTTTGGCCCCCACGCCATGGCTCTCTCTAGCTGCCAACTGAACAGACATTTCCTTTACTCTCAGCCACCACCACTTCCAAGTAAATGTGCATGCAAACCACACTCTTCCTCTTTCTGCCAAAACCTACCCCCCATTTTATCATCCTGTTTTCAGCCCCACCCCTGTTATTATTCTATGTCCTCCTGGCCTCCTTTTCCATGGATCTCCCCTTTCAATCGGCCATCTGGTCCTGCTGATTCTTCCCATACAACTTGACTTGTGATGGCCCCCTTGTTTACAGCTCCACTGCTGTCATGCTACTTCTGGCCTATAATTCCTCCACACCTTCTCTATTATAATTAGCCTCTGTGCTGTGCTCTTCCTTCTCAGTTTTCCCTCTCCTAATTATCTTCTCTCCATTTCACTGGGAACCCTACCTCTTAACAAGCCTTGCTAATAGAGCATTTTCACCATGCCATGCCCCAATTCTTGTTAATTTAGACAAAGCTAGAGGGTCAAGTCCCATAAAACACTTGTTTTGCCCTCTGGCTATAAATTCTTAAGATTTCATGGTGCCATATTGACCCCTTTGATTCAATTCTGGACTTAATGAACCTATTTTTCTCATTGATGAGTCAAGCTCCACTGTCAAATTGAGCATCATTTTGACCATCATCTTTCTCCATGTTACTCTAGTTCCTGCTGCTGCTGCTGCTAAGTCGCTTCAGTCGTGTCTGACTCTGTGAGACCCCATAGACGGCAGCCCATCAGGCTCCCCCGTCCCTGGGATTCTCCAGGCAAGAACACTGGAGTGGGTTGCCATTTCCTTCTCCAATGCATAAAAGTGAAAAGTGGAAGTGAAGTCGCTCAGTCGTATCCGACTCCCAGCAACCCCATGGACTGCAGCCCACCAGGCTCCTCCGTCCATGGGATTTTCCAGGCAAGAGTACTGGAGTGGGGTGCCATTGCCTTCTCTGACTCTAGTCCCTAGGTCTCAAAAACTCCTCTCCTGCAGTCTCATTCAAATCAGTGAGAAGGTATTGCTGGCGATAAAGCTAAAAATTCACATATTCATTCCAACCACCATTTCCCTTTGGTAAGGCACCACTAGGACCACTCACCTTGAGGCCGGCAAGAGCTTCTTATTTCCTTTTGTGTTCTCAGTCCTCATCCAGTCCATTTTCCCACTACAGGCAGACCTGTGGTGGATTCATTTTGATATTTGGCAAAACTAATACAATTATGTAAAGTTTAAAAATAAAATAAAATTAAAAAAAAAAAAACAAAACTGAAATCTGATCAAGTCATGTCCCTGGTTAAAATTTTTCAGTGGCTTTCCGGTTTTCAGCTCCGGATCAATAGTAGAATGACCTGTGGTTTTCCTAAAAATATGATGCCAGGGTAAGAAACCTGAATTGTCATTGACAGATTGCTGAAGGCTCTGTGTGGACAATTCCGAGAGTGAAAATACCTAGTGGGCAGCCAGTCATTTGAGTCCAACAATATCGTGATATTTACCTGCCCTGGCTGGACCCAGGTCCCACAGTAAATACCAGAGAAAAAGTCCCCTCAGGCTTCTGGTAAAGAGAATGGAAAAAGAACAATTCTGAAACACACCAGGGCAGTTTGCTTCCTTCAAGAGATCTGTTCTCAGACGAAACTAATTCACTAGAGACAAACATTCTGGGGTATTATCAGACCCTAACTGACCTGGGGGAGGGAAATACCCACCTCCAGCCCACCCTATCCATCCTGAACCACCTAAGGGGGAGAAAGAACTGGGAGATTCTTGTGTGGTTTATGGTCTGGAGGGACAGGCTGTGACCTCATCACAGAACTCTAGAAAGTGTCCCCTCCCCTCACACGTCACCACCCCAGTACTAAGGACCTATTTAGAGCAGTTTCTTTTCCCTGGTACATCATGTGTGGCAACCAAAAAATATAACAAGGCATACCAAAAGGGAAACATCACAATTTGAAGAGGCAGAGAGAGAATCTGAATCAAATGTGGCAAGGATGTTGGAATGATCAGACCAGGTCTATGAAAACAGCTATGATGAACATGCTGAGGGCTCTAATGGATAAAGTAGACAGCTTGTAAGAACAGATGCTCAATATAAGCTGACAGACAGAAATCCTTAGAAAGAGCCAGAAAGGAAGACTAGAAGTAAAATTCACTGTAACTGCAGTTAAGAATGTCTTTGATGGGTTCATTAGTACACTGGACTGCAGCTCAAGAAAGAAATCTCTGAGCTAAAAGATATATCTAGAGAATACTCTAAATCTAAAAAGCAAAGAGAAGATGGAAACAACAACAACGAAAAACAAGACACTATATGCCAGGACTTTAGAACAACTACAAAGTATAGAACACATGCATAATGGGAATACCAGAAGAAGAAGGAAGAGTGAAAGGAAAAGAAGAACTATCTGAAACAATAATAACTGAGAATTCCCCCCAGATTGATGCCAGACACCAATCACAGAGCCGAGAAGCTTGGGAAACACTTATTAGAATATGTGCAAACAAAACAAAACAAACAGAAAAGTTCTACACCTTAGGCATATATCATCTTCGAACTACAGGAAATCAAAAATAAAACAATTCTGCAAGAAGCCAGAGAGATAAGGAATATCTATAGAAGAACATGCTAAAAATTATACCCAACTGCTCAGAAGCCATGCAAGAAAAGATACAAGTAAGTGGAGTGCAATATTTACAATGCTGAAAGCAAAAACAAACAAACAAAAACCCATCACAACAACAAAAATGAGTAAAGGGTTATGTATCTTGTAACACTATCCTTTAAAAGTGAAGGAGAAATACTTTTGCACACAAGCAAAAACTAAGGAAATTTGATGCCAGTTGACTTTTCTTGCAAGAAATGTTATAAGAAGTTATTTATAGAGAAGGAAACTAATATATGTCAGAAATTTAGATCTAAAAGGAGAAAGAAGGAGAACATCTAAGAAAGAATAAAAAAAGATAAAATAAAGATGTATTTTTCTCCATTGAATATATAACTCTTTGTTCAAAATAATAATACCAACAACATACATGATCATGTATGCTTACATATATATATATATCTGATATATGTATCAATGTCCTTATGTACGTTTATATGTAGGTGAAATAACAGCAATGATTAGGGACAAGAGGGAGGAATCAGTACCATTTTTACTAGCAGAAGGTATTCATTCTACCTGTGAAGTGCTACAGTATTATCTGAAAGTGAACTTGGATTAGGTGCAAATGTATACTGCAAACTGTAGGGCCTCCACTAAACATTAAAATGCTGCCCCATCGGCTTGGCTTTCCCTGACATGGATTCCAAACCAGTTTTAAAGGAAGGGCCTGTGTCTCACACAACTCCATTTATCTGCAGAGTCAGAGCTGAGCTGAATCTTGATGTCCTGATTACTATTTTGTTTCACTTCTTCCATAGGTTGCCTCCGTCACCGCTGACTATCCACGCGGTGAGAGAAAGCAGGAAATGATAAAGGCATCTAATCCAGTGACTGCCAAACTTGAACGCACATCAGCATCAGCTGGGGGGCTGGTCGAAATAAACATATCGAGCCTCTGACTCAGTAGGCCTGGCCTGGTTGTGAGAATTTTCATTTCTAACAAGTCCCCCGGTGATGCTGGTACTGCTGCTTCCATTTACCACACTCTGAAAACCCTCCATCTAATCTCATCCCAGTCCCAGTCAGACAATGCTGATCTGTCCAACTTGGTTCAGAACACTGGCTGCAAAGTATCAGCCAGGCATAGAGCTACCCAGACTCCACGTGTTGTTTTAAAATGTGCAAGATGACTGTGAATTAGGACGTGTCACACTATAACTCAAACTCCCAAACTGAGAAAAAAAATTTTCGGGGAAAAAAAGCAGATCTGGATTCTTCCTCCCTTATGACACTGATGGGTTGGAGTTGGTCAACTTTTCTTTGGATCTGGTGTTCTTCATCTTGGCTTCATATCTGAATGGCTTGAGCAGCTTATAAAGCCTGCATGCTCAGATTGCATCTCAGCCCAATTATGTCAGAATGCCTGGGGTGGTACCCAGATCTTCTATAAAATGGTAGGTGGATAATTCTACTCCCTATCACCACCATGAAGAATCATGAATGTTTAAAATTAGAACACGAGAAATCTGTCCAGAAATACAAGAATGCTTGAATCCGTATTAAAGGAGTCTACAAGATATCTGTTAAATTTAACAAAGTATAATCAACCCCAAGACATATCCTAGACAGACTATGGACTTCCCTGGTGGCTCAGAGGGTAAAGTGTCTGCCTGCAATGCGGGAGACCTGGGTTCAATCCCTGGGTCAGGAAGATCTCCTGGAAAAGGAAATGGCAACCCACTCCAGTATTCTTGCCTGGAAAATCCCATGGACAGAGGAACCTGGTAGGCTACAGTCCACAGGGTTGCAAAGAGTCTGACATGACTGAGTGACTTGACTTTCACTTTCCACTTTCACTTTTATAGATGAGTTACAGAACTGCCATGTGAACAATATTGAGAATTTCAATTCATAAGCATGGGATGTGCCTCTTTTATCTACATCTTTTGTCAGTAATGCCTAACGCAGCTCTCGATCTGTCAGGAGCCGCGTTAGGCATTACTGACAATCTTTAATTTCTTTCTGCAATGTTTTGTAGTTTTCAGTGTATAGCTCTTGCCCTTGTTCTATAAACTTATTCCTAATTTTTGTTTGTTTGTTTCTTTGATACTACTGTGATTTGAATTTCTACCTTTCTAAACTTGCTTGTTAATTGTAGACATCTGGCAGATTTCCTAGGATTTTTTTTTTTTTTTACACTCAAAATTATGTCATCTGAAAATAATGATAAATTTTTTTATGAAACAGGAACAGGCCCAGACAACTAGAGATCAAACTTCTGTTTGCTAAGTGGGAGGGATCAATTGGGAGTCTGGGATTAGTAGATGCAAACTATTACATATAGAATGGATAAATAACAAGGTCTGACTGTGTAGCACAAGGAACTATATTCAATATCCTGTAATAAACCAAAACGGAAAAAGAATATAAAAAGAATGTCTCTCTCTCTCTCTCTCTCTCTCTATATATATATATATATATAACAGAATCAGTCTGCTATGCAGCAGACCTTAACAGTGGAAATCAGCTATATTTCAACTTAAAAAAAATTCATGTTAGCTGTGATCTTTTCATAGATATACTTTATCACTTTGAAGAACTTCCCTCCTCAATTTTTTGAGAATTTTTTCCTCTTATCATAAATGGCTGATAAATGTTTTCAAGTGCTTCTTTTCCATGTGTTGAGAGGATCACATATTTTTGTCCTTTATTCTATCAATATGGTATATTACATCAGGTGATTTTCAAATGTTAAACAATGTTTTATTGTCTTAACAATAAAATTACTAAACTTGATTGTTTGAATTCCTTAGATAAATCTGTTTGCTTATGGTGTATACTCCCTTTTTAATTACTAGATTTTATTTGGTAATTTTGATAAGACTTCTGTGTCTTTGTTCATGAGAGATATTGGTCTATAGTCTTCTTCTCTTTTGGTTTTAGTATTATAATTTTGGTATCATAAAATGATTTGAGAAGAGTCCCCCTCCTCTTTTTGTTTTTAATGAAAAAGTCAGATCAGGCTAAGGATTTTTTCTTAAGAAAGGACCAAAAAAAAAAAAAAAATGTTTGCTAGAATTCAATCTCATTCTTTTCTCTTGGTGGGGCAGAGAGAGAGAGCAGGCAGAACCAAGGCAGCAGGAGCTTTTCTGTCCCAGGCATGCTGCTGACCCCTCGCCACATCCGAGTATTATGGAACATGTTCAGTGCAGTCACGCCATGAAGCACACGAAGTCACGTGTGTGCGTGTTGGGGCTGTGGCAGATGAAGGTGAGGAAATTTGAACAGTGCCAGTGACCCTATCTGACCCAGTTAATGAGCACAAATGTCCCAGCAGGAGAAAGAGACAAGGGTATTTATCTGCTATATCCACTGTCACTTGTATTTCCAAAGCCTCTAACAATAGCAAGGTGCTTCCCTGATGGCTCAGATGGTAAAGAATCTGTCTGGAATGCAGGAGACATGGGTTCAATCCCTGGGTCAGGAAGATCCTCTGGAGAAGGGAATGGCAACTCACTCCAGTATTCTTGCCTGGAGAATCCCATGGAAGAGGAGCTTGGTGGGCTCTTGGCCATGGGATTGCAAAGAGTTGGACACAACTGAGTGACTAACACTTACAATAGGAATTTGTGCCTCTCACATGCTAAGTGAAATATATTTCAAAATGACAGTAGATATTTATCATTCATAGGATCCATCCTGTTTGTTGATCAATCAAAGGAACTCTGACTAGGTGTAACGCTGCCAGGGTGGGGGGAGACTGGTTAAGTGTAACTTATTTTGAGATAGCACACTATTAGCAATTTGTTGACAAGAGTGGTTTTGACTCTCCTAGAGGTTCACTGTTCACCTGAGTTTAGAACCTAAACTTCGAGCCTGACCAGACTTAGGTACATGTGGCACGAACCAGGGGCCAGTAATGAAGCTCAGTAATACAGAATACAAACGAGTGTGGGGGCAATGTGCCCTCCAAGATGACTGACTCACTCTGGCAGAGGCATGAACAAGTCAAACAAAAATAGCTCAGATCTACAGTAAACATCAAATCAGAGGACTTCCTAATATATGTTATCTCAGTGGAATCCTGATAAAGAGAGTGAGTTTCCACAAGAGGAGAGAAGAATAAAGGGAATTCTACGCTTGTGTAATTTAAGAGAAAAGAGAAAAATATCTGAGAAATAGATTTCTCTGTCCACTCTATTTGGACATGTAACCTTGTAAAATAATAGGGAAATTCAGCATATTCCATGATCGTGCAAATAAAATGAGCCTACCACGTCCAAGAACACTAGAGACACACACTCCTACATGTGTATGAAAAATCACGTTCATTTTCTTCACAGCTTTGCAAAAATGAGAAAACAGCCCAATTACCTACCAGCAGGTGAATGCATAAACAGACATACAGTGGGGAGTAGCAGTTAAGGGCAATGAACTTGAACTACTAGGAACAACCAGGCTAGATCTCCACAGATACAGCTGAAGGAAAAAAGCAAATTATGGAATTATATACACCTTATTATGTTATTAATGTGAACTAAAATAAACATAGAATAAAACCATATATTATTAAACTAACAATATGCAACAAAACCAAAACAGTGGTTACTTCAGGAGAAGGTAAGAGGAAATCAGGATTGGCAATGATTATTTTAAAAACTTCAGTTTTAACTGTAAACACGTCCTCTCTTCTGGGGTCTATATTTCCTATATGACTTTTTAAATTCTCTTCATCACTTTTATAAGTAAATAAATAAGTAAACACAGTAAAAATATACAGACATGTACTTTTTAAAAAGCTGGAAGAATTCTGACAATAACCAACAAGAATTAATTCCAGATAGAACTCTCAATACTATCTGTGTCTTGTGCTTTTCAGGTATCTTCTCCATCAATCAAAGCTCTACCCTTCCCTAACCAAAAGTATATAATTAAAATTTGAAAGCACAAAGGAGCTGGAGGCCAGTGGGGAGGATGATTTGACAGGAGCACCACAGAAACTAGAAAATGGGGCCAAAAAGATAAATTGGTACTTGGTTCCAAAAGCCTCTAAATGCAAGGTGAAGAAGTTTAGACTTCATCCTCTGCCCACTGGGAAGCATCACTTGTTTCTGAGCTGGAGAACATCATGGATCAAACAAATAAGTCAGGATCCAACTTGGCCCCCACCTCTCAAAGAGGATCCATTCAGCATCATATCCAACCTGATAGAGCTCTGAGGGGCTCAGACGCTGGGCAGGAACTCTAAAGTTATCTTCTCTTTTCTCCAAAGAGTTTACTGTTTAAGCAAGGATTCAGACTCTTAAGACTTTAAAAGACTTTAAGAAATGCTCTCTTCCTCTCCTGGCTCACCCTTATTCCACAGCCTGAAAGATCCTAAGGTACTTGAAGATGACACAGTTTTGTTTCGTTTTAACTACAAGGAGTTGAAGACATGTAGCAGGCATGTTCAGCCATCATCAGGTAAAAGCATCATCACTTATCTCTCATCTGCATGGTCCCCAAGGTCCTGACTCTTATAACAGAAGTGAGCAATCAACTGTAGTGAAAGGAGCAAAACAATTATGAAGAGGATGATCGGGAAAAAAAAGAAATGTCGGCTAACCTCATTCCTGAAAGGCCGGGATGTTGCTGCTTAGTTAGTGGAGGCTGAACAGCGGGAAACTATGAGCCCGGCGTTAGCTTTCCAGGTTTCACCATGTGCCGAGTACACATGATCTAGCCCCAAAGTACACTATGGGGAGACATAATCGGATGATTTACAGCAGGGCTCTCCACCCTTTCTGGCACCAGGGACTGGTTTCATGGAGGCCAGTTTTTCCACAGACTGGGGGTGGGGGATGGCTTTGGGATCCCTCAAGCACATTACATTTATTACACTGCCGCTGACCTGACAGGAGATGGAGGTCAGGCAGTAATGCGAGCGATGGGGAGAGGCTGGAAATGCAGATGGAGCTTCAATCCCTCAACCACAGCTCACCTCCTGCTTTGTAGGCTGGTTTCTAACAGCCCACAGACGGGTACAGGTCTATGGAACAGGGATTGAGGAAGCCTGGTTTATAGAACAGGATTCAATGTGAAACAATCAACCAGAATGAAGGGCCTGCTGAGGGTCTTGTCTTTCAGATTTAAAACAGCCCCATTTTTAATTCTCTTGTCTATAAACTTCCAAACTTTTGCTCAAAATAGCTGAAGAGAGGATGGCAAGAAAACACTTCTGAGAAATAAGACTAAGACAAAAGACAAAAGGAAGTGGTAGGAGCCAGAGAAGGGAGGACATCATCGTGCAGTCAAGCACCTGCTCTCTGCCTGGCCGAGCACTAGGGCCTTCATAACTGATGCCTTTCAACCTGCACACTGGTTACTGTTCAGCCATTCTTCCACCAGCTTCCTTCCACACACCAGACGCTGTTCTGTACATTGGGCATCAGTGGTGAGGCAAACACAATCCTTCATAAGTCTTATTTTCTATTGGGGGTGCAGTTGGTAACAGCTCGAGCAGAGGTCAGGAGACCACCTCCTGTCTAAGGTCCTGGGCAATGCTCCCACCATGAAATGTTCTCCTAGGGATGACAATAAAGTCATTTCACAGAGGCCACTGTGTCCTGTACTTTAATAGGTTGATACTCACAGTGGGCCTCTGTCTGATAGAAAGAAAATTTGTTGGAACAGCCAGCAGGCAGCCTGTTTTCTGAATCTGAGTGAAATACAAAATATTGTCACTAGAGGGCAAGTGGATGTGTGCTTAAAAAATAAAAAAAGACAAAAACAATAGTACATTCTTGGAAACAGAAAACCTTTGACAGGGCCCATGATTACTATGTTATTCTCATGGCTACCAAAATTAAATGTGGAACTGTGCCTGCTAAGTGTTATCCTAACGCATCTCTTACCAAGCATCATACAGGGTTGAGATGTCAAATTGCAGTGTGAAGCTTCTTCCCCTCAAAACCACAGGTACATTGGTTCTCACACTTGATTTTAATCATAAAGATTTTAGTGCAAGGCTTAAGGGAAAGTGGATTTTTGTCCTCTTCCTCCCTGCCTGCCTGAGGGATGCCCACTGTGCCTTCTGGTTAGCTCACTCCTCTTTGAAGCCTTTCGCATCTCCCCTTCCCTGAAGGGTCTTGCCATTTTTACAGGCTGGGTATCCTGCAGGCAGCTGTCACTCACAGCTCAAGCAAGACTTGAATAATAAACTTGAGAGATGGAGCATCTACCTGGCCTGTGCACTTCTCACCCGGTGACTCTTCTGACATTCACCATCACCCTGTAAGGAGGAGTTACGCCTTCCCCACTTGACGTGTGTAGTAAACTTAAGCCCAGAGTGGTTGGGCATCTACAGCCCTGGCCCTGAGCTATTAGTATGATCATCTGTTAGCAGATGTTTTTACTAGACTGTGTACAATTCAAGGGCAGAGATCATCATGGCATTCCTCGGGACATAGTACTTTTGTCTGCAACACATCACATACTCTATAAATATGAGTGAACAGATGCTCTAAGAACTCCTATCGTATGTCCTTTTTGAGGTTGTAGTCAATATAAATGACATGAGATATGAGAAATGCCTGGCTGTGTGGCTGGCAGAGAGGAGATGCTTAAAAAATTCTGACAAGTATGATTAGCATGTTGTTGGTCTTATGATAGATACTGGTCAGCTGTTAGCCTGACTTCAAATTCAACTTTTTATCTATGATCCTTTAAGATCTGGTCTCTGCCTAAATCTCCAAGTCTGTCTCATGCTTTACTCCAACGCCTAGGCCACACCAGTCAACTGTCTGCTCCTCACATGTGTCAGCTGGCCCCTGCCTCCAGGTCTCGTAGTTGCTTTTCCTTTGGCTTGAGCCACTATTTTCTAGCTCACCATGGATGACTTCTCATCCTTTAAACCTCATTTCAGCCATAATCTCTTCAGAGAAACCTTTCCTGCCTATCCTAGACTCTCACCTCCATCCCTCCTGCCTTGTTTCAATACCTTGCTTTCTTCCTAAGTCCAGCCTGAGACTCTTTCATCTATCAATTGACTTGCATTGTTTCTCTCTCCTTCAACGAGGTTTATAAGGCTGGTTCCCTGTCACCTGCATGGAACATTAATTCACTGCAATGCTTGATGCACAGTAGGCCATCACTGACTGTGTTTTTGATTGGGAGGATGGATGTAGAGAAAAAGAAACAAATAATTATCCTATGTGAAAACTTGAAGCCTGGAAAATAAAAGGGAGCCAGAGAAAAGAATGGGCAGTGTTTCAAGTTCAATTCTGTTCCCCCCAAATTGTATTTTGAGGTCTTAATCCTATTACTGGAAAATCCCATGGACGGAGGAGCCTGGTGGGCTGCAGTCCATGGGGTCATTAAGGGTTGAACCTGACTGAGTGACTCCACTTTCACTTTTCGCTTTCATGCATTGGAGAAGGAAATGGCAACCCACTCCAGTGTTCTTGCCTGGAGAATCCCAGGGACGGGGGAGCCTCGTGGGCTACTGTGTATGGGGTTGCACAGAGTCGGACACGACTGAAGTGACTTAGCAGCAGCAGCAGCAACCCTATTACCTGTGAATGTGACCTTATTTGAGAGCATGGTATCTCAGATGCAATCAAGTTCACATGAGGTCATTAGAATGGGCCCTAATCCAATAGGATCACTATCTTTATAAGGGAAAAAAAAATCTGGATGCAGACAGAGAGAAGAGGATGCCATGGGATGACACGGGAACAGAGGGAAGACAATCATGTAAAGAGAAGGGCAGAGGCTGGAGTGACGCTGCCACAAACCTCTCCCTGAGCCTTCTGAAGGAGCATGATTCTGCTCATAACACTCTGATTGTGAACTCCAGGCCTCCACTGCTGTGAGAGAATACACTGCTGCTTTTTAAAGCCACTCTATTTGGGGCACTTTGTTCCTGGAGCCTAATGAAAGGAACAGAGGTGGCCAGAATGCTGCAGGGAGACACATACAGGTTTGCTATCAAACACAGCAGCTCTGAGCCCCAGCTGTGAGAATGCAAGGTGTCTGTCTTCTGCTCCCCAGTATATATGATAACAATCTTTCTTAGAAAAAGAAACATTTGTGTCTCTGCTCCAAAAGTCCAACAGAACCAGCGACTGAGCTCTCAGAGCAAGGGTAATAATAGTAGACTTTTCCTTCTGCCACCTTGATGACCTCTGCTGACCTCCAACCTTGGGGCTGCGTGTGGTGGGTACTCAGGCAGACTCGCCACCCCAGTCTATGCAGCCTGGGGCTGGCTCTCTGGGCTGCCAGTCCTCCAGCCAATATTGCCATGGCTGTGTGAGAGCCTCCTGGGGCCACCCCAGGCCTCACAGTTCCTGATCCAGGGAGTTCTAAGAGCTCCCACTCAACACTTAAAGTCAAAAAGTCAAAGTGTTATTTGCTCAGTTGTGTCCAACTGTGTGAGACCCCATGGACCGTAGTGCAATAGGATCCTCTGTTCATGGGATTCTCCAGGCAAACATACTGGACTGGGTTGCCATTTCCTTCTCCAGGGGATCTTCCTGATTCAGAGATTCAACCCCTGTCTTTTGCACTGACAGGCAGATTCTTTACCATCTGAGCCACCAGGGAAGTCCCAACCCTTAAAGTACTCAGCACCAAAGCCTGCTCTTTCACCAAAGCTCAGGTCTCGTTCCCAGAAGCTTAGCCTATTACTCTATAAAGCGAGTTCAGTCACTAGACCTTGAACTTACTCTTTTGTTCCCATCTGCAAGTTGATAATTGCATTCATCTCACATGCTAGCGAAGTAATGCTCAAAATTCTCCAAGCCAGGCTTCAACAGTACTTGAACCATGAACTTCCAGATGCTCAAGTTGGATTTAGAAAAGGGAGAGGAACTAGAGACCAAATTGCCAACATCCATTGGATCATAGAAAAGCAAGAGAGTTCTAGAAAAACATCTACTTCTGCTTTATTGACTACACCAAAGTCTATGACTATGTGGATCACAACAAACTGTGGAAAATTCTGAAAGAGATGGGAATACCAGACTACCCGACCTGCCTCCTGAAAAATCTGTATGCAGGTCAGGATGCAACAGTTAGAACTGGACATGGAACATCAGACTGGTTCCAAATTGGGAAAGGAGTATGTCAAGGCTCTATATTGTCACCCTGCTTATTTAACTTAGATGCAGAGTACATCATGTGAAATGCCAGGCTGGATGAAGCACAAGCTGGAAACAAGATTGCTGGGAGAAATATCAAT
>NW_011495051.1:10769921-10791797 GCF_000754665.1 Bison bison bison | reverse complement strand
GACAGACACCACCCTTATGGCAGAAAGCGAAGAACAAAAGAGCCTCTTGATGAAAGTGAAAGAGGAGAGTTAAAAAGTTGGCTTAAAACTCAACATTCAGAAAACAAGTGTCATGGCATCTGGTCCCATCACTTCATGGCAAATAGATGGGGAAACAATGGAAACAGTGACAGACTTTATCTTTTGGGGCTCCAAAATCACTGCAGATGATGACTGCAGCCATGAAATTAAAAGACACTTGCTTCTTGGAAGAAACGCTATGACCAACCTGGACAGCATATTAAAAAGCAGAGACATTACTTGGCCAACAAAGGTCCATCTAGTCAAAGCTATGGTTTTTCCAGTGGTCACGTATGGATATGAGAGTTGGACCTTAAACAAAGCTGAGTGCCGAAGAATTGATGTTTTTGAACTGTGGTGTTGGAGAAGACTCTTGAGAGTCCCTTGGACTGTAAGGAGATACAACCAGTCCATCCTAAAGGAAATCAGTCCTGAATATTCACTGGAAGGACTGATGCAAAAACTGAAACTCCAATACTTTGGCCACCTGATGTGAAGAACTGACTCATTTGAAAAGACCCTGATACTGGGAAAGATTAAAGGCAGGAGGAAAAGGGGACGAGAGAGGATGAGATGGTTGGATGGCATCACCAATTTGATGGACATGAATTTGAGCATGCTTTGGGAGTTGGTGATGGACAGGGAAGCCTGGCATGCTGCAGTCCATGGGGTTGCAAAGAGTTGGACACAACTGAGGGACTGAACTGAACTGAACTGAAATTTATTTGGAATCTACTATACCGCAGAACTCCTCTAAGCAGGAAGCAGCAGAGCTTAGAGAGTCACATAATAAAAGTCAGACAGACCAGCTTCAAATCCAAGCTCTGCTCAGTTAACTCCTTGGTCCATATGTATTCTCATCAGTATAAGGACTCAGAATGGCTGTGACAGAGCAAAGAAACAGCACTGACCATGACTCACAACCAACACCAGACACTGGCATCTGCTGTACTCTTCCCCATCTTCCTCCTAATGCTGAAATAGCCTAAGGAAACAGAAATACTTACTTGCAGGTTCCACTGAAGCAGACATCAACTACCAGGGACTGGGTTAATAGTGTAGCTCTGGTTTGACTGAATACAAGTTCTCCTCTGACGTGGGGATGAAAGGAGGATTCCCAGGGAAAATCCACTCAAGTACCACTCTCAACTTTCTTTAACTCAAATGTGAAACTGTAACAGGGAAGAACAAGACTGACTGCATATTAGATACATTTCTTTTACTTTAACCTTGCAGTCTCTTGCCTTTGCTTAGTCATGCTGACTCTGCACCTTTCGTTAAAAGAGTGTTGTTTGTAGCCCGAGATGTACAGGAGAGCCCATTGTCTGATCTTTAAGAGTCCATTCATATAGAGACAGAGCTGCAGATCAGAGCATAACATTTGTCTTGTCAGAGGTTTATACGAACATCATGACCTGACCACATGGGAAGCTGCAAGAACGAAGGATTCCAACAAGAAGTTTTCCACAACCAACCATGCCCCTTCCTCACCTTGTCTTTCAAAGTGCTTTCCTGAAACCCTTTGAGGAGTTCGGGGTTTGGGGGACATGAGCCACCCATCTCCCAGCATGGCCCTGCAACAAACCTTTCTCTGCTTCAAACTCCAAGGTTTCAATTTGGCCTTACTGGGCTTCAGGCACATGAACTTATGTTCAGCAACAAAATCTGCACTTCATACACTGCTGTGATCCTTGCCACAGGAAAATAAAAACAGTGCTGTCAAATCTAGAAATTTGAAAATATACATCAGCCTTCCCAATGCAATGCTCCATCCTGGGTGGAGGATGTATGTGGGTTTTGAAGGCAGAGGATCTGGTGTTATTTTGGGACCATGTTGGCAACAACAGGAGGCAGCATTTACTGGGTCAGTTCCTGTTCTCAGCACCTTCTACATATTCTCTCTTTGACTCTTGATCAGAATTCCATGAGATTGGAACTATTTTGTCTCCATTGTACAGATAAGGAAAGTGAAACACATGGTATATAATTCTCGGGTCCTTGCTTTTCACCACTGCCAACATTGTTTCCTTAAGGACAGCTACATGGTTTGGGCACCTTCCTGGTCCATGCTATGTGCTCTCTAAACTTACCTCTGTGAGGCAGACTATCAGAAAACACCACCATGCTATCTGACAAGTGTGAGGTCATGCTCAGAAACATGTATTTTAAAGAATTTTGCAAGCTATCAAGTTGGGTTTTTTTTTGGAAATTCTATTACCATAAGGACAGTAGGAAATATTAAAAAGAATTACAGTGTCCCCAACTGGAAAACACAGCAGTGTTTTTAAGCCCATTTTTCAGAGTTATCTGCTTTTACCCTTCCATTGTCCTTGAGCTATATTACCTAAGTTATGTATGTTATTGATACTGCTGCTGCTGCTAAGTCACTTCAGTCGTGTCCAACTCTGTGCGACCCCATAGACAGCAGCCCACCAGGGTCCCCTGACCCTGGGATTCTCCAGGCAAGAACACTGGAGTGGGCTGCCATTTCCTTCTCCAGTGCATGAAAGTGAAAAGTGAAAATGAAGTCGCTCAGTCATGTCCGACTCTTAGCGACCCCATGGACTGCAGCCTACCAGGCTCCTCCATCCATGGGATTTTTCCAGGCAAGAGTACTGGAGTGGGGTGCCATTGCTACAGCTTAACAAATCATATCTACAGATAAGATATCTACATATCTTGCAAATACATTCTGTGGCAAAGGATCAGTTGACTTCACCTCTTTGCCACAGAAAACAAAGATTTTGGTGTCCACATGTACACTCATTTCAACCTTCTTTACTTCATATAAATTGTACTTCTGAGACTTCTCCTGTGAGTCTGTGACAACAGCTGTCTGGTTCACTTGCTAATACCAAGTTCAATAAAATTTTTTAACACGTGCTCCTTTTATATCTGTAGGAGAGTCACAATTTTGCATTTTGGGACATAAAAAATATCCTTTAAGATGATTTATTATTCCTATGAAAGAAGAGAAATTCTCTCATTTGTTTTGGCTTATTAATTCTGTTTGTCTATGGGTCTCACAAGGCCTTCACTTCCATTTGAACTATGTTCAACCACCTTTACCTTAGTGGATGACAACTGGTAGAATACACACCTTGATCTGCTTTCATATGCAGGGGCAATCTTGTAAAGTATCACACAGCTCTTGCATCCTGGGTTAAAAAACATAAGTGGGACAATCTGCTGAGATTTACAGATTTCCGTGAAAATGCAGAAACACATCAACTGTAAACTGGCTTTGCCCTACAAATTGAAGCAAAAAGGAACTCAGTGTAACTGTCAGGAGAGATGCCAGAGAAACAGGTTTCAGAGCTGGCATCTAAGCGGATTGGTACAGACTAGCAAGAGAAAGAAAAAAAACATCAAAAAGAACAAAGACTCCATTTCCACATATGATATGATATGGTCAGATGAGATACTGAAAACAAATCCTCTAATAATACACAGTTTGAAACAGAAGAATGTGATAAGTGAAACGGATGAGTTCATGGTATGACCAGAGAGCTGATAAAGCCCAAAGAGAAAAGGGCAATGTTCTCAAGTGATACTCCACAAAAATCATCTTGGAAATGAAAAATAGAATCGAAAGCCAGAGTGGTAATAATCTAGTCTAGCAAGATAGAATGGAGGAAATTTACTTGGCTAGAAAAAAAAGGTAGAGCCCAAATAAATGGTTGTAATATGATCCATTTCACTTGCGAGAAATAGTCAAGCCCAAAGCTATTTTTGGAAGGTGTTGGAAAAGACATATGATACATTCCTCTCAATATTTTTTGAAAT
This sequence comes from Bison bison bison, assembly GCF_000754665.1. Lineage (NCBI taxonomy): Eukaryota > Metazoa > Chordata > Mammalia > Artiodactyla > Bovidae > Bison > Bison bison. The sequence goes on along the minus strand of NW_011495051.1, from coordinate 10,787,951 downwards.
GGGAAGACAAGTAAGTGTGCAAGAAGTAGACATACAAGCAAACAAACACACACTGTGAGTGCTTAAACACGATAATTGGCAAGATTAAAGTCAATGTTATTTAATGAAATGGCAGGAGAACAGTTCAAGGTAAACAGAATCAGGACTGAATAAAAGCAGTGGTTTTCACACTTTAGCATACATTGGAATCCCCACCACATATACATACTCTCATCTCCACATCTTCTGATTCAGGGCATCAGAAGTGGGATTGGAGAACACTGGACTAAAAGAGGTAACAACCAAATGTGACATATGAAATTTGGTCAGATCCCGATTTTAAAATAAACTCTGAGAGATTTTACAGGGACTGTTTGGGAAAACTGAAGATAAACTGCAAATGAAATATTATTACACAATTCTTCATTTCCATGGGTTTCATAATGGTAATGGGTTGTGGATAATGTTGCCTTTAACCTGAATGCTGAACGGAGGTAGTTCATATTTCCTGAATTTCTATTCGCAGGACTAAGTTTGTTTGTTTTTTAACTATTCTGTAGAACTCAATTGGTGCAATTCTGCATTGTGATATAATTTAACTTTTCTGCTATTTAACTTAGAGATATTTCCTTTAGACTCCCCTCCAAAGATACTCAGTTGCTCAAGCATGAGATGTGGCTATCAAGCTCACTTTTTAGTCATGAATAACTACCATAGGCATGTAATACTTCCTGACTATTCTTGAATATACCTTATCACCTACCAGAAGTCCCTGAGTAGAAGAGAAATGCAATTATTTAATAGTTAGCATATAATTCTTTAACTCTTAGAATTGCAATTAATGCAGAAAACAAATCTATCCGTACTTCAGTAGAAAGGACATTTAAATGACATGAGAATTTTCCCCCCTGAAATTTCACATTTTCCCCCCTAATTTTATATCATTAATGTGAGCATTATGCTGTCTGGGTTTTCATAAATACTGAAGGATGTCAGTAACAAAAGCTGTCATATCCTGCAAACAACAGATCAAAAACCAATCCTCCCAAAATGTGCCCATGAAAAGTCATGCTTTATTACTTGAGGACCTGAAAACCCATCCAGTATTGATGTCAGGGCTCCCATTTTGTTGATCCCCGTCAAGGCCTATCAACTCTATTTTCACTTTCAATTTCCTCTGTCCTCGTCTAAGCAGTCATTAGCTTTCATCAAATTTTCTTCCACTGAACTGGGCTACCTGACTCTAATCCCTACCTCATCCTTCAAATCCATCTACACCCTACCTACTGTCCGCATGATACTTCTAAACCAGAGGCTGACAGACTATGGCCTATGGGCCTAACACAAATTCTGGTCTTTAGTGTTTTTTTTTTTTAAATAAAATTTTATTAAAATCAATTCATTTTCATATTATCAATGGCTGCTTTCAATCTGTAATGGTAGAGTTACATACCAACAGAGATGCATGACCTATGAGCTTGAAAATAATCACTATTCCGGCCTTTATAGAAATATTTGCAGATTTCTGTTTTAGACTCTTTCTCCAGGGATCAACAAAGCCTTCTCCAGGGATCAACGACTGATATTAGTACCTCCTGAGAATTTGTTAAAATTGCTTATTACTAGCCCCACTCCAGGACTGCTGAATCAGATGACAAATTAGTAAAAATCCTTAATAGACTTATATGGATAATAATGTGGCACAAACACTCTCCTAAAGGAGACACATGGTCATAGCATTCCTCTGTTCAAATTTCCTTCTGAAATGCCCTGAACTAGTATCACTAAGAAGTGTGATAGATATGTATGCAAACAGGCTTTTTTTTTCACACCCAACAGATCCCAACACAAGAAAGACTTAGCCAGAAAGTCATACCCAGGGGATCCATGAAAAGTACTTCAAAAACTTTATGTAAACTGGACATAAAGGGTTTGCTAAGTAACACAGGGATGACAGTAGGGAGTTTTCATAGTGAAATGAGTAGTGTCTGAACACAAGTAGGGGCATTGGGGGGCAGTGCAGAAAAACAGAACCAGGACTTCCTCCCACAATGAACAACATTTAAGGCCTTGACAAGCCCAGTAGCTTTATACATGTGAGCAGTATCCTAGGTTGGGATGACCTCTTTGGTCCTTGTATGATCAGACTACCCAAAATGGCTAGTCCCTTGCTCTCTGTACATTCCCTGGACCAGTGCCTGCTTCACCTACACTCAACTCACACGACCTTCCTACATATGTGCCCACCCCCTACCCCCGGGACCCCAGTGAAAGACTGTTCTAAACTTAAGACTAGAACATCTCTGCCATGAGAGCTTATTAAAGAAGTGGTGAGGGGTGACCCTCTGCTAGTTGGTAACTGATGAGCCAACCTGATGTCAATTCCCCATGTGGTAATCTCCACACTCCCACACCACAGGAGTAAAGATCGCCACCCTGTCCTGCCAGCCATCTGCCACACACAGTGGAGTAAATAAAGGCTCCAGGACCTTGTTTCAGATATATAAGCTGCCCATCCATCAAACCATGGATGTCTCTGCAGCTGACTCTGACCTCTTTCCTGGACCTTGAAGCCAGGCAAATACAGGGCTTATAGGCCTGTGGGGTACAGAACAACAGTCCTGCAACCCTCCTCTTTCACAGAGAACTCCTATCACCTAATCCTACAGAAAGCCAGCTGATCCAGCCATGGAAATACTGGTGCATCTGCCTTACAGTGCTTGCCCTAGTGAATTCTTTAACAAGTCTTCAGGAACTGGCTAGTCTTTCTTATGTCTGTTTACCAACACTATATAAGAAGCTGACACTCTCCAGGACTGCCTGTCACTAAACCATACTCTATCTTACAGGAAGATTGCAGGGGAGGAGACTAGGTACCTTACATTTAATTACTGGGGTCAATTAGATATTTGCCAAAAGAAAATGGCAACCAAGTAGTCCAAGTGGCTTAGGGAAGTTGCTACAGGTTCCCATGGACTACTATCCAGATGCCCTAGATGTTAACATGGTCTCATCTTGTTATTAAAGGATAAATTTCATAAAAGGTAAAATCACCACTCTACTTTTAAATCATATATAAAATGAAGACACATTAAAGATTTTACTTAATCCATGATTAGTGAGGAGATAGGCAAAATTATCACAACCAGTCTGAAGAAGTCAAAGGAGCATACATTTACATGGAGTAAAAGAATATGGAAATGAATTTACAAATAAATGAAAAGGGTGGAGAAAGAAGTCAACTGATCCCCCAATTTGGACAGAATTTATTTGCATGCACATAGACACGAATTATTTTGCATTACTATTAGTTACAATGTACTGAGTTGCAAAATAACTCAAAGGCAATAAAAGGCTAGAATCATTTAACCCAGAAAGTCATATGCATAATTTTCCATTGGAGTCACCTAGCACTCTCTTCTGCTTATTCCACATTTCACTTCCTGTGACTTGTTCATCTCTCCATGGTAACGTTGGGAGCAAGTCACAGGTCTCCAGTGCCTACAGGGTCTGCAGACCCCTGTTCTCTTTTCCCTGAGCTTTGCAGCACCTTCCTTGGTCATGCATAATCTTTTCAAGAACTTGGCCTGACGGGGAGAAAAGAAAACAGAAGGCCCAAAGGGAAAAGACTGGCTCAGCACGTAGCATGTAACCTACGCTGTTGTTTCAGCAACACAACTTCTCTTGAAGCAGAAGGAGCTGAATAAAAGGCATTCAAAGAATGGGGTCTCTAGGGAGAGAAAACACAGACTAGCTCCCCAATAAATTACCTGGCCGCACTGTGAGATGTCTGTGGAAGAAAAGCAACCGGGAGCAGTTTCTTACTAGAATCTATCTAGTATCTCTAACCCTTGGTATCCTTGGCCCTTATTGACAGACATGATCAATAGCCAAGAGGGATTTAAGAACACAGTTCAATGACTCAGCATAATATACTCATGCTGACCTGACAGCCCAAGGATAGCTGAGCTTTTGCCATTTTCACAAACACAAGGCTTACCTTGAACCTCAGCTCTGGTGACAAGCTCCAGCTCTTCATTCCTATCTCACACCCTAGAAATTGCTTCAGTCGTCAAATGTCATTACTGCGGAGAAGTGGAAGGATGCTTGCCTTACTCTTGCTGGGATCCCTTTCCACATAAAGTGCATTCTTGTGATGGGTTCTGGGTCTTGTTGCAGCTTTGTGTGATTTGACTCTCCTAGTGAAACTGAGGTATCCATCCCCTGTTGGACTCCAAAGGCTCCCCAGCGCTTTGGCAGAGCTCCACTCTGGACACCATGCTAGGTTTCCCTCAGCCAGCTGTACCTTGCACCTGACATCCAAGCCTAATCACAAGGTGAGTTCGCCACCAAGGCCTTTGTGGAACCATGCTATCCCCCTTTCCTCCCCTTCCTACCCTGTCATGGGGCAGACCTCCCCAGGCCAGCTCCCTCCAGTCTCAGCAATGCTTCAGAGAACTGACACAACCCTATGTGAGCACAATTCTGAGATTCTTTCTTGGTGGTTGATGCCACCAAAGGGGACTCTGAAGTAGAGGTTAGCTACCCACCTATATCCTCTTTACTGCGTGTGCTTAGTCACTCACTCACATCCCACTCTTTGTGACCTCATGAACTGTAGCCCGCCAGCCTCCTTTGTACGTGGGATTCTCTAAGGCAAGAATACTGGAGTGGGTTGCCATTCTCTTCTCCATGGGATCTCCCTGACCCTGGGATTGAACCCCAGTCTCCTGCATTGTAGATAGATTCTTAACCATCTGAGCCACCAGCAAAGCCTGGCTCTCACCTCATTTCTAAGTTTCAGCAAAAATGAGTCTCAGGTCAAATTTTGTCATATCCACACATTTAAAACAAACATCTATTAGCAAATGAGCCAAATCAGTCTGTATAGCTATTCTATAAATTATTTCAGTTTTAGCTCACTGTACTTATAGAGATTCTGCCCACCAGATTTCCAGAAAGATCAACTGGAAACAGATATAACAATATCCTAGAGATATTACGTGTCAGCCTAATGTCAGCATCACTACCCAGAAATCACCTGAAACTGGACTCCAGACCATCTTCACACCTTCCCCAAGGATTCACCTTAGAGACCTCATTAGATTGTTTTTAATGGGAATTTTATATCACATAATATATAGAGAAAAGTTTCACCACTCCCTATATGCCCCTTGCCAACAACTATCTGTATTTTGCCAATTTCATTTTATCTATACTCCCAGGTATTTTTCGTTTTTCTTTTTGATTTTTGTCATCTGTTTTTGTTTGTGGTAGAAAATGCGGTTAGAGTTTTAAAAAACAAATCCCAGATATAAGATACAATATTATTCCATTTGTAAAGACTTGAATACATATCTCTAACAGATAAAGACTTAAAGAAATAATATTTTTTTAATATCATCTAAAGCCCAGTTGACATTCAGTTACTTCAAATGCCACAAAGGGGTGTGTGTGTGTGTGTGTGTGTGTGTGTGTGTGTGTATACACACACATATGTATATTATGTGGCTTGGCTCAAATATCAGAAAATATGATATATATATATATATACACACATGCTATAAATATAATGTATCATATATTATCTACAATATACATATCATATATATCATATATGACACACATGATATTTCAAGCTACATAATTCAAATTTTCCTACTTTCACAAATGAGAGCTCATTTCTATCAACCACTATGTTAGTTAGTAAGCAACCAGTCTCTCCAATAAACTCACTTACTAGGCTAGTGAACAAAATGTTTAAGCTACTCAGAAATAAGAATAGCTTAAGCCTCTGCAGGAGGCACCTTCAGAGTAGAACTTTTCTAATCATGATGCTAGTTGATCACTCTAGAGTGTAAATCTCTGATCAAAATTCTAGCTACCTCTACTAACATACGTACAGCATGTATCAGGGTGTCTCTGAAGTATTTTTGAGGAATCACAGATCCTGTTAAGAAGTGCCAGTGTACCCATGGCTTCTCTTGCCATTGATTCATCCGATGATATTTAGATGTGAGTCAAGAGCCAAGACATGGCAAGTCACCAGTAGCCAAGCCAGCGCCTGTACCCCCTTGACAGGAAAGCTAAGAAGGAAGAGGCATTTCTCCCTGCCAGCTTGACACTGCAGCGAAGACTCATGTCATTCTCCGTACCGGGTAAAGCAAGAACTCTCATCCCTGTCATGTGCAGGGAAATTTTGACTCAGAGAGGTTAAGAAACTTGCCTAGTATCTACAGGCACCAGTAAACCAAGTGCTTTCTTGCTTAGAAGTCCTTGTGTAACTGAGGTTCTGTAAGGAAATGGGCAGTGAAGAAGGAAGGTCATTTCTGAAGAGAAGAGGACAAGACATGTTACATTTTCCCACAGCAAACAATCCTCAGGGGACTCTGGTTCCTGTACGTGCTCTGCATTTCATCCTGAACTACTGACCATGTGTACAAAGTGAAGAATCTGCCATATGTGAATAAGGGAAGAAGAAACAAACACATATTACAAATACTCTAACCACAGAAGTAAAGCGGGCTGTTCAGAATTGTCAAACTTAGCAAAAGACCACCAAAAACAAGAACAAGACCTTCCAAGAAAACTCCAAAAGCACAATTTTCTAGAAAATCACTCAGCCTCAAGCGTAGAGAACACATGAGAAACTTCAGCGTCACACATGATGGGCTTCTACTGAACCCTCTCAACAATCTTGTTCGAGAGATGCTATTTTCAGAAAGGAATTATTCTCCCATTTCACAGATGAGGAAACTGACATCAGAGGGTAGGTACCTCACCCCCAAATCCCTTAGCTAATAGGTTCTAGGGAAGGTTGCAGACTTATGAACATGGAAGCACCAGCTCATCTCTATGTCCTAAAGTTTGTAAGAGGTCTGACCTAGACTCACAAGCAATGGGAAGTCATTCCCCAAACCACAAACCTAAAAAATTCTAGTCAACTCTCCACTTGATTCCAAATCCGCCCTCCATATCCACCTACATGCCTTTCATTTTCACAGAAATAGTTGATGGTTTGGAACTGACATTAGGCCACTGATTCTATCTCATGCCTGGTTTAATCTTATTTAAACTGAAAAATCTGGGGTTTTTTATTCGTGTTTTTTGTTTTCCCTTCACTGCTTCCACTGACAGAGGAAGCATTTGAGCTATTCGAACTAATAATTTGGGAATCAAAAATTTCTATAACCACCATTTCTTGACAAAGCAATTTTTGATGAGACCAAAGTAATCATTAAAAGAAAGTTAATTTATGGGAGTTTGCTTGACATCTTAGTAATTAGTATTTTTTTTCCCTTGAAAATGAGCATTAAGTGTCAATAGTTAATTGTAAAAGAAAAAGGCTCAAATACCATTTTGCAGTCATTTTATGGAGCTGATTTCCCTCCACTAACAGGGCACTGGCATTAGAAGACAGAGTAAAGATTTCTGGACTTCATCTCCATTGCTGTAATTAACTCTGTTGAACAACGCTACACTTCTATGAGGCATTAGAAGGACGCTTGCTAAGAAGGTTGAATCTCTGGCCAAGTTCTGAGATGTTTCATCTACCTGAAGAGTTCAGAGCATGATCATTCTACTATTCTCTATAAAGTCCTCACTTAGTGTCAGGGTCTATGCCAGACACTGGGAGCTCATTACCTCCATATTTAAAGGGTGTGAACTATCTGCAAGGAACTTCTATGACATTAGGCATTAGGGATGGAGAGGGAGGGACTGTCCTAAAGAACTTGACCAGCTCTTGTCCCAAGTTTCCAAGAGGGGACCTCTAAATCCTTTGATTTTTCCAAGTGAGAGGAGTGTCTTTGTAACTTGTAGGCAGTCCCTTGGACCACCCCTGACTTTAGGCTAGCGAGATGACATGTGGTGGCTCCTGTGTTTAAGCTAACATAGTGATTTAGCAATCGAAACCCTCTCAGATCTCATCCTATGTCTCTTCTTTTAGCTCCTCCCAACTTCTATCCTTTTACTATTAAAAAAAAAAAAAAAACTGTAATAGGGAGTATGGCACTTTCCTGAATTCTATGAATCATTCATAGAATTTTCAAACCTGAGGATATCGAATGAGCTCCCAAATTTTGTAGCCAGCAGGTCAGAAGTGAGAGTGCCCTGGGGACCCCAGACTTGCAGCTGATGTCTAAAGCAGCAGGGAGGAGCACACTTTGAGGAGACTGTACCCTTAACTTGTGAGGTGTGGCCTAACTCAGGGCAGGTGAGTCACTGAAGAGGTGAACAAGAAAAAGCCCTTATCTCCATGGGACTTGTATCCTCCTGGACAAAGAAGGCAAGCACAGGTACACGGAGCAGAAATCAGGATTTCATCCAGGGAGACCCGCCCTAAAGGTTAGGGAGGCAAACGCAAGGGGAGAGACAGGCTAGAGGAAGGAGGAAAGAGTGTCAGGGCAGGCCTTCCTCACCTCAGAGTGGAGATTCAAAGAAGAAGAAGGAAAAATTCTTGAGGATGGAGACCTGACCTTGCCCTTCTTTGATTATCATCAAGCAGGACAATCCAGGGGAAAAAATCAAGTCAAAATCAGCTACTGACAGATTCTGCTTCCCTAAAGAGCTCTGTGTAAAATATTGACCATGAAGTAAATCTTCCGCTACTTGAGTTACATCTTCCCCATTGATCTCCTTCATAAAATCATGGACAGGGTGTCACGGAAGTTCTGTGACAGTGACAGGCTGCACACACCCAAGAAACCTTAAGTCAGAATGGCATATAGATGAAACCAGGGTCCTGACAGCTGTCAGGAAGCGCTTTCCTCTTAATCAGCTGACTCAAGCGCTAATGCACTCTGACCCAGCAATTCTCAAACTTCACTATGAAAATGAATTAACTGGGAATCTTATTAAAATGAAGATTATGATTCTGTAGGTCTGGGACAAGAGAAGAGTCTGCATTTCTAATAAGCTTCCGGGGAGGGGGGGTGTTGATATCATGGGTCTGAGGGTCTCAATTAGAGTATGAAATTCTAGCTCAGCTGTATCCAACAGAAAGGAAAAGTGAGTCACAAATGCAAGCCAAATATGTAATTTTACATTTTCTAGTAGCTACATTAAAAAAAAAAACTAATAAAAATCTTTTGAAATACAAACATTTTAACCTATATTCAAATTATCATCAAATTACTATCACTTTAAAATCAACAGAAAAATGATACTGAGGTATTTTCAATCTCATATTTGTACTAAGTCTGCAAAATCCAATGTGCCTTTTACACTCAGTGTCTCTCAATTTGAAGTAACCATATTTCAGTTGTGCAGTAGCTCTTATGGGCTGTGCTGACCACACTGGTCAGTGCAGTGGTAGGAGTACAGCTCTAGCTACTGAGGAGTCTGAGAACTAAAGCACCGCACTCACAAAATACAAACCTTTGCCTACTGTTGTTGAAGTAATTCGATTTTAGCATTTTACTTCTTACAAGCAACTTTTAGAACTAGGTAACAACTTTGTAAATTGATTTCTACCTTATTTAATCAAATGTATGATTATTATACATATTTAGATATGAATTATATATGTGACATGTGTGAATATATAATGACATATACAGTAAGTCCCTTACATAGGAGCCTTCAAGTTGTGAACTTTCAAAGATGGGAATGTGAGTGCCAGCATCTGTGTGCCAGCTGTTGCACTGTATAACTGTACTTTTCAAGGCACTGTGCTGTAAGACTACCAACATTTTTAGTTGTGTTTTATATGCATAGCACTTGTGTGAAAAGTATTATAAACCTATCACAATGCAGGACTCTACAGCTGATTGTATTAGTTGGGTACCTAGGCTAACTTTGTTGAACTTATGAACAAATTGGACTTTCGGACAGACTCTTGGAATGGAACTCATTTGTATGAGGAGGACTTAACTATATACATTACATACATGTATTATATACATAGCTTAAAATATAGATACAGATGAAGATGTAGATGTAGACACAGCATTAGATATTGATACATAGATATAGATATCTGAGAACCGCAGCTGTCATTCAAAGAATTGTTACATTAGTTCCTTATTGGTACAGAGTAGGAATTTTCACAGATATTTCCTCTAAGCAAGGTATCTGGACACAAGAAATGGATTTTTTTCCCCTCTAACTTAATTCTCCTGATCGCTAGCCTACATTAGGCCAAGTGAGCAGGTGATCACGCAAATCACCTAGCTTCTCAGTAATGCTGTTAGCATCTTTCATCCAAGTCTCCCAAGCATATTAGGAGCACAGCAAAAGCTCTAAAATGCCCTGCAACTCAAACAGCCCCAATTTACAAACAAACTGTTAAGGCAGCCGTTGGCAGCACGATTTGTTTCCAATCTCAGGCCGCATTCCAGTGGACTAGCAGTAATCAGAAGCCAGCGCTTCAGGCACCATCTGCCATTACTCTGACTTCCTGTGGACACTGAATTTTCTCCCTTGGATTGATTTTTTCTAAGTCACCTAAAGCAATGGTCTAGTGAAGAATGGTGTTGGCCAGAAAGAAGAAAATGAGCTGTTATGATCATTAAAATAGTGATTTTTCAGATAAAGTCATGTTTGTAAGTAGGTATCTTTGTACAGTGGGAATTATTGATTACTCCAACAAGAGAAAATAAGGTTACAATCCAAGGTAATTAGGCCTAGACCAAAATAGTAATAATATGTTTTATAGATAGAAGGCAAAGTAGATTTTTTTTACCTGAATTGCTAGGAGTGGAAGAAAATCTCCAATAGTATAGACAGGCTTCATTACCCAGGAGACTAGTATCCTTAACGGCCTGGTGTTTCATTGACATGTTGTTCACAGGTCTTTAGTCAGACTCAGGCATAAACAGACTTTCATAATTAACTCTCAATTATTCTGAGTGCTTACCTTGATAGCTGCCACAATAAGAACTTCCATATATGTTATCACTGAATCCTCAAAATACTACTAGAAAGTACACACTGTTACTAGTCCCATTTTACAGTTGAGGGAAATTAATGAACAGGTCTAAGATCACAGATAGGAAGCATGACAAATAGGAGTTGAACTCAGATTCTTTACCATGGACCACCAAGGAGTCCTGCCATGGACCAAAACATTATCTCAATCAATCATTCCTTTAGTATAACTCTTATACTTAAGAGGGTTCATCCAAGTGGCCCCTTTTCTAGTATTTACTGACACCAAGGCATCGACTTCTGCCTTATGCTTACTCTGCCCCCCTGTCCTGCTCAGTTGTGTAAAGTCAAGAAAGTTCCTAACACAAAAGAAGCATCAAAGACATTAAAATAAATGCTAACCTTCCCCTTTGTCCTCATTAACACAGGCTGAGTTCTGTCATCTATCACCCTTGAAAATTCTCTGGTGGGTCTTCAAGGTATGTGTCCCCACCCTTCTGAAAGCTATTCCGAATCTCTTTTGTATGTAACACTTGCTCCATTGGTTCCCAACCTGAAAGATCAAAATGAGGGAATGAAAATGGACCCAGTTATTCTAAATTAATTGCTGGTGGGGACAGAACACTTTCCATCACATTATAGATTCAGAGGAACTCAATTCCCAGTTGTATCTTCTGAGATTCACAGTGCTTCATGCACTCATCAATCTTCCTCACTCTTGAGATGACACAGTGGCAGTCTTTGGTAAGACTATTAAGGGATATTAATCAGAAATCAAGCCAATTTAATATGTCACTTGCTAAACTGTAACGATTTGGTAATAACTGCTAGCAAATTTTAATATGTACATTATTAAAAGTATGTGTGTTTCAGGTACCATAGTTACATTGCTTAGAGCAGGAACTCTCTAATTAGACAACCTCTGTGGGAATAGTGACCTTACCACTTATTAGCTCTTTGCCCTTGATCAAGTTCATTGAAACCTCTATGCCTGAGTTTCCATACCTTAAAAGTGAGGCTAATAATACTTTTCCAACAGTTCATATGAGGATTAAAAGAGTCACCAAATTTCTCTGAATTTAATATGCTTGAGACACTGTTATTTTATATATCAACAGGAAAAAAAATGAGGATGAAACGCACACTAATTTTGGAGAAGTTAAATGTAGGGAGGGAAAGAATTGATGAGATCTAATAATACTCAGCAACAAGGAGTTCATGATCTGAGCCACAGTCAGCTCCTAGTCTTGTTTTTGCTGACTGTATAGAGTTTCTCCATCTTTGTCTGCAAAGAATATAATCAATCTGATTTCTGTATTGACCATCTGGTGATGTCCATGTGTAGAGTATTAAAAAGCAGAGACATTATTTTGCCAACAAAAGTCCATCTAGTCAAAGGAATGTTTTTTCCAGTAGTCAGGTATGAATGTGAAAGTTGGACTATAAAGAAAGCTGAGTGCCAATGCATTGATGCTTTTGAACTGTGGTACTGAACTTAGACTGCAAGGAGATCCAACCAGTCCATCCCAAAGGAGATCAGTCCTGAATATTCACTGGAAGGACTGCTGCTGAAGCTGAAACTCCAATGCTTTGGCCACCTGATGTGAAGAGCTGACTCATTGGAAAAGACCCTGATGCTGGGAGGGATTGGGGGCAGGAGGAGAAGGGGCCAACAGAGGTTGAGATGGTTGGATGGCATCACCGACTCGATGGACATGAGTTTGAGCTCTGGGAGTTGGTGATGGACAGGGAAGCCTGACATGCTGCAGTCCATGGGGTTGCAAAGAGACGACAGACATGACTGAGCGACTGAACTCAACAGACACTGAACAACTACATAATCTTTCTAGCCTTGGTTTCCTCATGAATAAAGAATAGGGAACAGTAAATGCCCAGGTTGTAGGTTCTGATTACAAGATGTGTCACATAGCAAGCACTCAGTAAATATTAGGCTGTGGTAACTCTGGAATTAATAACCTCTCCCTCCCACACTATCACCATGCCGTGTTGGAGTAAGTTCTTTTCTTGTCTATTGTAATTTCTATAAAAACCACTGGGAGCAATAATTATAATCTAATAAAGTTCTTATCACAGTGCCTGGCACACAGAGGTTGCTCAATAAATTGTAGCTCTCTTACAATGAGAATAGAGTACTCTGAGGATTCATCTGAATGTCTAAAGTTGTCTTTCCCCTCATCCTGCTCTCTCTGAGAATGAACTTTACTGAGATGAAGATAAATTTTATGATAATTAATATTACATGCTTTTCACTTAAATGCAACATCATCAGTTCTATCCACAACACTTGCCAGAGTTGTTCTTTCAATTAGCATTGCATATATTGAACTTGAACTCAGTAAGAATTGGGTGGTGGGGTGGTGGTTGGGATAAAAGTACTTCAATAGACTTCTGGAGCAGGGGGAGGCACTCCATGGTAAGCATCCTACTCATCTCTGGGGCTGTCTGGCCTTATCCATTCCTCCCACTACAAAATGAATTAGATAATACAACCTTATTTATTTCACAGATAAGGAAACTGGGACTCTGAGGGTTTAAGTAATCTGTTTAGAGTCAATCTAAAGGAGCAATGGGGACTTCCCTGGTGGTCCAGTGGTTAAGATTTCACCTTCTAATACAGGGGGTGGAGGTTTGATCCCTGGTCAGGGAGCTAAGATCACACATGCCTCAGGACCAAGAAACCAAAACATAAAACAGAAGCAATATTGTAACAAACTCAATAAAGACGTAAAATGGTCTACATCAAAAAATCATAAAAACATTTAAAAAAGGTGCAATGTATGATCCCCAAGGATGAAGCCATAAGCTCCATGGCAGGTGGAACTGTTGTCCCACGTTTTCCTTTCCTTGCCTAATTGTTCATATTTAACTTGTTTGAACTTCAGTTTCTTCTATAACATTATGGGGGTGGAAAGGATCAGTGTAGGAATCTTCTAGCCTGAAGGTTCAGTGAGCCTCTGAAAAAATAGGGTATGACTATCAAATATTTCATGCACCCCTCATTTCTGTATATCAAGCAACTTATAAAGAAGTGAAGGGAAAACTTCAGAAGCTAAGTTGAAGTCAAGAAGTGTGTCCTGTGAGGACAGGCGGGAAAGATTAAGGCTCTTGTGACTGAGGTTTATACAATCATGGACCATTATAATTTTCTAAATCCTGGTATATGGAGAGCAGATGGCCTATACATGTATGATGGGGTCATTTTTGCACCATGGAGAATAAAGTGTATGATGCTCCCTCCAGCAGTGAAAACACAGGGTTAATCCTGCATATACTAAACTCCCATCACGTGCCAGGCCATGCTGGGTGCTCTGTATAAATCATTTTATTAATTCTCATAACCTGTAAAGAAGATTTGGTGTTCATTTTACGGATGAGAAAATCAAGACTTATGAATAGTCAATATTATGCCTAAGCTTACACAACAAATCAATGGTATAGTCTGGGTTTCAGCCCAGGTTTTGAATATTCAATTTGGTGCTAATACTGGCTTGAGGGGGGTTGGATTAGAATTCTCTAGTGTGTTCCTATTAGTAGAGTTTGTCAAAAAAAAATTTTTTTTTTTTTTGTAAATTTGGGCAAAGCTGGGTTAAAATGAAACAGGCTTTCTCATTGTGGAACTGATCAGAAGCTCTGTTAAATTTCAGAAGTGGGATATAGCATGTATCATTTCCCAAATGGAATTTGTTTTTCAAGACACATTTCTTTGACTATTGTTTATACTACAAGTTTGGGGAAACACTGGTAAGATATATTCCCAGATGAACTATGTATTATGGCTACACAGAGAAGTTATTTAGGAGCATTTATTTACGAAGAACTGTAAGGGACACACATCCTGAGTACTGATTTAAGAGATAATTAAATGAAAAAAAAAATACAACTTAGATGAAATATGGTAAATTTGACAGTATAAATAAAGCATTTTAAATAGTTATTAGGTGTAAGAAACTATTTAGAAATGGTCCCAATATCATTTTTTGATTGATGCCATATATGACTTAGTAATATAACGACATTGTATATTGGCTGGTGTTTTTGTTTATGTCCTAGTATGCTGTAACATATGTATATGCTTATCCCGTCTGACTCCTTTTGACCTCAAGGACTGCAGTTTTCCAAGATCCTCTATCCGTGAGATTTTTCAGGCAGTTTCATATAAATACCTAACACACGATGTCCTGAAGAATGCATACATTCTATCAGTGATTCACTTTTTTTTTTTTTTTTAACAGTTGTACACACTCACATTTGCTAACTTGCTGGCTCCACGTCTTACTTTCACTTTAGCAATTTCATATTTATGTGGGTTTGGATTGAAGTTATAGCATGAGATACATCACTGCGAGCTTTATAAACAAAAGATCGATACCAGCTCAGCTGTCAGCCCCACTGTTCAATCTGTCCCTTATCTATCAGACTGAAGTTTACAGCAGCAGACTAAGTAATTACAATTCTTCATAGCTCTATAAACTTCCTCTGACATCAACATGATTATTTCCTGGGAAGCTGTAACTTTAAACATTTCTCTGAACTTCAAACTGCATGAATCAGCAACTTGCATTCAAGATTTGAAGTGTCAGCGAATCCTCCTTTAAAACTGGATATTTCCTGGAACAGTTGGCTTAAAAAAAGAAAGTCATGCAGTTCTCCAAAATTTTCATAGAGGCCTTTGTGGATATTTTTTAAGCACCAGGCTCTCTATAATTACTTTAAAATATTTCTAAAATCTCTAATGATACCAAGAAAAATAGCCAGAAAAATAAAAAGAGTTCTTCACTTCATGACAATCTAAATTATTAAGATTTGTCAGAGTAAGATGCTTAATTACAAAGGGAAATTTCACCACATAAAGGGTTTTAATGACTGGCTTTAATGAAGAATACGTCTGATGACTGTAAATGAAATGCAAGTTTCTGTGAAGGTTCTCCTTTATCTTTGGCTTCTCTTTTTACCTGGAATTAGTCAGCCTAATGGAGAAGGCAATGACAAGCCACTCCAGTACTCTTGCCTAGAAAATCCCATGGATGGAGGAGCCTGGTAGGCTGCAGTCCATGGGGTCGCTACAAGTCGGATGCAACTGAGCAACTTCACTTTCACTTTTCACTTTCACACAATGGAGAAGGCAATGGCAACCCACTCCAGTGTTCTTGCCTGGAGAATCCCAGGGACGGCACAGCCTGGTGGGCTGCCGTCTATGGGGTTGCACAGAGTCGGACACAACTGAAGCGACTTAGCAGCAGCAGCAGCAGCAGCAGTCAGCCTAATGATCTTCACTAAAATAATAATCAGATAACATCACACAAATCAATGGGCTTAAAATCTTCTACCAAAAGGTGGTATACAGTTTTTGTGTCTTTAGCAGACCGGCTAAGAACAGAACAATTCTCTCAATAAAAACAATATAAACTGTGGAAAAAATACTCATGATGTTGAATAGCAACCAACGCAATTAACACTGAGATGTCAAGATCTTTGGACAAGGGAAATAAGGATGTGATCTTGACACTGGGGATAGCTTTTACCTTTGTGGCATTTGCCAGTTCAACTCAGCAGTCTGCAAGCTGATAATAGCACCAGGAGTTACCAACAGTATACCAAAGATACCAGATACCAGTAATGGGTATAAAGCAGTAGGTTGAGAGGCCGACATTGAAAATTAAGTAATCTCGAGGCGCTCAAGAAAAAAAAAAAAAAAAAGACTTTAAGGGCTACCAATAACAAGGGATCAGGTAAAAATCTCAGACTATGGGTTGAGTGTCTGAAGGGGTTACAACAAAGAAGTGAGGCATAAACGGAAGCAAACTAACATGAACAAAGATTAGAATCCAATTCAATCAGCTCAACCCCAAACTGTGTTGAGATGTATATCCCCAGCCAAGTGACTGCTGAAAGTTAAATCAAATCTTATATAATACAAGATAATATCATCAGACCATGGAATTCTCTCTGTATTTTTTAAATTATTTATTTCTTTTTCGCTGCCCTGTGCAGCATGTGGGATCTTAGTTCCCCAACAAGGGATCAAACCCACAACCCTTGCATTGGAAGCACAGAGTCTCAACCACTGAACCACCAGGGACATCCCAGTCTGTAATTTTTTATACTCATATTTGACACCAAGTTTTTAAAATTATGTCATTCAACTGATCAGGAGTCATGATTAAATGGCTAAAAAACAAGAGAAAAACAACACATGGCTAAAAATTTAAACAATAAAATACAGTAAAATAAAATATTCACAAGAGATTCATATATTGGAGCTACCATTGTTTTTGTTCAGGTTCCTACCTCTTTACTAACCCCTGAACTATAGCATATTGGGCTTCCCTGTCCTTCACTCTGCCCCTGAGTTTGCTCAAACTCATGTCCACTGAGTCAGTGAGGACATCCAAACATCTCACCCTCTGTCTCCCTCTTCTCCTCTTGCCCTCAGTCTTTACCAGCATCAAGATCTTTTCCAATGAGTCAGTTCTTCACATCAGGTGGCTGAAGTATTGGAGCTTCAGAGATTTTAAAATAACTGTTAGCCCATAACATTAGATGATATGATAAAAAGGATTTCAGGAGGTAATTGGAATTAATTAAAAAGAATAAAATGGAAATCATGAAACTGAAAAATACTAATAAATGGAATTAGAAAAAATAGTAAAGCTGAAGAGATAATTTTTAAGTTGAGAATTTGCTCAGTCAAAAATACTATAACTAATGCAGAGATATTTTTAAAAACATGAAAAAAAATGTAAACAATGCGACTGACAAGGGATTAATCTCCAAAATTTACAAAAACCTGGAGAGGACTCTTGAGAGTCCCCTGGACAGCAAGGAGATCAAACCTATCAATCCTAAAGGAAATCAACCATGAATACTCACTGGAAGGACTGATGCTGAAGCTGAAACTCCAGTACTTTGGCCACCTGATGCAAAGATGCAAAGAACTGACTCACTGGAAAAGACCCTAATGCTGGGAAAGATTGAGGGCAGAAGGAGAAGGGGACGACAGAGGACAAGATGGTTGGATGGCATCATGAACTCAATGGATGTGACTCTGAGCAAACTCCTGGAAATGGTGAAGGACAGGACAGGGAAGCCTGGAGTGCTGCAGTCCATGGGGTCACAGAGAGTCAGACACAACTGAGCTACTGAACAACAATAACATGCAGC
>NW_011495051.1:10766954-10769821 GCF_000754665.1 Bison bison bison | reverse complement strand
TCTATGTGACCCCACAGATGGCAGCCCACCAGGCTCCACCATCCCTGGGATTCTCCAGGCAAGAACACTGGAGTGGGTTGCCATTTCCTTCTCCAATGCATGAAAGTGAAAAGTGAAAGTGAAGTCGCTCAGTCCTGTCCGACTCTTAGCGACCCCATGGACTGCAGCCTATCAGGCTCCTCCATCCATGGGATTTTCCAGGCAAGAGTACTGGAGTGGGGTGCCATTGCCTTCTCCACAGATGGTCACTGCAGCCATGAAATTAAAAGACGCTTACTCCTTGGGAGAAAAGTTATGGTCAACTTAGCATACTAAAAAGTAGAGATGTTACTTTGCCAACAAAGGTCCATCTAGTCAAGGCTATGGTTTTTCCAGTAGTCATGTATGGATATGAGAGTTGGACTAGAAAAAAAGCTGAGCACCAAAGAATTGATGCTTTTGAACTGTGGTGTTGGAGAAGACTCTTGAGAGTCCCTTGGACAGCAAGGAGATCCAACCAGTCAATTCTAAAGGAGATCAGTCCTGAATATTCATTGGAAGGACTGATGATGAAGATGAAACTCCAATACTTTGACCACCTGATACAAAGAGCTGACTCATTTGAAAAGACCCTGATGCTGGGAAAGATTGAAGGCAGGAGGAGAAGGGAATGACGGAGGATGAGACGGTTAGATGGCATCACTGACTCAATGGACATGAGCTTGAGTAATCTGTGGGAGCTGGTGATGGACAGGGAGGCCGGGTGTGCTGTAGTCCATGGGGTCTCAAAGAGTCAGACATGACTGAGTGAGTGAACTGAACTGAAAATACAAATATTGCCAGACTGTATAATAATCTTGATTTGAAAAATTAAACAGAACTCTATGCCTTAAAAACAGACAGATGATATACGTAAGGATCAGAGAAGGCAATGGCAACCCACTCCAATACTCTTGCCTGGAGAATCCCAGGGACATGAGTCTGGTGGGCTTGCCATCAATGGGGTTGCACAGTCAGACACGACTGATGTGACTTAGCAGCAGCAGCATACATAAGGATGTGGAAAGGTTGACAATAAAAGTATGAAAATGATATTTTATACTAAACAACTGATATGGACTGTACTGTGCCCACGAAAGTCATATACTAAAACCCCAACCCCTAATACTTGGAGATATGGCTTTTAAGTGGTAATTGATGTTAAATGAATTCACAAGGTCAGGATACTAATCTCATTGTATTGGTGGTTTTTGAAGAAGAGGCATCTACCAAATAAAAGCCATGTGAAGATGCAGTGATAAAGCAGTTATCTACAAGAAAAGGAGAGTTTTCATCAAACACAACCATACTGGCACCTTGATCTTAGACTTCCAGTCTTCAGGATTGTAATAAAATAAAACTGTTTTGTCTAAGCTTCCCAGTTGGTGGTATTTTATTATGGTGCAGACTAAGAAACAAATGTTAAAATTGATAATTACATTGTGTTTATGTAAGATGACAGTTCCTATTCTTAGGAAATACACACTGAAGTATAAGGTTAAAAAATTCATTCAGGTTTTTTATGTACAGTGTTATAGAAAACCCAGAATGAATATTTTGGCCAACCCAATATTTAGGGGTAAATGCTCATTATGTATGCAACTCATTCTCAATTCGACTAGAAAAAATATTATCCATGTAAAGAGAAAGACAAGGAACATATAGGAAAATATACTTGTAAGGCATAATTGATAAAGAATGTATATCCAGAATATGTATAAAAATTTTATGAATAATAAGAAATATCCTCCGATAAAATAATGGGCAGGAGACTTGAACAGATACTTTATAAAAGTAGATATTCAAATGGTAAATAAATATGTTAAAAAGATTCTCCATTTTATTCACTACATATTGTGTGTCTTACCTGTTCACTGACATATCCATGGTGGCTCATCTTAGTCCATGCACAAATCTTTAAATAATTTAAATATCATGCATTGAATTAAGTCAACTAAGTCTTAAAGCATCTGAAGAGGATTTAGCCAGATTAAAAAGTGAAGTAAACAGGGCATTCCAGGCCAGGGAGATGAGGTAAGCAGGGATTTGGAGCTCAGACATGGAATGGGTATAGAGAATCATAAACAAAGCACTGACTTAGGGTTTGGTGCAAAAGATGACGCTGTTGATTCAATCAAGGCAAAATGATGGAAGTCCTTACTCCAAAGCTATTGCCTATGATTCTTAGTTTATTAATTTCTCACTTTCATAAAGTAAAATTTTTAAGGTCAAGCTGTTTTATATAAGATTCTGGGTCTAGCAGGCATATCAATCAGTACAACAACACAGAAGTCCACTGTGCATAAATCAATAGAGTATACATATTCTTGAAACATAGAAGGTAGTTGCTCAGCAAATGTGGTATTAAGATGCAGAAATGTCTCATCTCTTAGGACCCCTCTCTAAGGCTGCTATGAAAAATCACTCACATAGGAATATTTAAAAGAGATAACATAGTAAGTGTAGATATAATAAGCCCCTGAGTATTAAATGAATGATAAATGACCAACATAAATATTTATCTCAATTCTCCATAGAGAGTTGGTGAATCATTTATATTTTCCAATGGATCTTCCTAGTTTTGCCGCTTAAGACAACAGAAATGACTTTTGGGGAAAATACCACTGCACATGAAAGCATTAAAAATTGTTTGTCACAGCAATCTTAATTATGCAATATGACTTCAAATATTTCTGATAAAAACCAACAGATGGAAAAATGTTCTGGACTGCCCATGCTGACACTACCTTTGGAAATGCCTTCTGGTACCCACTTCTGAGAAGTGTAGACACCCTTCACCTTATCCCATTCACCTCTGGAAGTGACCATGAATTTTCTCACTTTAGCAT
>NW_011495051.1:10752947-10766854 GCF_000754665.1 Bison bison bison | reverse complement strand
CGTCCCTGGGATTCTCCAGGCAAGAACACTGGAGTGGGTTGCCATTTCCTTCTCCAATGCAGGAAAGTGAAAAATGAAAGTGAAGTCGCTCAGTCGTGTCCGACTCTTAGCGACCCCATGGACTGCAGCCTACCAGGCTCCTCCATCCATTATACACTGTAACTGTTTACTTATTCAGGCTCCAACAAATGAGCCTGTTTACTGCATGACCTCTGTCTTCCCTTCAACGTGGTTTTTCTACATGTTGGTCTCAGGATGCCTTAGTCAAATAATTCATAATGCTGTCAAAAACAATAGCAGGTAATATGGACAGCTTTATATATACTACATGCTGTGCACAGTGCTTTAAATATATAGAGCCTCATTTAAACTTCATCATCACCCTATAAGGTTGTTTTTGTTTAGTTGCTAAGGCATATCCGACTCTCTGCGACCCCATGGACAGGCTCCTTTAAAGCCTATTAGCAGCCTAGGCATCCACCTAGCAAATTGATGTTCAAGGATGAGATTTTGGTTTTTCAATCAGTTTGTGTTCTTATCTATGACAATTAATGCCTGTTGATTCTTTTAAGAGAGTCCTTGAGTAAAAGTCTTTAGGGACTTGCTTAAATAGATTAAAACCACAAATGTCTAACAGTGTTATAGGACATGAATTGGCACAAGAGAACCATCTATTAATAGTAGCTGGGGATGTACTTGGCAATTTTCACCATGAGATCCTTTGTCCACCATTTATCTAAGTTCTTCACAAATGAGACTTTTTTGTCATTCTTTAATCTTATAAATTTCCTAGAGTATAAGAAGGATATTTGTAAATCAGAGATTTTTTTTTTTTTCCTGTTAAGTACATCTTTTCTGATCCCTTGCAATCCCTTCTGACCAAGCATTTTGCTTGTACATTTAAGGCTTCCACCAGTAAGCCCGGTTTTGCCTTTCCATGTTCTCTGAGCTTGGATCCTATCTCCAGTCATACCAGAAGACTTAAGAAGGCTATGATTTGTGCTCCTATCAAAACTACTCCATTTATTTGGTTTTCCTTAGATGGCAAATACTTTTTTTCACATGCAGATAGTTCTAGCGAATCCTAGGACATAGTTCACTTGATAAGATCACCACTCCCTCCCAGCAAAATTATTTCCACTATTAATTTACTTTGTAAAATATATTTTGAGAAAGAGAAAAAGAAGCTAGATCCCAGTGCTTTCTAAATTAAAAGAGTAAGAGAAGGGAACTAATAACAAGCTTGTGCCGTCCATCCTACAGGTACTTGTTAAAGATCCTTGCATGTATCCCCTCATTTAATCCTCACTACACCCCTCTTAGGCTTCCCTGGTGGCTCTGATGGTAAAGCATCTGTCTGCAATGCAGAGACCCAGGTTCAATCCCTAGGTTGGGAAGATCCCCAGAGAAGGAAATGGCAGCCCACTCCAGTACTCTTGCCTGGAAAATCCCATGGCGGAGGAGACTGGTAGGCTACAGTTCATGGGGTAACAAAGAGTCGGACACAACTGGGCGACTTCACTTTCACTTTCACACCCCTCTTAACAGGAGCTTGTAACATATTTATTCACTATGGATTTTGTTTTCTTATTCAAGTCTTCACATTAACTTCAAAATGTACCTTCTTGTATGTATCCCATTGTTCTAGATATTTGAGAACAATTTGGATTCTAATATTTTTCTGCTTTTGAGCCTGAGGCCAAAATATGTGTCATAATTCTCTATCTTGGGGGGGTGTGTGTGTATGCATGTACACATTATTTTTCCTTTAGCCTAAAAAAGTCCTATTTGTTTTTGAAACAAAGATATAGGGCAATCTGCTCTTATTGACATGCTAAGTATTTTTTGGCCTCTAAGTATATTCTCTTGCTTTTATACAGAGTCATCCCATAGTAAACTTGGAACACAAAGCAAAGGGAAGGTAGGAGCAGAGTTTTGAACATTTTAAATGCATTCGAAGTAAGATTCACTGGGACTTCACAGGGGACGCATTCCTCAGAACATCTGACAGTTGAAGAATGTTTTCATATTCTGTTTCTGAAAACATAAGCTGTTTCTGGTTTCCATTTGGGGTCATTATGACTGATACCAAAAGGAATAACTGCCAAAAAATCTATCTGTCCATTTCAAACTCATATTCTAACTCAAGATTTGTTGGTCTGTATGGAATCAGAACATCAGGGCTGTCAAATACATGACATGCAGCTTACAGAAAACTGTTACTTTCTAACCAAGGCATTCTTACCCCTCCATTCATTGACAGCCTTTGAAAGATATGAGTTCTGATTATAAGAATGTGCAAATGTACCTTTGGGAGGAGCCAGTGTCTAGGAATTTCACATGATTCTAAAAGGGTCTGTGATACAAAAGAGATTATAAATCACTATTCTGTTTCTTTTCCCCAGCATCACTGAGATATAATTGACATTTAACACTGTGTATTAATCAAGATTGCCGGGAGAAATATCAATAACCTCAGATATGCAGATGATACCACTCTTATGGCAGAAAGCGAATAACTAAAGAGCCTCTTGATGAAAGTGAAAGAGTAGAGTGAAAAAGTTGGCTTCAAGCTCAACATTCAGAAAACTAAGATCATGGCATCCAGTCCCATCACCTCATGGCAAATAAATAGGTAAATAGTGGAAACAGTGACAGACATTAATTTTGGGGCTCCAAAATTACTGCAGATGGTGACTGTAGCCATGAAATTAAAAGACACTTACTCCTTGGAAGGAAAGTTATGACCAACCTAGACAGCATATTAAAAAGCAGAGACATTACTTTTCCAACAAAGGTCCATCTAGTCAAGGCTATGATTTTTCCAGTAGTCATATATGAATGTGAGAGTTAGACTGTAAAGAAAGCTGAGCACCGAAGAATTGATGCTTTTGAACTGTGGTTTTGGAGAAGACTCTTGAGAGTCCCTTGGACTGCAAGGAGATCCAACCAGTCCATCCTAAAGGAGATCAGTCCTGAGTGTTCATTGGAAGGACTGATATTGAGGCTGAAACTCCAATACTTTGGCCAACTGATGCGAAGAGCTGACTCATTTGGAAAGAACCTGATGCTGGGAAAGATTGAAGGTGGGAATAGAAGGGAACGACAGATGATGAGATGGTTGGATGGCATCACTGAGTTAATGAACATGAGTTTGGGTAAGTTAGTGATGGAGTTAGCGATAGACAGGGAGGCCTGGCGTGCTGCAGTCCATGGGGTCGCAAAGAGTTGGACACGACTGAGCGACTGAACTGAACTGAGTTGAACACTGTGTAAGTTTAAGGTGCACAGTGTCGATTTGATATATATATATTGCAAATGATTACCAATATAGCCTTAGCTAAAGCCTTCATCATGTCCTACAGTTGTCAATCCTATGTTGTGATAAGAATATTTAAGACCTGCTCACTTAAGAACTTTCAAGCATATATTACAGAATTATTAGCTATAATCATTATGCTGTACATTAGATCCCAGTTACTTGTTCATCTTACAGCTGAAAGCTGGCATCCTTTATCCAACATCTTCCCATTTCCCCCACCCCAGCCCCTGGAAACCAGAGCTCAACTGTCTCTAAAGCACTATCCTTAAAGGAAAAGGAAGATTATGAATCTCACAACGCCACTGTCAATTAGTTTTTCTTCCACTTTTTACAACGTATCAGTATATGCGCAGGCATAGAAATGACCCCTGCCTACCAATTCCTGTTAACCCAGATGATGTACTAAGTTACTGGAATATTCTAGACAACTGATACCTGGTCATATATACTGTTTTCAAACAAAACAGTTAGGATACTATAATAACAGGATATTTATCACAGGGGTAGAGGAGTAACATATCCACGTAAGGACTAGTCTTAGGCAAAGTAACAATCATCACTTAATTTTACTCTTCCAACAACCATGTGAGATTCGCTCTATTTTCGATTTACAAGTAATAAAACTGGGACTACAGAGGTCAAAATCCTGATCTAAGAAACTGGTCTAGTGAGTTGCTGAAATGATGAAATCTGCTGCTGAATAAGTGGAAACTTTGATTGCATCTGAATGGTACTATTCAACATAGTTTTGGAAGTTTTAGCCACAGCAATCAGAGCAGAAAAAGAAATAAAAGGAATCCAAATTGGAAAAGAAGAAGTAAAACTCTCACTATTTGCAGATGACATGATCCTCTACATAGAAAACCCTAAAGAGTCCATCAGAAAATTACTAGAGCTAATCAATGACTATAGTAAAGTTGCAGGATATAAAATCAACACACAGAAATCCCTTGCATTCCTATACACTAATGAGAAAACAGAAAGAGAAATTAAGGAAACAATTCCATTCACCATTGCAATGGAAAGAATAAAATACTTAGGAATATATCTACCTAAAGAAACTAAAGACCTATATATAGAAAACTATAAAACACTGGTGAAAGAAATCAAAGAGGACACTAATAGATGAATGGTAACTGGTCCACTTTTAAAGGAGACATGAGGGAGGAGGGGAACAGACTGTTTTTCAGGGGTAATTATTTACGTTGATTGACAGACCCAGCAATCAATAAGTAGCTACTTGAAGAACATAAGGAAGGGCCTTTATTTCAAATAACCTCCAATATGAGAGAAATGAAAAGTAAAATATTTACATCGCATATTTGTATCACAAATATATAGCCAGCGATTAAAATACCTAAAAAGAATTTAGGTAGATTTAACTACCAGATCTGAAAGAACGAAAAAGTGGAGATAGCACAAAATAAGGTAAAACCTGAGACAGTTAAGATATGAAGTAGTAGAAAATCCATAGTTAAAGTGCCTGAAAAAAATTAATGAATGGAAGAAAAATCTGTATTAGGAACCATGAAAGAAGTATTGTTAGGAATGCAGCAGGAATTCTAAGAAACAATTCTTACTCTATACTAGCTAATTTGAAAACACAAAATGGACATGTGCCTAGAAAAATCTAATTTAATAAATCTGAATCAGGAAGGAAAGGATGACCTCAACTTCTATATCTGTCACAGAAATTGAACAAATATTTAAACATTGTCACCAAAAGAAAACAAACGAACAGGCCCAAATATATTCAGAGGCAAGTTTTAATGAAAGTCTGACTGATAATTTCCATGTATATAAAAGTTTTTTCCAGAGAATAGAAAGAGGGAACATTATTAATTATTTTTGTTAGTATGGTCTTATATTAAAACACTTTACTGAGGTATGACTGACATGGAAACGCTATACATATTTAATACATACAACTTAATGAGTTTTGAGATAAATAGACACATATGAAACCAGCACCCATGCTTTGAACATATCCATCACCAACCAAAAGTTTCCTCCCACCCTCTTTTATAATTATTATTTTGTGATAAGAACACTTAATGTAAAGTCTTTCCCTTTAGCTATTTCTGAAATACACAATGCGGTATTCTTAAGTGCAGGCTCTGCTGCTGTGTGTACAGCAGACAGTACAGTAAGTAGAGAAAGTAGATCTGTGATTTATTCATCTTGCACAACTGAAACTCTGAAGCCTGTAACAAATGCCTCCTCGTTTTTCCATTCCTCCAGGCCCTGGCAACCGTAATTCTATTCTCTGCTTCTTTGAGTTTTGACTATTTTTAGTTCAGCTGAGTGGCTCAGCCATGTCCGACTCCGTGACCCCATGGTCACCAGGCTTCCCTATCTATTTTAGATTCCTCGTATAAACAGGGTCATGTAGCGTCTGTCCTTCCATGCCTGGCTATTCCATTTAGCATAATGCCCTCCAGTTCCTCCATGTCATCTCAAGTGGCAGGATTTCCTTCTGTTTTAGGGCCAAATAATATGTATACACCACCTTCTCTTTATTCATTTATCCAAGGATGGACATGTAGGCTGTTTCTTTTTTGCAATGAACATGAGAGTTCTCTTCAGAATCCTGATTTAATTCCTTAAGATATATATGCAGAAGTAGAATTTCTGGGTCCCTGGTAGTTCTGTTTTTACCTTTTAAGGAAACTTCATGTTTTCCTACTCCCTAGACTAATTTGCATCCCTAATAACAATGTTCAAAGGTTACTATTTTCTCCCATGTCCTAACCAATAATGACAACCTTTCTCTCTCTCTCTTTTTTTAATAACAGCCATACTAACAGGTATGAGATGATACCTCATTATGGTTTTGATCGGCAATCAGTTATGGAAGAAGAGACATTATAACCAATGCCATGGAAATAATACAGATCACAGGGACTGTTTGAATTACTATACACCAGCAAATTGGATAGCCTAGAAGAAATGGATAAATTTAGAGAAACAAACAACCTACCAAGACTGAATCAAGAAGAAATAGAAGGCCTGAAAAAGACCAGTACAAAATAAGTTTGAATTGGTAAAAAGAAAAAAAAGAAAAAAATACCCTCCCCAAAAAGAAAAGCCAAGGGCCAGATGGCTTCACAGGTAAATTCTGCCAAACATGTAAAGAATTAATACAAATCTTTCTTAAAGTTTCTTTCTGAAAACAAGAAGAGGGAACACTTCCAGATTCAATTTATGAGTTCAGCACCACCCTCATGTCAAAGTCAGACAAAAACATCACAAGAAAATTTCAGGCCTATACCCTTGATGGACACAGACGTAAAAATCCTCAACAAAATATCAAACTAAATAGTAGATTAAAAGAATGATACATCATGACCAAAGATAATCTTGATTATAAAACCAGTCCTGAATAACAAGATAAAGGAAGATAATACAGGCCAATCTCATTCATGAACATGTTGCAGATTGTTTTTTTTTTTTTTAATTTGTAGAAATGAAGCCAACAGTGCCTGTAAAATGTAATATAACTCAGTGGGGCTTAGCAAAGGAATGCAAAGTGAGTCTAAACTTAAAATATCTTTTAAGGAAATTTAACCTATTAACAAAAATGAAGAGTCACACAATTATCTCAAGAAAAGAAAGAAAGTATTTAGTGAAACAACATCTACTCATGATTAAAAGGAAAATCAAAATGAAAATCCTCTCATTAAGGTAAAAACGAAAAGGAATTTCTTAATCTGCTGAAAGTTAACAACATCAAAGACAAACCTATAGCAAACTTACATTTGTTTCATTCTATTAAATGTGAGGTATCGTTTATTACAAGATGCACCACAGAGAAAAAAAACTGTTACCAATTAAATTGTGGTAATCACTGATTTGTAGGTTTATGACACTAAGAATAGTGTAAATGTGAAAAATCACATACTTGAGAATTCAAACTATGGTTAAATGTGAAACATTCAAAGCTGTCTCCTAAAAATTAGAACTATAATTATGTATCCCTAATACTACTTCTTCTATTCTCATCCCAGTAAAGGTCTTGGTATTGTGTTGAAGCAGTCCAGTGGTTAGGACTACATGCCTTCACTGCTGAGGGCAGAGGTTCAATACTCAGTTGGGGAATTAAGATCCTGCCACAAGCTATGCAGCACAGCAAATAATAATAATCATTCATTCATTCATTTTAAAAAATTTCATTTCCACCTGGGACCTCAGAATATGACCCTATTTGGAAATAGAGTCTTTGTATGTATATATTAGCTATGGATTCTGATCAGAAATCATTCTGGATTTACAATGTCCCCTAATTCCAAGAACTGAACAGAGAGGAAAAACCAAGGGAAGGCAGAAGCATAGTCTAGAGATATTCCGCCACCAAAGCCTGTTAACACCATCAGATGTTGGCAAACCAAGGGATCATTCTTCTCTAGAGTTTTCAGAGAGATCAAGACTCTACACATACTTATGCACTTCTAGCTTCCAGACAGTAAGAAAACAAATTTCAGCTGTTTTAAGCCACTCAGATTGTGCTATTTGTTATGGCCCATGCACGAAACTAATGCAATCCTTTAATACAATTGCAATAAGTCAAGAAAATAAATAATAAAGAGAGAGATCATTATTATTCACAAATCATGACTGTATGGAAAACAGAAAAGTATAGGGAAATTATTTTATTTAGTGAGTTTGGTAACATTGCTGGAGATAAAATTAATATACCAAAATCAATTATATTGGGATACCAAAATGTTCATTCAGGTTTTTCTGTAACATCTTATGGAAACACCCCAACAAACTTTTTGGCCAACCCAATGTGTTTATAAAATAGCCACAAAATATTAGAAGGTATATTTTCTAACATCTTTTAAAATGATACCATCTGTAATAACAATAAAATTATAAACCACTTAGGGATATAAAATATATATAAGAAAATATTTTGAGAAAATTATAAATCTTTACTCAAAACTTAAATAACTAGTTAAGTAAACCATGCTGATATCAGAAGACACATTACTGAAAATATCAAAACTATTCCTGATAAGTGATAAGTAAATTAAATTATAGTGAAAATTTTATTAATATTCTTTGTAAAACTTGACCTACTGATTCTACAATTTACATGGAAGAGCCAAAGGTCCAAAAACAGCCAGGTTATTTCTGAAAAAGAACGTTGGTTCAGAAGATAAGAGGCTCATTTTAGCTTCTATTAAGACTTATTATAAAACCATAGTAATTTAGACAGTGTAGAATCAGCACAGGGATAGACTAATAGACCAGCAGAACAGAATTAGAGAACCCAGAAATAGATCCACGCATGTAAACAAATAATGTGCAAAATTGAGTGCAAGCATTTAAAAAGAATTATAGCAATCTAGAACTGCCACAACATCCAAATTCATGATTTCATAAGTATAGGTCCGTAAAAGATTGGATATTAAAATAAAACAAACAGAAAACTGGTCCCTCATTATTTCATGAGTATTGGCTTAAAGAAAAAAATTAGAAGTATACTATAATCCTGCATTATTGGGCAAAAAGACATCTCCTAGATACACCAAAATAGACAGAATGTTGCAAATCAAAATGAGCAAAGCTGGACAAAAACCAGACCGGTTTCAAATAACTGGGTCAGTGTAGAGAACGATTCAGAGGTCCTAGTGGATTGCAAGGAAACCTAAACCCAGTGTTTATTGACCAGACTTGGATCTGTGCCCTGACAATGTATCCGTGATCCCGTGATGTGAAATACCAACATAGAGTCATGGATGCCCTGAGCTCCCACTGTGGGAAAACGAGTTACCGTGCTGCAACAATCCCTTGGACACAAACCATCTGTTTGCACAGCTACAGAGAAATCAGAGCCTATTCATAGATTCCTAAAGTGTTAAAGCTGGAGGGATCCCAGAAGCCAGAAGGATTTATCTTAAAAAACAAAACAAAAAAACAGCAGAGAGACAAACACTGTGTGGTTGGAAAACTAACCCCAAGATGACCAGTGGCCTGGTGACATTAGGGTATCAGTTTTCTAAGACATTAATAGACTTCCGCTTGCAGCTTGAAGAAAGTCTTACAAAGTAGGCAGCCCCATTTGCCCTACAGGAAACAAAATTTTCAGTTGTCATAAAAGACACAGAATCATACTTAGCAGAACCATCAAATCTTAGGGGATTGTCCCAGCAACTGGGGAAAAAATACCACCAACTCTCATCCACACGGACTTCCTATCAAGTTCAAGGTAAATACTGAGTGAAGAAGTATTTGAGGTGATGAGCAAGGATGGTTAAGTCTACTTTAGGTCCATCCAACTAAATCATCTTGTCTTATAAAATTCAACAACGTGAGTTGAAAAGATCTGTGCCCACATGGACTCAGATTATTTCTTTGATCAATTATGGGTCCTTCCTTATCTCTTTCCTGTGTTTGCAGTTAGAAGATTGACCAAGGGAACCATGAAACCAAACCTAGCAAAGCAACATTTCTGATAGAAGGCATTCTCTAAAGTGTAAACTATCAACATTGATAGCAAATGTATTTAACCTACTCCAGTATTCTAGGGCTCCCCTTGGGGCTCAGCTGGTAAAGAACCCGCCTGCAATGCCGGAGACCTGGGTTTGAACCCGGGGTTGGGAAGATCCCTTGGAGAAGGGAAAGGCTACCCACTCCTATATTCTTGCCTGGAGAAGTCCATGGACTGTATGTATAGTCCATGGGGTAGCAAAGAGTCGGACACAACTAAGCAACTTTCACTTTTTAACTGGTGTGACATCTTTAAAATCTATTTTACATATTTTTAAAATCCATTTGATCTTCACATATATACTATGAAAGATTATCATTTATGTTTTACAGGTGAGAAAACTGATGTTCATAGATAATAACTACTTATCTAGGATTTGAGCTAAGAAATCTCATCCCAAATTCAGAGTACTTGCTACTATGACATATACTCTAGTATTAGAAAATCTCAAAAGCAATTCATCAGAATAGAACTTGTAAACCATAATGATTTAGTTATTGTGATGGAGGGAATGGAGTCAGAAAAACAAATGTTTATAATACAGAATATGCTTATATAAGTAAGAGTATTTCTGGAACTCTGGGATGTGCTTAGTCTCTCATATTTGTGGTTGGTTCAAACATATTGTAAGAAAAAAGGAGCACAAATTCTTACTATTAATTTACTACAGTCCTAGAAGATACAGTTGGTAGGTAGGAACCAAAGAGTAATGCTGATGTGGGCATTAGAAATTATGTGTGACTAAGAGAAATGTCTTGGAGTGAGTAGACAATAGAAAAAGGAATTTGTTTCTTTCTTTCTTTCTTGCCTTTTTTCCTCACCCTTTACCATGTGACTGGACTTTAATCCCACAGGAGAGAGAATGAATTCCCATACCCCTTGACTTTCAACTTGGCTTCATGACTCGCTTCAGTCAAGAGATATCAGAAGATGAGATTTAAGCAGAGATTTGCTATGTGCAGTGAGGTTGTGTAACAGCAGAAACACAAGAGGACTCAAGATGATCTTTCAACAGGTAGCAAATGACCCTTCAGACTGATTAAAACAAAACAAAAACCACACACCTTATTTGAAACAAACAAAAAGAATAATCCAAATATTTTAGAAAGGGATCATTCTCTAGAACTGCATGCTGTTTGGAAACTAAATTTTCCTAACAGATTCCATGGGTCCTGAAAATTAATTAGAACTTTAAAATTAGCTACAGAAATGTAGTTTGAAGGCAAATTTTAAAAAATGAATGAAAATAACATGCCAACCTTCCAAACCTTTCTGCAAACAAATTTTTGCATCTTGGAAATTACCCTTGCTTTCAAGATTCTTTGGACTGTTTAAATATGTAAACCTCATCTCTGCTCACTTGCTTGCTCCCTGAGCAAATCTAAAACCAAATAAACTGCTCTGAATGTTTACCACCACCAACGATAAAAAAGTATGTGTGTATAGAATCATTCAATTTAGTTGGCATATGATGCACACTGTACGATAGTGAGAGATGATTAAAGTCTTTCTACTTCCCGTATATCACAAACATTGCTTTGATGAGCAGCCTTGTACAAGGAATGTACAATAGTTTATGTATGCACAAAAATAAAAAAATTAAAAAATCATAGAGCAATTCTGAGCCCAACCCACAGTAAGAAGCCAACCATCAGAACCTGCCCCATTGAATCCAGCCTAGATTAGACAGTTACAGTCCCCTGAGCCTAGGGATGATGTGTTATACAGCATTACTGTTGTAAGAGCTATCTGATATAAGCAATGTGAGAGGGTAAGACATCACACTCCAACCAGCTTAGGCAAGAGTTTAAAGTACACAGGCTCAGACATTGCTGTCAGAAACGTAACATGGGTACAGACACTCTGGAAAAGAGCTTAGAAATTTTCTTAAAATATTAAATATGCAACTACTATATAATCTAGAAATTTAACTCCTTGCATTTATCTAGAGAAATGAAAACTTATGTTTATACCGAAATCCATACATAAATTAATCTAGCCACTTTACTCACAATAGCTCCAAACTGGAAAGGACCTGGATGTCCTTCAGTGGGTGGCTGGTTAAATAAACCACCATACATCAACACAAGGGAATACTATTTAACAATAAAAAGGAATATGCTATAGATATACACAATAAACCAAAAATAAATAAACAAAGTAAAAAAAAAAGAAATTATATTAAGGGGATTTCAAAGAGATCTCAAGAGCTGATCTCAAAAAAGTTACATATGATATGATTCCACTTATGTAACACTTTGAAATGACAAAGTATAGAGAAATGAACAGGTAAGTGGTTGGGAGGGGCAGCGATGGGTGGGGAAACAGAAGGGAGAGGTGGATGCGGCTAATTAAGGACAATGCAAGGGATCCTTGGGTTGATGAAACTGTTCCAAATGTAACCGTATCACTTATCCTGGCTGTGATAGTCTTACACTTTTACAGGATGTGACCACTGGGGGGAAATGGGTGAAGGGTAGATCCCCTGGAGAAGGAAATGACAACCCACTCCAGTATTCTTGCCTATAAAACGGGGTAGGTTCTGATGGTTGGCTTCTTACTGTGGGTTGGGCTTAGAATTGCTCCATGATTTTTTTATTTTTTTATTTTTTGTGCATACATAAACTATTGTACATTGATCGACAGTTAACTCAAAATATAGACTTGAATTTTTCAAGAGTTCACAAGTATACCAACCTCAGGAATAACAGAATCTAGAGATTCAAGGAATACAATCGAAAGACCATCTCTCACCTCTGCTTCTGCATTCATTCTAAAGCAAAATGATAATTGGG
This sequence comes from Bison bison bison, assembly GCF_000754665.1. Taxonomy (NCBI): domain Eukaryota; kingdom Metazoa; phylum Chordata; class Mammalia; order Artiodactyla; family Bovidae; genus Bison; species Bison bison. Next base: position 10,754,241 of record NW_011495051.1, on the reverse strand, counting down.
TTCTCCTTTGCATTTCCCTGGTTCCCTGGTAGCTCAGACAATAAAGAGTCTGCCTGTAATGCGGGAGACGCAGGTTTGATCCCTGGGTCAGGAAGATCCCCTGGAGAAGGAAATGACAACCCACTCCAGTATTCTTGCCTAGAAAATCCCATGGATGGAGGAGTCTGGCAGGCTACATGCCATGGGGTCGAAAAGAGTCAGACAAAACTGAGTGACTTCACTTTCACTTTCACTTTGCATTGTCCTAGGCTCCATAGATTTAGAACCCCAATCTGTACGGATGGACCTCAAAACTCTGAACACTTTCCATGTCCTTCTCATCTAAGTTCAGGATGGCTTAAGGGCATGGCATTAAGGGGCACTGATTTTGGAAGGAATGATGCTAAAGCTGAAACTCCAGTACTTTGGCCACCTCATGCGACGAGTTGACTCATTGGAAAAGACTCTGATGCTGGGAGGGATTGGGGGCAAGAGGAGAAGGGGATGACAGAGGATGTGATGGCTGGATGGCATCACTGACTCCATGGACGTGAGTCTGAGTGAACTCCAGGAGTTGGTGATGGACAGGGAGGCCTGGCGTGCTGCAATTCATGGGGTTGCAAAGAGTCAGACACGACTGAGTGACTGAACTGAACCGAACTGAACTGAGGCATGACTAGGGAGGAGGTCATGACATTTACAAGACCCATCTTGCAAAATTCATTCATTTGTGAATATTAAGCAACTTTATCATTCTATCAATAGTTTTCTTTAAATCACTTCACTAATCGCCAGAAATTTTTCCAAAAGAAAACTTTATAACCAGAATCAATGGACCACAAATAGATAACTATAAAAGCAAACAAAATGAAAATAAACTAACTCGATCAATGCCTTGTTAAATGCTTTTGTCTACTGTGGAGTTGGAACTTGAGCTATGTTCTTTTGATGAAAAGGAGAGATTCACTGGTGTCAGAGGTATTTAAGACATACTAGCATTGATCAGAACTTGATCTCTGGAAGCAATTAGAAATAGTGAAAGAGAAATGGAAAAACAAGGAAATTACAGAGTGACACAGGACACAGCATTATACATTTCTGATCTTAAGTAGTATCATCCATCAATTCAGTTCAGTTCAGTCGCTCAGTTGTGTCCGACTCTTTGTGACCCCATGAATCACAGCACGCCAGGCCTCCCTGTCCATCACCAACTCCCGGAATTCACTCAGACTCATGTCCATCGAGTCAGTGATGCCATCCAGCCATCTCATCCTCTGTCGTCCCCTTCTCCTCCTGCCCCCAATCCCTCCCAGCA
>NW_011495051.1:10747961-10752847 GCF_000754665.1 Bison bison bison | reverse complement strand
ATCTCATCCTCTGTCGTCCCCTTCTCCTCCTGCCCCCAACCCCTCCCAGCATCAGAGTCTTTTCCAATGAGTCAACTCTTCACATGAGGTGGCCAAAGTACTAGAGTTTCAGCTTTAGCATCATTCCTTCCAAAGAAATCTCAGGGAGAGCTGATCTCCTTCAGAATGGACTGGTTGAATCTCCTTGCAGTCCAAGGGACTCTCAAGAGTCTTCTCCAACACCACAGTTCAAAAGCATCAATTCTTCAGCGCTCAGCCTTCTTCACAGTCCAACTCTCACATCCATACATGACCACAGCAAAAACCATAGCCTTGACTAGACAGACCTTTGTTGGCAAAGTATTGTCTCTGCTATTGAATATGCTATCTAGGTCGGTCATAACTTTCCTTCCAAGGAGTAAGCATCTTTTAATTTCATGGCTGCAGTCACCATCTGCAATGATTTGGGATACCATCCATAGTATCATCTTGGTATCATTTTGGTATCATCCATAGCAATGCTCAAATTTCTACAAGCTGCTGCTACTGCTGCTAAGTCACTTCAGTCGTGTCCGACTCTGTGTGACCCCATAGACGGCAGCCCACCGGTTCCGCCGTCCCCGGGATTCTCCAGGCAAGAACACTGGAGTGGGTTGCCATTTCCTTCTCCAATGCAGGAAAGTGAAAAGTGAAAGTGAAGTCACTCAGTCGTGTCCGACTCTTAGCGACCCCATGGACTGCAGCCTACCAGGCTCCTCTGTCCATGGGATTTTCCAGGCAAGAGTACTGGAGTGGGGTGCCATTGCCTTCTCCGTTCTACAAGCTAGGCTTCAACAATACATGAAACAGGAACTTCCAGATGTACAAAGTGGATGTTAGAAAAGCCATTGGAACCAGAGATCAAACTGTCAACATCACTGGACCACAGAAAAACCAAGAGAATTCCAGAAAAACATCTACCTCTGTGTCTTTGACTATGTATGATAAAGCCCTTGACTACATGAACCACAGGAAACTGGAAAATTCTTAAAGAGATGAGAATACCAGACCACCATATCTACCTCCTGAGAAACCTGTATGCAGGTCAAGAAGCAATAGTTAAAACCAGATATGGAACAACAGACTGGTTCCAAATTGGAAAAAGTACATCAAGGCTGTATATCGTCACCCTGCTTATTTAATTTATATGCAGAGCACATCATGCAAGATAGCAGGCTGCATGAATCATAAGCTGGAATCAATATTACCAGGAGAAATATCAGCAGTCTCAGATATGAAGATGATACCATCCTAATGGCAGAAAGAGAAGAAGAACAAAAGAACCTCTTGACGAAGATGAAAGAGGGGAGTGAAAAGTTTGGCTTAAAACTCAACATTCAAAAAACTAAGATTCTGGCATCTGTCCCATCATTCATGGCAAACAGATGGGAAAAATTGGAAACAGTGGCATATTTTATTTTCTTGGGCTCCAAAATCACTGAGGATGGTGACTGCAGCCACAAAATTAAAAGCCACTTGCTCCTTGGAAGAAAGGCTATACCAAACCTAGACAGCATATTAAAAAGCAGAGACATTACTTTGCCAACAAAGGTCCATATAGTCAAAGCTATGGTTTTTCCAGTGGTCATGTATGGATCTGAGAGTTGGACCGTACAGAAGGCTGAGCACCAAAGAATTGATGCTTTCGAACTGTGGTGTTGGAGAAGACTCTTGAGAGTCCCTTGGACTGCAAGGAGATCCAACCAGTCCATCCTAAAGAAAATCAACTCTGAATATTCATTAGAATGATGGATGTTGAAGCTGAAGGTCCAATGCTTTGGCCACCTGATGCAAAGAGTCAACTCATTGGAAAAGACTCTGATGCAGGGGAAGAAAGAGGACAGGAGGAGAAAGGGACGACAGAGGATGAGATGGTTAGGTGACATCACCAACTAAATGGACATGAGTTTGAGCAAACTCCAAGAGATAGTGAAGGATAAGGAAGCCTGGGGTGCTGCAGTCCATGAAGTCACAGAGTCAGACATGATTTAGCGAATGAATAACAACAAAAGTGTAATGTTGTTAAATTATTTTCATCACATCCATAGGTAAAAATCACACTGTGCATTCAAGATAATGCCCCATAAAGCTAAATGGAAAAAGAAAAATCCCAGATCACTCTTCCAGATAGATAAGACATTGATCTCTCTTCTCCAAGATAATTTTTGCAATATAAGTACAGGATTTTTTTTGCTGTTTTCTGAGAATTTTTATTTCTCTCAGTTTTTTTTAATCAAAGGTTTATAATTGTTAAATCAAATGTTTAATCTTACCTATGGAAAAATAGCTGAGAAATATTTACATATCCAAAATTCTTAAGGCCAAATCATACTAACTAGAGATGATCCATAGTTCAGTTTTATTTTAAACACTCACCCTAAACATTCAGCAATACCTTCCTGATTCAGAGGTGAGATCCTTTTGTCAATATATCCCTGTACATCTACTTCTGAACCCTGTTACTTATCTTTCCACATCTCTCAAAAGGAGGTCATCAAACAACACTTAAAAGAAAACCTCTCAGGGAAAGTTTCATGGCGAGGGGCGGGGTATGTGTAGAGGCTTGTAATTGATCAGGGCCTTGAAAGACAGTTACTACCTGACAATGTGGGCATATTGCAAAGGGCATGAACAAAACCAGAGACTGAAAGGTACAAGGCATGAGGTGGGAAAAGGATCTGGGGGCAGACTGCATGAATGCCATGCAAAGAAAAGTGAAGATCACACAACAGGCAATAGGAAGCCAAGTGTCACTTTCTGAGTGCTTGTATGCTGGGGGCCTTCCAACAGGCAACTTAATAGCTCATGAGCAAGACAATCAGAATACTGATTCCCCATCTCTCCATCAAGAGACAGCTTGGGAGGTGCTCAATCAGCTGTCGATGGCAAGACCTACTGTCAGTTAGAATCAAGAGCCAAAAACAAAATAAATAAATTTAAAGTTAGATTTTCTCTCTCGCTTTCCATCTTTCTACTGTTTGATGTATTTATGAAACATAATAAAATTAAAAATTAAAAATGTCAGGGATTTACAACCTGTAATCCTTCTGCATCATTTCCCTCTGCTTTCAAATGAGGTCAGAAATAGTACCAGCCACCCATGCTTTTATGGGGAATGGGAGTAATGAGTAAATTTTTTGCTGTTGTTTTTTATTCACTATGTTGTGTCCAACTCTTTGCAACCCCATGGACTGCAGCACACCAGGCTTCCCTGTCCTTCACTATCTCCTGGAGCTTGCTCAAACTCATGTCCATAGGCTTGATGATGCCATCCAACTATCTCATTCTCTGTTGCCCACTTCTCCTCCTGCCCTCTGAGTTGACTCATGGCATCAGGTGACTAATACACAGTAAAAATAGAACAGCATCTGACCTATAGGAAGCTCCTCTGGGTTGTAAATGTATTAGTTAATCACATTGGGATAACAAAAGAGAGAGAAGAGGTTACTGCTCTCTTTGACCTGCTAAGTGCTGGATTTGTTTCCATGTTCCCTTCTTCTTCATCCCTGCCACACAGCAAATACCATATTTTCATGTCATTTCTCCATGTTTGTTTGACTTTTCAAGGCCATTGGGAGAAGCCATAAGAAAGCTCTTTATTCTCTGTAACCCAAGGGCTGAGTATCACAGCAGATAACCAGAGAGGCTTAATGCATGCTTGTTAAACACTCCTTTACAATAGCAGCACCGTCTCAACAATTATTCTCTACTCTCATCCAAACTAGAGATATTGTGAAATAAATTTCAGCATCCCTCCTTGAAAGTCTGCTAGTCTTCTTCCTTAAAAAAATTTCATGATTTAGAAACAAAAGCAAAAGGAAACATATGGTGCTACATCAAACTAAAAAGCTTTTGCATGATAATGGTAACTGTATCAACAAAGTGAAAAGGCAGCTTACTGAATGGGATAATATATTTGCAAATGATGTATTTGATAACAGATTAATACCAAAAAAACACAAGGAATTCATATGACTCAACATCAAAAAGAAGCTCAATTAAAATATGAGCAGAGGATCTAGAGAGACATTTTTTTTCTAAAGAAGACATATAGATGTCCAACAGGCACATGAAGAGATGCTCAACATGATTCATCATCAAGGAATTGCAAATCAAAACCACAGTGAGATATCATTTCACATTTGTATAACATCTCACATTCAGTTCGTCACTTAGTCATGTCCAACTCTTTGCAACCCCATGGATTGCAGCATTCCAGGCTTCCCAGTCGATCACCAACTCCTGGAGTTCACTCAAACTCATGTCCACTGAGTCAGTGATGCCATCCAACCACCTCATCCTCTGTCATCCTCTTCTCCACACACCTTCAATCCTTCCCAGTATCAGGGTCTTTTCCAATGAATCAGTTCTTTGCATCAGGTGGCCAAAGTATTGGAGTTCCAGCTTCAGCATCAGTCCTTCCAATGAATATTCAGGACTGATGTCCTTTAGGATGGACTGGTTGGATCTCCTTGCAGTCCAAGGGACTCTAAAGAGTCTTCTCCAACACCACAGTTCAAAAGCATCAACTCTTAGGTGCTCAGTTTTCTTTATAGTCCAAATCTCACATCCATACGTGACTACTGGAAAAACCGCAGTTTTTACTAGATGGACCATTGTTGGCAAAGTAATGTCTCTGCTTTTTAATATGCTGTCTCGGTTTGCCATAACTTTTCCTCCAAGGATCAAGGATTTTTTAATTTCGTGGCTGCAGTCACCATCTGCAGTGATTTTGAAACCCAAAAAATAAAGTCTGTCACTGTCTCCATTGTTTCCCCATCTATTTGCCATGAAGTGATGGGACCAGAGGCCATGATCTTAGTTGCCTGAATGTTGAGCCTTAAGCCAACTTTTTTACTCCCCTCTCT
>NW_011495051.1:10747449-10747861 GCF_000754665.1 Bison bison bison | reverse complement strand
CTAAAGCCTTCAGTCTTCTTGATGAAATTTTAAATCTTTTAATAAAATTCTGACCCGCTGTCTCCCCTAAAAATGTCACTGGGATTTTGATTGATACTGTGTTAAATTTACAGATTAATTTGGGGGGGTGGAATCTGCATCATTCCAATATTTTGTCTTTCCATCCAGCAGTATGGTATACTTCTCTAGTCACTCAATTCTGTCAGAAAAATGTCCATGTTATTTAGTTTTCATTTAGCTTACTTCAGGATATTTTTGTTGTTGCTGCTGTTAATAAACATTGTCTGTAAAAATGTTTTTCTAATGGCTTTTGCTGGCATGTAGAAACACTATTAATTTCAGGGTTATTGAAAAAAAAAAAAAAAAATTTCATGATTTAGAAACAAAAGCAAAAGGAAACATATGGTGCTAC
>NW_011495051.1:10742417-10746892 GCF_000754665.1 Bison bison bison | reverse complement strand
CCTGTGATGGATTCATTTTGATATTTGGCAAAACTAATACAATTATGTAAAGTTTAAAAATAAAATAAAATTAAAAAAAAAGAAAATGCCTTCTGGCTGATGGAAATGCGGGGCAGATGGAGCTCCACAGGACATCCCTAGAGACCCTCTTTTCTCTGGTGCAGCACCAAGTCTCAACACCTTATTTTACAAATGAGTAAACAGATCTACAGAGTTAAGATGTCTATTTCATACTCCCCAGTGAGTGAGTGAGCCAGAACCCTTTCCTTTAGATCTTTATTACAGAAATGGATTTTTAAAATAAAGGAATAAAAGCACCAAGTCAGTAATCCTTTCTTGGAAATAACATTTAATAGAAAAATCATCCAGTAGTCAGGGTGAGAGTAGTCATCATGACACACACCAGGACAGAGGCAAAGATGCACAGGCTCCTTGCTCTCAGAGATGTCATCACACAGTTTGGTTTTGATGGTTCTTAACAAGCCAAGATGATGATCTTTAATAATTAAAATGCCAAGAGTTGCCAAGAGGGAGACAATGTCCCTCCCAAGGCCTGCTGTCCACTGGCCTCTTCCCAGAATGAAGCACTACAGGGTGAACAAACAGCAGATTAAACAGCAGGGCTTGCAAACTGCGTGAGTGCAATCCAGCTCTGCCCTGGCCCTTTATAGACACTGCTTAGCATATGATCTTTGCAATAAAGATATTTCAGGTGAGGATGGACAGCCTTGGTCTACAGATGCTTCCACTGTAGACATGTGGGTTATCTTTGCCAGAGGTACAGAGCCACAGGTTCATCATGAGCTCTAATGCTAACTCTAACCCTCAGCCTACAGAAAGGCAACTTGGGGCAAAACTGCTAAAATACTGACTAAGCCACAGAGTGGTGTCTTTTATGGGGAGCTCTGTGACTTGATAATCAAATGTATATGGGAAGCATGGGCTTCCCAGGTGGAACTAGTGATAAAGAACCCACCTGCCAATGTAGGCAGACGCAAGAGATGCAAGTTCGATCCCTGGGTTGAGAAGGTCCCTTGGAGGAGGGCATGGCAACCCATTTCAGTGTTCTTGCCTGAAGAATTCCATGAACAGAGGAGCCTGGTGGGCTACAGTCCATGGGGTCACAAAGAGGCAGATACGACTGAAGCGACTTAGCATGCACGCTTGCACGCACCCATGAGAGATATGCCATTCACCAAGACTTCACATGAGCCACAACTCTGCTAATTCAAAAGTAACTATTGTTATTCAATAGTAATTTCATAATAAGAAGAATTAATATCTAGGAAAGGGATATGTTTATTTTTTTTTTTTGAGCATAAATCTGCAACCATATCATTGGTTTGTTCTCCTAAATCTGTTGCTGCTGTTTTGTTTCATTTTAGAATTATCTCTTGTATTATGCAATATGCTTGCTTCTCTGGTAATATCATGGCTCATCATTACCGGCTTATCAAATTCAAATTCCAAGCCAGGCTTACTAACTCTATGGAGGTATTTTCTAGTGTTAAAATTAATGCTACTGCATATATGAAATAGTTATTTCATATAATATAGACCATTGTACTTTAATAGTCACTGATGCTATAACTTAAGTATCATATCACTTGCAGAATGGTTGGTGTGCATAAGCCACCAGAATATAAATAATTCCAACAGAGAAGAATACATTCTTTCCATTTCAATAGCACAAGCGGTGCACCCACTAGATAAGAATATCAGCATAGTTTAAACTTTCTGTGGTTTGATAGCTTTGAAGTTTGGGGATTATGTTTTTAAAACTTAGGGATATATCTCATTTCAAATTTGGGGCATAGAGAGTCTTTGTAAATATTTCGAATTAAGCTAATTTTGAATATGTATCATTCAAATCTTCATGAATAGCAATCCCACTGTGATGAGATTTTGGGTTGAAAGCCATTTTATAAATCCAAGTATTTGGAATGATCTACTGAAAAACAGAAATGCCACTGCCCCTGGCTGCCTTTGGTGTCTGTGTAATTGGAGGGGGTAGGGGTGATCACTGCCTCCTGCAAAGTCCAAATTGCAGATTGTCAGGGAGGCAGATGATCTTAGATACTCACTTCTATAGAACTGAAAAGGCATGTCTCTCTTTTGAGTGGACTCCTTCTAGACTCTTCTTCCCAAGTTACTGTCTGTGCTCAGTGGGTCAGTGTGACCTCACTGCATCCCAAACAGTCCCTGTTTGCTCATGATTCTGCACTGAGAGGGCCCTCTCTACCTCCCAAATGTCTCCCCTCGTTCAAGATCCTAGGCTTACATCTCACTTTTACTCCAAGACTTACTACCCTTCAATCCTGCCACTATTATCCTCTCCAACCTCTTGGCACTGGAGCATATTCTGTCTCACCAGTATTCCAGCCTTTCTGGCATGTCGAATAAATAAGCACATTAATAAATCTCACCAATATATCAAAATACCTGTATCTGATTCTGGGCAAAGCTGGTCAATACAGGATCACAGAGCCCACTGTAAGATTTTCTTTTCTTTTTTTTTTAAGCCATTCACTTTTATTAATAATCATGTATTAATTTCACACATAGTTGAAATAAAACCTTTTACAAGCCACGGTATGATCCATGATTAAATATAGATCAAAAGTACGGAGAAATATATTCATTTTTTGATATAATGATGTGAGATTTGTGATTTTTACGGCTTACCAAACAAAGCCTAGGAAGCACTTCACAAGCATGGTATACACTAATTCCATGCCTTTTCCAGGAAGAGTTTCTTATGTTTCTAGGTTACCACTGTCTTTACTTCAACATTGTCAAGTAATAATCATGACTTGTGTTGATATTATAAAGATACATCAATATTGCAGTGAACTGTCATTGTGTTCTTACAAATCAAGGATATTACTATTGAAACATTACAACCAGCTTCTGTCTTACTTTAATACATGGAAAGATTAAATGATCACTTACATCATGGCAACCTGCAGATATTTCATATCAATGACAAATACCTCCATTTAGATGTTAATTGTCCATTTTACATTATGGTATCCTTCATCTTCTAATGGAGAATAGATAGAAATGGTTGCAACGCAATATAAAAAAGCTAATCTTTAGTAAACCATCAAAAACCTATGTTTGCAAACACAAATTACATTCACTTCAAATAATCTCAAATCACGTCATGATTAACAAGCATACATACATTGCTAAGATCTGTAACTTTCTAACCATCAGCCTTCCAAGTATGCTGAAAAGCAATGATGTCACCTTGACAGCTTGAAACTAACCAGCTTGGGAATAGTTATACCACAGAAATCGGAGAGTGCTCCAAATCACCCTGCCCTCAAAAAAATAGTGCTGGTTGTTAAACATAAAACAACATATCATCATTTGCAGATGACAAAAGTAAGGACTTTGCAGTCTGAATGCCTACCAGCTATTTGACTGTACACAGGTTATTAAATATCTCTAAGAGTCAGTGTCCTTATTTATCAAATGGACATATTCAAAGCATCAGCACTACAGTGTTAAAGTAAAAACAAAAATCAAATATCCATGCTGTGTGGTTGGCAGGATGCCTGAAACATCTTACCCCCTTCGGTAAGTGTCAACTGCTACTGGTGTTATTGTTATTACTACTTTTCAGCATGACAGAGACTCAAAACTAAACTCAGCATTCACTCAATATACTTTAGTTGGTTTTTGAATAATATTATATCTAAAAAGAAAATTCAGCAAACATCAGTTCAATAAAGTCCCAAAACATTCTTCATAAGTAGAAGCTGGCTTTTCTATATGACAAAAAGATGAGAAATAACATTTAAAACTTTGATCTAGTTATCAATACCACCATCCACTAGATATGTGACATTTGGTAAGGTCGCTTAGTCTGTGTGACTCAGCTTTCCCACCTATAAAATGAGGATGAAAATATTTCTTCATAGCATTATTAAGAGCATTATGCAGGAAAAGTAGCCTACACAGTTTCTGGCTTGTTCCTGCTGCGGGTACCTGACCATGGTTAATTTCCTTCTCTGCCCGTTTCTTCCATAGGAAAATTAAGAAGGCCTATCCTTTGACTGTGTGGATCACAATAAACTGTGGAAAATTCTGAAAGAGATGGGAATACCAGACCACCTGATCTGCCTCTTGAGAAATTTGTATGCAGGTCAGGAGGCAACAGTTAGAACTGGATGTGGAACAACAGACTGGTTCCAAATAGGAAAAGGAGTACATCAAGGCTGTATATTGTCACCCTGCTTATTTAACTTCTATGCAGAATACATCATGAGAAATGCTGGGCTGGAAGAAGCACAAGCTAGAATCAAGATTGCTGGGAGAAATATCAATAACCTCAATATGCAGATGACACCACCCTTATGGCAGAAAGTGAAGAGCAACTAAAAAGCCTCTTGATGAAAGTGGAAGTGGAGAGTGAAAAAGTTGGATTAAAGCTCAACATTCAGAAAACAAAGATCATGGCATCTGGT
>NW_011495051.1:10728872-10742191 GCF_000754665.1 Bison bison bison | reverse complement strand
AGACAGGTATGGATGTGAGAGTTGGACTGTGAAGAAGGCTGAGTGCCGAAGAATTGATGCTTTTGAACTGTGGTGTTGGAGAAGACTCTTGAGAGTCCCTTGGACTGCAAGGAGATCCAACCAGTCCATTCTGAAGGAGATCAGCCCTGGGATTTCTTTGGAAGGAATGATGCTAAAGCTGAAACTCCAGTACTTTGACCACCTCATGAGAAGAGTTGACTCATTGGAGAAGACTCTGATGCTAGGAGGGATTGGGGGCAAGAGGAGAAGGAGCCGACAGAGGATGAGATGGCTGGATGGCATCACTGACTTGATGGATGTGAGTCTGGGTGAACTCTGGGAGTTGGTGATGGACAGGGAGTCCTGGCGTGCTGCGATTCATGAGGTCTCAAAGAGTCGGACATGACTGAGTGACTGAACTGATACAGTGTTCTTGCCTGGAGAATCCCAGGGATAGGGGAGCCTGGTGGGCTGCTGTCTAGGGGTTGCAAAGAGTCGGACACGACTGAAGTGACTTAGCAGCAGCAGCAGCAGCAGCATACATCAGGTAAAGTTTGCAAACTATTAACAAAGCTTTGCCCTTCATTATTTGTCCTTAGGTCTTGATTTCAACTAGATTTGTTTTCCAGGACCAAGAGGTAAAATTTGAAGCAAATATGATCATTATTATTAATGACTAAGATCTCAGAGAGGGAGATTGATGCTACCAATAACAGAAAATTAGAAAGTCTGGAGGGTAAGCTGGCTTGGAGGAAATGATGATGAATTTTATTTCAGATATAAATTTGAACAAAGAGAGCCCTCTGGTTCAGACAATGGGAATAATAGGAAGGGAATCTAGGAGAAGAGTAAGGGTCTGATATGTGGATTTCGGGAGCATCTTCAAAGAACAGTTAATACCAGGAGGGTGGAGGAAGTTGGGAGATGAACTACCCAAGGAGAATTACAAAGGACAGACAACTGTGGTGGCAGGATCATGCCCCAACTTGAAAAGGGGAGGGAAGGAGAGGAGAAATTGCTCAAAAAAAAAAAAGAAAAGAAAAGAAAAAGAAATCAAAAGGAAAACTGACAGAACCCCTTCATGGAAAGAGTGCATATAAGGCTACAGCACAGGTCTATGCATATAAGTCTATCTGACTGTCCACAGATCTACTGACTTAAAATATTTGGGATGAGGCTCCAGTTTGGGAAATTTTAAAGCAGGAGTTGCCAAGCTTTTCCTATAAAGGGTCAATATCAGTAAGTATTTCAGGCTTCTCAGGCTTTATGACTTCTGCCACAACTCAACTCTGCTATTGTAATAAAAAGTAACCATAGAAATACATACAAATGAAGGGTTATGGCTATGTTCCAATAAAACTTTGTTTACAAAAAACAGACAGCACTCTGGATTTGACCGGGGCCTCTAGTTTCTCAATCCATTTAAAAGGACTGTGATCAGATCAGATCAGATCAGTCGCTCAGTCGTGTCCAACTCTTTGCGACCCCATGAATCGCAGCACGCCAGGCCTCCCTGTCCATCACCAACCCCTGGAGTTTACTGAGACTCACATCCATCAAGTGAGTGATGCCATCCAGCCATCTCATCCTCTGTCGGCTCCTTCTCCTCTTGCCCCCAATCCCTCCTAGCATCAGAGTCTTCTCCAATGAGTCAACTCTTCTCATGAGGTGGTCAAAGTACTGGAGTTTCAGCTTTAGCATCATTCCTTCCAAAGAAATCCCAGGGCTGATCTCCTTCAGAATGGACTGGTTGGATCTCCTTGCAGTCCAAGGGACTCTCAAGAGTCTTCTCCAACACCACAGTTCAAAAGCATCAATTCTTCGGCGCTCAGCCTTCTTCACAGTCCAACTCTCACATCCATACATGACCACAGCAAAAACCATAGCCTTGACTAGATGAACCTTTGTTGGCAAAGTAATGTCTCTGCTTTTGAATATGCTATCTAGGTTGGTCATAACTTTCCTTCCAAGGAGTAAGCGTCTTTTAATTTCACTGAAATTGAAAAATTCTATGAGGTCAGAGGTCATCTCTGATTGTTTACATTTCCCCAAGCACCTAAAAAGGTACGTGGCCCAACTCAGAGTGTCTTTTAAATTGAGATATACTGATGTGGAGAACTGCTCTGAAGCACATTTATACTATAGGATAAATAACCAGTAAAAAGCCTTCTACCAAAATCCAAGACACATATGCATTTTCACTGGCACCAAAGCCTCCAGCTACAAGACTGAAGATGAGAGGGTAGAATTACAGATTCAGCCAGCAGAGATTCATGGAGGGGCAAGGGAAGTTTTCTGGAAACCCTACAGAAACACCAAGCAGACAACAGCCCATTTTAAGATGATTTATAAGGTCTCGGGGGCCAAAACACATTAAAACCCCAGAGATGTCAGAGTCACAGGTCTGTCTACAACCTCCAAGTCCTGGAATTAGAGATATCTTCTGATTTGGAGACCTTTACAGTTGCCCTCCTCCCAGCCACCCATAGTACCTCAGAAAACAGCATTTCTGATGTATTTCAGCAAGACCTACAGAGGTATTAACCATCCATCAAGAACCAAACTCTTCCAAGAGAAATAATTTGATTAATCTACAACAGCTCATTCTGTAATAACCTAATAAAAACCTGTAATAAAACAGGCACTGTATTCCAGAGGTAACATATTATTTTCACAGGAGAAGACAATGAGTACCATGATGGATCCCGCTCCTCTCCCTCTAGAGGCAGAGGCAGTGTCTCTGGGTTACCTGGCTTATGATGAACATGAGGGAGTTCTGCTTTAGCCCTCAGAATGGACAACAGATATTCCTGTCTTTATTTCAGTTTTGGCCAGTTGGAAACACCTCCTGGGACTGATTTATTTATACTCATAACAATGAAGTTGCATGTGTTTGGTAATTTGCAAGCCCCTAGTACTCACTTTTGGTTTTATTGCTACTAAACTCTCAGCTTGAAAACATTCCATTTCAAGAGTCAATGTGCATGTCTTTTGCCAGGGTTTGCTGGCTGGGAGCTGAGTTTTCTGCTGGATTTGAGAATTCGTGGCTATATCACCCTTACGTGCAGTCCTTGCTCACCTGGACAAGGCGAGGGGTCCCCCATCTTTGTGCCTCCACCTGACAAGCTCAGACAATAGTAGATGGTGAGAACTTCTGCACTGAGTCTCTCTCTGGTTCACAAATTCACTTCCCTGTTGAGCTCAGCTGGCTGGGCAACAGACAGCCTCTGGGCTCCATGAGTTCAGTCCAAGGACTGTCTTACTCACCCCCACATCCCAGGACCTGGCACTCAAAATGCTGACTGTACCACCACTGAGAGTGCAGCGCCAGTCTGAGTCTCTTCTCCTCTGGGCCCACTCTACTGCCTCTATGTTCCATTCCACTTAGTACTTCCAAGAGGAAGGCATTTCCAAGCCAAATAGGAAAGAAAAACAGCTCTTATTATTCTCAGGAAACTTAAGTCTCACATAAGCAGACAAACCATCCAAACTGGAAGTCCAAAAAAAATCTCCAAGATCAGGCCAAGTTTCTTTCACTCAGAACCTTAGATTCTCTTCTCAATCTTAACAATAAGTCATCCCAGCTCCCTGCCAAGGGTTTTGCACAGCAGTTTATTGAATGAAAGAAATCTGTTGGACAGATGGATAGACAGGTGGCTAGACAGACCAACAGGACGGGGAAAAAGAAAAAAAATTAAGGTGTAGCCCATTCTCCCAAACCCTCTTGTCTTGGAGAGCCCCCATGTCCATTAACACACTGCTGCTGCTGCTAAATCGCTTCAGTCGTGTCCGACTCTGTGCGACCCCATAGACGGGAGCCCACCAGGCTTCCCTGTCCCTGGGATTCTCCAGGCAAGAACACTGGAGTGGGTTGCCATTTCCTTCTCCTTAACACACTGAGGGCTCTCTATAAACTAAGTGTAAACCAGCCTTTCTCAAACTCACTTATCCTTACAAGTCATCCCTCATATGAGCTTATGTTAATCCCTTTGAACTGACATTCACGTGGTATGTTTTAGAAATTGCTCATTTCTTGATTTTCTTCCATGTTCACGGCAACTTTCTCTCCATTATGCTACCAGGAAGAGATTAGGAGAAATAAGTTGGTACAAAGAAACACATAATAAAAAATAAACACAAAAAAATATTGTGTTTACCAAAGAAACATGCATAGGATAACATCTATATAGTCATGTAATCAGAAAGAGGCAATAACTGGCCCCAAACTGTGGACTGAGACCTTAGAGTTTGAGCAGAAATCAAGTTCCCATTCAGACTCTTCAGAATTTCAGGGCCAGCTTATTAGTCCTAGGGTGCTTGTTAGTCTTGAAAACACTTACATCGGGATCTGACATTGTGCTCTTGTTTTTTTCTTTCAAGCAAACTCAGTACTAATTGGTTTTTCAGATGCTAATCAATAAACAACTTTATTTTTCCCCAACAACTTAGGTCAAGTATAGTGCGAAAATTGCAGCCCAATCGCCTCCACGCCACTGAAGAGAAATCAATGTCAGGCCCTTTCCCAAATGAACTGCTGTTTGTACTTCTTGATTAGCATCCATTTCTCCTTTTTCAAAAGTCTACATTTGACTAACTACCTCTCCATTCTTCCCAGTTAGGGACCGGAGTCTCAGGGCTCTCAACATATTTTTAACCTACTGTAGGAATGTCACATTCTTGCTATAAATCACTCTTACTCAAAAGCAAAATCAATGTACTTCATCCATAAGAAACCTATGAACAGGTGAAGGCCTGAAATAAGACTGAGATTTTGGGGGTATTAGAGAATTCTAGAAATGTGTATCGATAGGTATCTATGGAACACAATGATTAAAGGCCAGACTCCTCATAGATAATATTCAGTGACCTATGTTGATGATGTGGTATCCTATAAAGTTAGTCAAAGAAGCAGCCATTCAACTTGTGAATTGTGTGAATGTATGTGTGTGTGGTTTCACTTTGACATGACATACAGCTTTTAGGGGACATGACAGTCATTTCCAAATACTTGAAGTACTCTCCTATAGAAGAGGGTGCCTGGGAAAATTCTCTTTCCTACTCATAAAGCTTTGATGCACAGAGTTGGTAGGGGAAAGTGCCTAGATTCCTTTTCATTCTGTTACTGACAGCTTTACGTTAAATACATGTGTTCAATTTCCGTCCTCTTCCTTGACTGCCTGTTTAGCCTATGATCCTGAACAAGGAGCATACTTAGCTCATACTTAGTTATGTTCTTTCACAAGAATGGGTAGATTTATTTTTCTATCTGATTCATGTCAACTTTTTGTTCTCTTGTGAGTCTCACTTAAACATAAATTAATTCAAAAACAGTTATTTCCAGAAAGATCAACCACAAAATAAACTGTTTTGCCAGTATCAAGTTGATGCAGAGTTTTGCTTTCTACTTGAGCATATACTTGAAATATGAAATCACAAATGTTCATTTTATGCAGATATGCCCAGAGTGATGTGTATGTAGATGTATGCTATTGCTTGAAAATACAAATCAGTTACTAGTGACATGTGTCAGATTGATCTGCTAATTTCAATTCCAGGGAAGGCCAAGAAAATGCCCTGAATGTCACCATCTTTATTACTTCATTATATGAAAAACACTGATATGAATAATAGTAAATTAAAACTAAAGACGCACCAATGACTGTCACACAGTTCAAGACTCTCTGAAGCCTGCTCCTAACCATTTTAGTCCTAATCCGCACAACTTTTCTTTACAGTTTTACCTGGTGCTGTACCACATTTGACTCTAGTAAAAGTACACTCAAGAGTACCCCATCAGGGCAAGGCCGATCCATATCCACACTGATATAAGCTCCACGAGAAGAGGGATTTGCTGCTGATTCCCTACACTAGTTATAGCATCTGTAACAATGCCCAGCCCATAGCTGATGCTTAATAAACACGATGAATACCTGTGGACTACACAGCTGCCTGTAACCATCACAGTAGCTATTCAATACCTATCAGAAAAGATCTCTATTAGTACATAGTAAACCACATTCCCATATGTGGGCTAAGACAGTGGACATCAGAGCTGCAGCATAGCAGAATCAGGTGGTGCCATTATCATAGTATTAGATGTGGATTTGAGACAGGCATGAAATGGTTGCAGTAAATTACACTATCAGGATGAAAATCAGTGTATCACATGTTTTCGGGTGCTCACAAGTTTGCCCAGTGAGGGAGGAACACATCTGTAATTCAGATCCAGTCTCAGCGTACTCTTCCCACCACAGTAAAAGCCATTTCTGTGAAACATGGACCCAGCAGTGGGCATTTCACAGCATACAACTGGAAAAAAGAAAACTCTTCCTAGCAATACAATTGATTAGAGTATGTGCTTCAGATGAGCTTTGAGCAAATTAAATAAACAAGCAAACAAAAAACGAGCTTAAGGAAGGAGTTATACAAATCAAGAATATGGCATCTGCATGAATACGGGACAGGACAAGAACGGTGTGATGTAACGGTGGAGAGAGCACAATGTCAACATTAGGAAATGAGAACTCTACTGACCAGTCCACACCAAAGGTTCTCACCATCTCTTAATGAACAGGAAACTGTAAATGTGTGTCCTTAGTTGCAAGGGTAATTATACTGCATACTGAATTATACAAAAGATCCAGCCATTTTCAACCAGTCCTTTTAGTATCTTTATAAAAATCCAAGGGTTAACTTGATAAACCTAAAATTTGATCTCTGGAATCAGTGGTCTGATCAGTGGTTTGATCTCCCAGTGGCTGCTCCACTGGAAAACTAATTTATACCTCTCACCAAAAGATGCCTTAGCAAAGTGCCAATACAGGCAGAATGTACTGTTCTACAGGGAATTAATCTTTGGATAGCACAATTCTTTACAAGTCTTAAATATGTGGAATGCATACTGCCCACTAAAGAGCAAGAATCTGATTCATTTCAAAACTAGTACAGAGGCTTGCAAACTGTGAATGCTCACTATATATCAGAATGAATATATATCAGAATGAATGCGTATACACACAACTTACATTTCATACACAAGGGAGGAATAAAACTGAGCAACTGCCCCAGGGAAGATGCTAGTTAATATTACATAATTCATGTTAGCTGGAATATATAAAGCCAAATCAGTATTTAAAAAATTAAAAGACATGTTGGCATAGTAAGAATCATACATTAAAGTGTAGGTTGAAAGGGTACTGTTAGAAAACAAGGATGGCGCTTCCTTCCCAAGTGGATTGTGTCCTCTACCTTTCTGTCTCAGAGCCATCACCGAACTTCCATTATTGGGACATCTGATGGATGCAAGCAGAAGGTAATAAGGAGATGCAGAGCTACGTCACCTACTCAGTGACCTGGTGTGTGGAATCATGCTAATTTCTACCACTGGATGTTGCTTGGCCCAGCAGTGCTTCTGCAGGATCTTCATACAATAAGGCAAATCATACAAACCTGTCACTCTTTCTAGGTGCTTGCTCTTCTTCACATCATGAAAAGAAAACTTATTTTCCCTCTTAAGTTTATCACTACTTGTGTTACTTTGCTCAGTCTGCCATTACAGGATATCACAGATTGGGTGGCTTCAACAACAGAAATAGATATTCTCACAGTTGTGGAGGCTGCAAGTTCATGTTCAAGGTGCTTGCAGGGCTAGTTTCTTGTGAGGCCTCTCTGGCTTCTAGGCCAACTTCTTACTATGCCCTCACATGGCCTTTTTCTCTATGGGCACCCACTCTTGGCATTTCCTTCTCTTCTGGAGAAGGACTCCAATAGTAACTGGATTAGGACCTCACCTGTATGATCGCATTTACCTTTAAAGATCCTGTCTCCAACACAGTCATAATGAGGGTTTGGGCTTCAACACTGAATTTTTAGGGGGACAAATTCAATCCCTGACACTTCACATAGTGCAAAACTACTAACATCAAGAGACCATACAGAGGTAAGGTTTCTGTCACACAATTATTCTTTAAAAAATTTTTTTTTATTGAAGGATAATTGCTTTACAGAATTTTGTTGTTTTCTGTCAACCTTCAATATGAATTAGCCATAAGTATACATATAACCCTCCTTTTTGAAACTCCCTCCCATTTCCCTTTCCATCCCACCCCTCTAGGTTGATACAAAGCCACTGTTTGAGTTTCCTGAGCCATACAGCAAATTCCCATTGGCTATCTATTTTACATATGGTAATGGAAGTCTCCATGTTCCCCTTTCCATACATCTCCTCCTCTCCTCCCCTCTCCCCACCTCCAAAAGTCTATTTTCTATGTCTGTTTCTCCATTGCTGCCCTGTAAATACGTTCTTAAGTATCATTCTTCTAGATTCCATATATATGCGTTAAAATATGATATTTATCTTTCTCATTCTGACTCATTTCACTCTGTATAATAGGTTCTAGGTTCATCCACCTCATCAGACCTAACTCAAATGTGTTCCTTTTTATGACTGAGTAATATTACATTGTGTATATGTACCACAACTTCTTTATCCATTCATCTGTCAATGGACATCTAGGTTGCTTCCATGTTCCAGCTGTTGTAAATAGTGGTGCAGTGAACAGTGGGATATTTGTGTCTTTTTCAATTTTGGTTTCCTCAGGGTATATGTCTAGGTAGGATTGCTGGGTCATGTGGTGGTTTTATTCCTAGTTTTTTAAGGAATCTCCATACCGTCTTCCAGAGTGGCTGTATCAACCTACATTCCCACCAACAGTGCAAGAGTGTTACCTTTTCTCCATGCCCTCTCCAGTATTTATTGTTTGTAAACTTTTTGATGATGGCCATTCTGACCGGTTTGAGGTGATATCTCATTGTAGTTTTGATTTGGATTTCTCTAATAATGAGTGATGATGAGCATCTTTTCATGTGTTTGTTAGCCATCTGTATGTCTTCTTTGGAGAAAGGTCTGTTTAGGTCTTTTTCCCACTTTTTGATTGGGCTGTTTGTTTTCCTGGTATTGAGTTGTATGAGCTGCTTGTATATTTTGGAAATTAATCCTTTGTCAGTTGTTTCATTTGCTATTATTTTCTCCCATTCTGAGGGTTGTCTTTTCAACTTGCTTATAGTTTCCTTTGCTGTGCAAAAGCTTTTAAGTTTAATCAGGTCCCACTTGTTTACTTTTGTTTTTATTTCTGTTACACTAAGGAGGTGGGTTGCAGAGGATCTTGTTTTGATTTATGTCATCTAGTGTTCTGCCTATGTTTTCCTCTAAGAGTTTCATAGTTTCTGGTCATACATTTAGCTCTTTAATCCATATTGACTTTATCTTTCTGTATGGTATTAGGAAGTGTTCTAATTTCATTCTTTTGCATGGAGCTGTCCAGTTTTCCCAGCACCATTTATTGAAGAGGCTGTCTTTGCCCCATTGTATACTCTTGCATCCTTTGTCAAAAATAAGGTACCTATAGGTGCATGGGTTTATTTCTGGGCTTTCTATCTTGTTCCATTGCTCTCTATTTCTGTTTTTGTGCCAGTACCATACTGTCTTGATAACTGTAGCTTTGTAGTATAATCTGAAGTCAGGAAGGTTGATTCCTCCAGCTCCATTCTTTCTCAAGACTGTTTTGGCTCTTTGGGGTCTTGTGTGTTTCCTTATGAATTGCGAAATTTTTTGTTTTAGTTCTGTGAAAAATGCCATTGGTAATTTGATAGGGATCACATTGAATCTGTAGATTGCATTTGGTAGTATAGTCTTTTTCGCAATATTGATTCTTCCTGCCCAGGAACATGTGAGAGAGTCAGTTCCTAGGCAGGTTGATAGGGAGTCTAGGGGTCCCCAAGGAGAGAGGGGTCTGGAATTCTCAAGGAGGAAAAAAGGACAAACTTTTTTCTTTCTCCACATTCCTTAGGATTATATACCAATAATGTATCCTGCCTAAGGACAGTCTTTGGATTCAACCTTCTGTTATTTTAAAATGTTAATTATGGGAGTATACCTGGTCTTTACAAGGATGTATCTTGCCTGAGGACAGTGTTATCTTAAAATGTAAATTATGGGAGTAGGTCGGAGGAGGTCTTTACAACCTCCAGACATTCTTTGGATTATATAACCTCATTGTTAACACTAGCAAGCGGGTACTCTTTCTGCCCCCTTCTGATGCCTATGTCAGAAGCTTTCTCTATCTCCTTTATACTTTAATAAAACTTTATTACACAAAAGCTCTGAGAGATCAAGCCTCGTCTCTGGCCCCGGATTGAATTCTTCTCCTCCGGGGGCCAAGAATCCCAGTGTATTCGCGTGATTCAACAACAACCTTTCACATGGAATATCTCTCCATCTGTTTATGTCATCTTTCATTTCTTTCATTAGTGTCTTATAATTTTCTGTGTACAGTTTCTTTGTCTCCTTAGGTAAGTTTATTCCTAGATATTTAATTCCTTTTGTCGCAACGGTGAATGGGATTGATATATCTTTCTGATATTTCACTGTTAGTATATAGAAATGCAAGTGATTTCTGTGTCTTGATTTTATATCCTGCAACTTTGCTAAATTCACTGATTAGCTCTAGTAATTTTCTGGTACCATCTTTAGGATTTTCTATGTACATTATCATGTCATCTGCAAACAATGAGAGCTTTACTTCTTCTTTTCTGATCTGGATTCATTTCTTTTTCTTCCCTGATTGCTGTAGCTAGGACTTCCAAAATTACTTTGAATAATAGTGGTGAAAGTGGACACCCTTGGCTTGTTCCTGATATTATGGGGGAATGCTTTAAGTTTTTCACTATTGAAAATAAGAGGGTGGGGAGATTTGGGAGAATGGCATTGAAACAGGTATAGTATCATGTATGAAATGAGTCACCAGTCCAGGTTCAATCCACGATACTGGATGCTTGGGGCT
Source organism: Bison bison bison (assembly GCF_000754665.1). NCBI lineage: Eukaryota > Metazoa > Chordata > Mammalia > Artiodactyla > Bovidae > Bison > Bison bison. The sequence goes on along the minus strand of NW_011495051.1, from coordinate 10,731,350 downwards.
GGTGCACTGGGACGACCCAGAGGGAGGGTATGGGGAGGGAGGAGGGAGGAGGGTTCAGGATGGGGAACACAGGTATACCTGTGGTGGATTCATTTCGATATTTGGCAAAACTAATACAATATTGTAAAGTTTAAAAATAAAATAAAATTTAAAAAAAAAGAAAAGAAAATAATGTTTGCTGTAGGCTTATCTAATATGGCCATTCCTATGTTGAGGTAGGTTCCATCTGTGCCCATTTTTTGAAGAGTTTTAATCATAAATGGGTGCTGAATTTTGTCAAAGGCTTTTTCTGCATATATTGAGATCATATGGTTTTTTCAATTTGTTAATATAGTATATCAGACTGTTTGATTTGCATATATTGAAGAATCCTTACATTTCTGGAATAAACCCACTTGATTATGGTGTGTGAACATTTTAATGTGTTGCAGAATTCTGTTTGCTAAAATTTTGTTGAGGATTTTTGCATTTGTGTTCATCAGTGATATTTGCCTGAAGTTTTCTTTTTTGTGTGTGGTCTTTGTCTGATTTTGGTATCAGGGTGATGGTGGCCTTGTAGAATGAGTTTGAAAGTGTTCCTTCCTCTACAATTTTTTTGAAAGAGTTTTAGAAGGATAGGCATTAGCTCGTCACTAAATGTTTAATACAATTCTCCTGTGAAGCCACCTGGTCCTGGGCTTTTGTTTTTTGGGAGATTTTTTATCACAACTTCAATTTTGGTGCTTGTAATTGGGTTGTTCATAATTTCTATTTCTTCCTGGTTCAGTCTTGGGAAATTGAACATTCCCTCCAGGTTGCCCATTTTATTGCCATATAGTTGCTCATAGTAGTCTCTTTTAATCCTTTGTGTTTCTGCTTTGTCTGTTATAACCTCTCCTTTTTCATTACTAATTTTGTTGATCTGATTCTTCTCTTGTTTTTTCTTGATTAGTCTGACTAAAGTTTTGTCAATTTTGTTTATCTTCTCAAAGAATCAGCTTTTAGTTTTAAATCTGTGCAAAGAAATAGAGAAAAACAATAGAATGGGAAAGACTAGAGATCTCTTCAAGAAAATTAGAGATACCAAGGGAACATTTCATGCAAAGATGGCCAGAATAAAGGACAGAAATGGTATGGATCTAACAGAAGCAGAAGATATTGAAAAGAGGTGGAAAGAATACACAGAAGAACTATACAAAAAATATCTTCATGACCCAGATAACCACGGTGGTCTGATCACTTACCAAGAGTTAGACACTCTGGAATGGGAAATCAAGTGGGCCTTAGAAAGCATCACTATGAACAAAGCTAGTGGAGGTGATGGAATTCCAGTTGAGCTATTTCAAATCCTAAAAGATGATATTGTGAAAGTGCTGCACTCAATAGGCCAACAAATTTGGAAAACTCAGCAGTGGCCACAGGACTGGAAAAGGTCAGTTTTCATTCCAATCCCAAAGAAAGGCCATGCCAAAGAATGCTCAAACTACCACACAATTGTACTCTTCTCACATGCTAGCAAAGTAATGCTCAAAATTCTCCAAGCCAGGCTGCAACACTATGTGAACTGTGAACTTCCAGATGTTCAAGCTGGATTTAGAAAAGGCAGAGGAACAAGAGATCAAATTGCCAACATACATTGGATCATCAAAATAGCAAGAGAGTTCTAGAAAAACATTTACTTCTTCTTTATTGACTACACCAGTCTTTGACTGTGTGGACCACAACAAATTATGTTAAATTTTTAGAGATAGGAATAGCAGACCACCTGACCTGCCTTCTGAGAAATCTGTATGCAGATCAGGAAGCAACAGTTAGAACTAGACATGGAAAAACAGACTGGTTCCAAATCGGGAAAGGAGTATGTCACAGCTTTATATTCTCACCCTGCGTATTTAACGTATATGCGGAGTACATCATGCAAAATGCCAGGCTGGATGAAGCACAAGCTGGAATCAAGATTTCCAGGAGAAATATCAATAACCTAAGATGTGCAGATGAAGAAGAACTAAAAGCCTTTTGAAGAAAGTGAAAGAAGAGAGTGAAAAAGTTGACTTAAAACTCAACATTCAGAAAACGAAGATCATGGCATCTGGTCCCATCACTTAATGGCAAATAGACGGGGAAACAATGGAAACACTGACAGACTTCATGATTTTGGTGTCGAAAATCACTGCAGATAGTGACTGCAGCCATGAAATGAAAAGATGCTTGCTCCTTGGAAGAAAGCATAGACAGCAACCTAGACAGCATATTAAAAAGCAGAGACATTACTTGGGCAAAAAAGTTCTGTGTAGTCAAAGCTATGGTTTTTCCAGTGGTCATGTATGGATGTGAGAGTTGGACTATAAAGAAAGTTGAGGGCCAAAGATCTGCGGCTTTTGAACTGTGGCATTGGAGGAGACTCTTGAGAGTCCCTTGGACTGCAGGAGATCCAACCAGTCCATCCTAAAGGAAATCAGTCCTGAATATTCATTGGAAGGACTGATGCTGAAGCTAAAA
>NW_011495051.1:10727765-10728772 GCF_000754665.1 Bison bison bison | reverse complement strand
TCATATTTACAATTGTTATATCTTCCTCTTGGATTGATCCCTTGATCATTATGTAGTGTCCTTCCTTATCTCTTGCAATATTCTTTATTTTAAGGTCTATTTTGTCTGATATGAGGATTGCTACTCCAGCTTTCTTTTGCTTCCCATTTGCATAGAATACATTTTCCATCCTCTCTCTTTCAGTCCATATGTATCTTTACATCTGAAGTGGGTTTCTTGTAGACAGCATATATATGGGTCTCATTTTTGTATCCATTCGGCAAGCCTGTGTCTTTTGGTTGGAGCACTTAATCCATTTACATTTAATTATTGATGCATATGTTCATATTGCCATTTTCTTAATTCTTTGGGGTTGATTTTGTAGATCTTTTTTTCTTCTCATGTATTTCTTGACTATACAAGTCCCTTTAACATTTGTTGTGAAGCTGGTTTGGTGGTACTGAATTCTCTTAACTTTTGCTTGTCTGAAAAGCTTTTTATTTCTCCATCAATTTTGAATGAGATCCTTGATGGGTACAGTACTCTTGGTTGTAGATTTTTTCCCTTCAAGTACTTTAAATATATCCTGCTATTCCCTCATGGCCTCCAGAGTTTCTGCTGAAAGATCAGCTGTTAGTTAAGTGTATGGGGTTTCCCTTGTATGTTACTTGTTGTTTCTCCCTTGCTGCTTTTAATATTCTTTGTGTTTAGTCTTTGTTAGTTTGATTAGTATGTGTCTTTCTGTGATTCTCCTTGGGCTGATCCTGTACAGGACTCTGTGCCTCTTGGACTTGATCGACTATTTCCTTTTCCATGTTGTGGAAATCGTCAACTATAATCTCTTCAAAATTTTTCTCATACCATTTCTTTTTCTCTTCTGCTGCTGCTGCTGCTAAGTCGCTCCAGTCATGTCCAACTCTGTGCGACTCCATAGACGGCAGCCCATCAGGCTCCCCCATCCCTGGGATTCTCCAGGCAAGAACAATGGAGTGGGTTGCCATTTCCTTCTCCAATGCGTGAAAGTGAAA
>NW_011495051.1:10726293-10727665 GCF_000754665.1 Bison bison bison | reverse complement strand
ATATTCATTGGAAGGACTGATGCTGAAGCTAAAACTCCAATTCTTTGGCCACCTGACATGAAGAACTCACTCACTCACTGGAAAAGACCCTGATGCCAGAAAAAATTGAAGGCGGGAGGAGAAGAGGACAACAGAGGATGAGATGGTTGAATGGCATCCCTGACGTGATGGACATGAGTTTGAGCAAGCTCCAGTAGTTGGTGATGGACAGGGAAGCCTAGCATGCTTCAGTCCATGGGGTCGCAAAGAGTCAGACATGACTGAGCAACTGAACTGAACTGATGGCTTCTTTCATTTCTTTTTCATTTATTTCTGTTCAGATCTTTATAATTTCTTCTTTCTACTAATTTTGGGGGGTTTCTTGTTCTTCTTTTTCCAATTGCTATATGTGTAAAGTTAGCTTTTCTATTTAATGTTTTCTTGTTTATTGAGGTAAGATAGTATTGCTATCGGAGAAGGCCATGGCACCCCACTCCAGTACTCTTGCCTGGAAAATCCCATGGATGGAGGAGCCTGGTAGGCTGCAGTCCATGGGGTCGTGAAGAATCAGACACGACTGAGCGACTTCACTTTCACTTTTCACTTTCATGCATTGGAGAAGCAAATGGCAACCCACTTCAGTGTTCTTGCCTGGTCAATTCCAGGGACGGGGGAGCCTGATAGGCTGCTGTCTATGGGGTCGTACAGAGTCAGACATGACTGAAGCGACTTAGCAGCAGCAGCAGCAGTATTGCTATAAACTTCCCTCTTAGAACTGCTTTTTCTGCATCCCATAGGTCTTGAGTTGTCATGTTTTCATTTCATTTATTTCTACAAATTTTTTGATTTCCCTTTTTATTTCTTCAGTAACCTGTTGGTTATTTGAAAATGTGTTGCTTAATCTCCATGTGTTTGTGTTTCTTAACAGTTATTTTTCCTGCAATTGACATCTAGTCTTATAGTGTTGTGGTTGGAGAAGATACTTGACACACTTAACAGTTATTTTTCCTGCAATTGACATCTAGTCTTATAGTGTTGTGGTTGGAGAAGACACTTGACACAATTTCAATTTTGTTACATTTAATGAGGTTTGATTTGTGACTCAAGATGTGGTCTGCCCTGGAGAATGTTCCATGTGCACTTGAGAAGAAGGTGTATTCTTCAGCATTTGGATAGAATGTCCTGAAAATATCAATGAGATCTCTGTCATCTAATGTATCATTTAAGACTTGTGTTTTCTTATTAATTTTCTGTTTTGATGATCTGTCCATTGGTGACAGTGGGATGTTCAAGTCTCCTATTATTATGTTACTGTCAATTTCTCCTTTTATGTCTGTTAGTGTTTGTGTTATGTATTGAGGTGCTTCTATGTTGGGTGCGTACATATTTACAA
>NW_011495051.1:10723485-10726193 GCF_000754665.1 Bison bison bison | reverse complement strand
TCTGCTGCTGCTGCTGCTAAGTCGCTCCAGTCATGTCCAACTCTGTGCGACTCCATAGACGGCAGCCCATCAGGCTCCCCCATCCCTGGGATTCTCCAGGCAAGAACAATGGAGTGGGTTGCCATTTCCTTCTCCAATGCGTGAAAGTGAAAAGTGAAAGGGAAGTCGCTCAGTCGTATCTGACTCTTTGCGACCCCATGGACTGCAGCCTACCAGGCTCCTCCATCCATGGGATTTTCCAGGCAAGAGTACTGGAGTGGGGTGCCATTGCCTTCTCCGGTCTCTTCTTCTGGGACCCATATAATTCAAATGTTTCATATGGTCTCAAACATCTCTGAGACTGTCCTCAGGTCTCTTCATCCTTTTTACTTTATTCTGCTCTTCAGAAGTTATTTACACCATTTTACCTTTGGAGAAGGAAATGGCAATCCACTCCAGTACTATTGCCTGAAAAATCCCATGGACAAGAGGAACCTGGTAGGCTACAGTCCATGGGGTCACAAAGGATCCGACTCAACTGAGCAACTTCACTTCACTTCACCTTCCAGCTCACTGATTTGTTCTTCTGCTTCAGTTATTCTGCTATTGATTCCTTTTAGAGTATTTTCAGTTTCAGTAATTGTGTTGTTTGTCTCTGTATGTTTATTCTTTAATTCTTCTAAGTCTTTGTTAATTGATTCTTGCATTTTCTCCATTTTGTTTTCAAGGTTTTTGATCATCTTTATATAGGGTGAGACTTGTGCTGAGTTTTTGTTTGTTTCTTTGTTTTTCCTCAGATGGATAAGGCTGAGTGAGGGGGTAATCCTGTCTACTGATGATTGGGTTTGTATTTTTGTTTTGTTTTTTGTTTAGATGAAGTGTCCTGCACAGGGTGCTACTGGTGGTTGGGTGATGCCCGGTCTTGCACTCAAGTGGTTTTCTTTGTGTGTGTTCTCACTATTTGATACTCCATAGGGTTACTTCTCTGATAGTCTAGGGTCTTGGAGTCAGTGCTCTCACTCCAAGGCTCAGGGCTTGATCTCTGGTCAGGAATGAAGATTCCACAAGTGGTTTGTTATGCATTAATGAGATTAAAACAAATACCCAAAAATGAGAAACCAAAGATGAACCCCAGACAAATGGCAGTTACAAAATCAGGCAAATAATAAATAAATAAAATAATAATTTAAATGTTTGAATACACACACTCATAAGCAAAGTGAAAACAGTCCAACAAAAATAAAGTACAGTAGATTTGCCTGGTGAACAAAGGAAATCAAAAATTATATTTACCAGTTAAGAACAAAACTAACTAAAGCACAAACTAGAAAACAAAACTAAAGCAAGGTGCCAAGTGGGGAATAAAGCCATGAAAACAAAACTAACAAGTACGTTGATAAAAAAGGAAAGAAAGAAAGAATAGATATGCAAAGTTAAATAGAGGTAGATGAAGATGATTTATATACATTAAAGATTAACTACAAGACCCTTACTCCTTGGAAGAAAAGTTATGACCAACCTAGATAGCATATTCAAAAGCAGAGACATTACTTTGCCAACAAAGGTCCATCTAGTCAAGACTCTGGTTTTTCCAGTGGTCATGTATGGATGTGACAGTTGGACTGTGAAGAAAGCTGAGCGCCGAAGAATTGATGCTTTTGAACTGTGGTATTGGAGAAGACTCTTGAGAGTCCCTTGGACTGCAAGGAGATCCAACCAGTCCATTCTAAAGGAGATCACCCCTGGGATTTCTTTGGAAGGAATGATGCTAAAGCTGAAACTCCAGTACTTTGGGAGTCTGAATGAACTCCAGGAGTTGGTGATGGACAGGGAGGCCTGGCGTGCTGCGATTCATGGGGTCGCAAAGAGTCGGACCAACTGAGCGACTGAACTGAACTGAACTGAACTGAACAAGGAGAAAAGAACAGTAGAAAAAGCAAAAAAAGGAATAAATGTAGAAAAAAATAGCAACAGGTTTAAAAAAATAAAAGTTAAAATTAAAAAAAGAGGAAAAAAAAAAAAACAACGGTAAAGTCCACAGAACTGCAAAAGCCCAACACAGAGGCAGAGGTTTATAACAACAATAAAAAATGTAGCTAAGGAAACACAAAAATCAAAACTCAAAAGGCTAATTAGATTTCATAGTGCCAATAAAATTGACAACTACAACAGACGGTGGGGGGGGGGTGGCACGGGGGGGCAGGGAATGAACAAAAAAAGAAAAAAGAATCTACAGAACAAGTCAAAACATAAGGACAATAAATGCTTTTCTTGAGTCACTGCTGTCAGTCATTTCCATCGCTGGGAGTCGCAGTCCCCCTCACCTCCCTAGGATGCCCTCCAACACTGTGCTGATCTCTGGACCTGCAGTGGGGGCAGCTCAGATTCTAATCTGGTCCTACTCCTGTGTGTTCTTGCTTCCAATGTCCACAGCTATCAGAGCTACTGCGTTCTCTTTTGTGGGAGCTCTCAATGACCTTTTATATATTCCATCGACACAGAGTCTGCTTAGTTGATCGTGTGGATTTAATCTGCAGCTTGTATAGCTTGGTGGAAAGGTTTTGTGTCTTCTTTCCTTATCCACATTGCCCCTGGGTTTCAATTGTAGTTTTATTTCCACCTCTGCATGTGGGTCACCCACTGGGGTTTGCTCCTGAGGCTGCCCTGGAGGACTTGGGTTTGCACCTGTGAGGGCCAGGTGTGGAGGTGGGGCAGCTGCGTTGGGTCGC
>NW_011495051.1:10685729-10723385 GCF_000754665.1 Bison bison bison | reverse complement strand
ATAGAGGGGCCCCCTGGCTGGGGTCCTTCTCTGTAGTTCAGCACATCAGGCATTTGATGGGCCAGACTCTCTATTGTTCAGCTGCCAATGCTGGCGTGTGGAGAAAGAGAGGCTATGGTGATGGCTCCACCTCCAGTGAGTGATTCAGCAGTTTTGCCTTACTTCCATGGCTACCTGACTTTCCTCCACAGGCATTTCCCACCACAATCTCCTCCTTCACATCCCCTCAATCTGTCTCTTCACAGTCAACAGCAGCCCTCACCCTGGGATTGCTCCACAATCCCTAAACTCCAGCTCCTAGCTGCTGCGTCTTCTAGGGGATCTGCGTTCCTGTTCTGGGTATGTATGGCTGCGGCAAGGGCTATCTGATTCTCATTCCATTTAGGCTGTCGCAGATCAGCTGTTTCACTCTCAGCCTTAAATTTGTTTCTCCTCTGACTAAGATAATTGCCCCAATGTGGGGATCAGACCTCTACATCAATTCCCCCAGTGGCCAAGGGCAGGTCCATTCCTACTAACACTCCTGTTTTTCCCCCTAGTTCCCTCGTCCTACCGAGTTTTTCATGGTTCTATGTATTCGTTTCCACTGGTCAGGTACTCCTGTTCACTCTCAGCTGGGGCCCTGCGTACACTTCTGCGTCTGAAAGTGTATTTCTGATGTATCCATGCAGAGAGATGTACTCCACGTCCACCTACCTCCCCACCATCTTGTTCTCCCCTCACACAATTATTCTTTAGTTCTGCTATCTACAAAAATGCTTACGGAGCTAACATTTAAAAGACTTAACAAGCAATACAACCTGAGTCTTAACCAATCAAAACTGAAGCTGAAGCAGGGTTTTGCAGGCCCTGGTAGTTCTGGAACCTGGAGCAAAGGCAGAAGCAATGGGAGGAGGGTCTTGGGTGGCTTGTGGTAATAATATAGAAATATTTCAATATACTAAATATCTGTGGGCCTCCTCAGGTGCATAGGGTCTTGCACAACTTTAAATATTGCTTAAGTGGAAAATGCTTATCATAATTTCTTTAAAAATGGAATCTTTCCTTTTTTTTTATGTTCTCACTGACCAAAGGGGGGGGGGGGAAACTTATAAAATAGTCAAATTATAATCAGGTTGATTGATCACATCACACTTCTTTGATATGTGTGTGTGTGTATACATATATATATATACACACACACATACATAATACTCTGTAGCTGCTGCAGTACTTTTGCTTTCTTTATGCCATTTTTCTTCCATGATTAAAATGCAACAACAAAAACCAAACTATATAACTGACCCTGAAATAATTATTAAATAGATACAACAGAAACAGCATGAGACAAAGTAGAGTGCTAAACCTTGTGTCAGCAGGCTTCAATGTTATCTTTTAATTTAGAGATACTCTTCTGTTTTCTGGTCTGCTTTGTATTTGGTGTGGGACAAACATTTTTTATTTCATGTCTCTTCATCCCTACCTACACTCTTATAGATATATATATATATATATATGTATGTTTTTAATAAAGTCACATTTGCCTAAGTGGAGTACTTTGTAACCCAGTGAGCATCTGTATCTCATCGCCAAGGTAACCACAGCCTACCATGGCCTAAACAGTCCTGCTTGACTTCACCACCAGTGGTGTGATGTCCTGATTCTCCACCCCTCATATGTCCCCTACAACTCCATGTGTCTTCTGCATCAGCCACCTGAGACCCTTGTGAAGTCACAAATGATAAACAGTAAGCCAATCGGCTAGGTGCACTAACCATACATTCTCATCCTGCCATTTGTTGGCACTGTGACATAGAATACCTCACCTTGTGACAAATATTTCTAGTTTCTGAAGACACAGTAACAGGAGAGATGAGCAAGGTCCTTGTTTTATCAGGATTGAAATTTCTAGGTGTTTCTATTCTTATATGTGTTAAGAAGCCCCAGTGAACATCAGTGTCCTCAGTTGTAAAATGAGGTGAAGACTTGCAGGTCTTCTCACCAAGATTATATAAATATCCTCCAACAGCATCTGTATTTACACTTTTGTGTTCAGATCATTAATCTTATCCATCTTTCCTAGACCACTACTGAGGTATGAGAAGTGTATTGTATTTATTTAGTCAATGATGTTATATCAAACCAGGAAGGTCTGGATTTCAACTTGGATATGGATGGCACTTCAAATAATCACTACAATGTTGAGTTCTTTTCTCCCCTTCTGAATCAGGAACTATGTCCATCAGAGTCCAGGCAGGAAAAGAAAACTCACACCAGATAGCTTCCCAGAGAGGACTAAATATGAGGAATTGTTATAACAATGTTAGAGGAGCTAAAAAAGCAAACATAAAAGGTGTTAGCAATACAGAGATCAGCACATGGAAGAAGCTGCTACCTCCTTTAGGGCTGGAGTGACCAAGTAGGAGACGGTGGCAAGGAAGCCCAGGAGTTGGTATCTCCCATGGAAACAAACATCACACTGGAGATTTCTGGGAGGTACCTACCCACACAGAGAGGAGCTAGGTGGTAGGAGCTGAAATTAAGGTCTGCCTGCAGCAACCATGGCTGGAAGCCACATCTCAGGCAGTGAGAGGGGAAAATACCCTAGTTTTCTCCTTCCTCCTGGCCGCCTCCTTTCTCTTGTCCTCTAAGACCCCACTAGTGCTTATCCTTGCTGAATCAGCCAGAAGGCATCAGCAACAAAGCTGGAAGTGTAGTTTAAAGGGTCAGGACCCCGTCATCAAGAGAGGGCAACGAGCAAGAAAAGAATCTGAGGAAAAATAAGCAAATGAGCAGAATAGGAACCAAATGAGAATTAAAATAAAAGGCACTGACAGATGGAAATCAGAATATTTAGTGTACTACTGAGAACGCTCTTAGGAGAATATGGCTTTAATCTTCGGGCAAGTGTGTTTCCTATTATTAACCCTGAATCAGACAGATTTACCTCCCCTGTACTGGGCAGAAGTGGATAACCAAAGGCCACCGCTCAGAGTGCATACCCGTTTTGTTGATGGTGCACATATTAGTCAGAAGGATGTGGTTTTCATGTTCCTTTTTAACACATGGAAATTAATTCACTATCTTTGCCAAGATCATAGGAATCATCTCTGGGAAGTTGCAAATATGAAATGAGCAGACACGCAATCACAGGTTATGATGCCTGTCAAATCAAGGCCCAAGTACATTCAAAAGGCTGTCTTTATAAATAAGAGAAGATTAAATGATAATTTTTTTAAAGTTTGTTTAATTCTATGTTTCTGTGGTGATTAGGGAGTGCTGTTTAGAAGTAACCAATTTCTTGAGGATGTATTAGAGAACTACACTTCATAGTGACAGGAAAAAGGGCCAAGGATTCGAATCATGAGCTTAGACTCCAGGTTATGGGAACTGAAATGGTCAACATCATACTTTTGAAGGAAAAAGCTGGTATATACTGGAAAGTGCCGTGTCAGAAGGGTATATGGACGACAAGCAGATTTGTCAGTGGATGAAGAATGAAGAGGACATGAAATGGTCAGGTTTGAAATGGGGGTGAGGGCTTGAAGAAGGTTCATTTAGTCTAATTTCTCACGAAGCCATTTGTTGCTCACAGTTCATGCATGCACCACTCACATGGTCCCTTTACTCTGAGATCACACATCATTCATACCCCTGACCTCCACTCTTCAAACCCATGCCAATCATTCCTTTCCAGAAGGCTGGGGTGTGCCCTCAGCACACAGCTCCACAGAAGACTCCAGAAGCTAGTCTCATTCAATTGTATCAGCAGCTACCTAGTAATGGAAGTTTTAGTTCCCTGCTTCTACGTGCCTTCCTTCTGAAACAGCTTTGACTAATAGATCCAACCCTCAATTTCTTATAAAAATTTGGTATTCTAATAGCTACCCCATAGCTGTTATAGTCTTCAATGAGTTAAAAGATGTGATGTCTTCAACACCATGCAAACCACAGAGTAGACATTCAAAACATAGTCATTGTCCTCATTATTACAGCTAAAGTCCTTGGACATGGAAAGTCTACACACAATGGTGCCTTGGCTACTCCTCCTATATTCTTTATCTGGCTTACTTTCTTCTCTCTTCAAAGTCAAGTTCAATCTGCCTTCCTCTATCTAACTGCTCCCTGAAATGGTATCAGGATGGATCTGCTTACATGCATGTGTCCTGGACCAGCTGGAGAGTCACTTAGAGTTTGGTACATGACTTATTTCTGTGACTCAGCTTTCTTGCACATGTAAGTACTCAATAAACTGCTTAACTAGTGAGAGCCTAGATGGGGGTGATAAGTGAATTCCTAGCAGAGAATCTAGAACTGTAGCCATGCTTTATGCATAAGGATGAAGTACTCGGAAAACAAGAGCAAATATAAGCAAGTATTTCCACTGCTATAAAATAAGAATAGAAACCTCTAGAGACATCAAGAGGATTACACAAGATATCACATGCACCAGACTCACCACTAAGCATGCCAAACAGTGAGCTTTCTGGAAGCAGCAGTGACCTGGGGTTAATGAGAACTTACACTCCGGTGCTGCCACCATGGCAGAGGCCAACCTAACATGCCTTTCCTAATAAATGCAGATGAGCAACCTCTATTCCTTGAAGCCTGGGCATGCAGTCTGAAAGTGTTAGAAAGAGCCAGCAGAGGCACCATTCTGTCCAGTCATCCTTAACAACAGAACCATCCATCCAAGAGGCTGCTAAGAGAACCTAGGCCTGCAAGGTATAGAAATGCAGATCCTGAGAAATGACGCTCTTCCCACAAATTTCCTTTTCTCTACGTTCCAGTCAACATGCACATTTTTAAAAGTAAAGCAAAATCGCCATGTATCAAGGTTGTTACACTTTTGGTTGGTTTATTTGCTTGCTTGTGTATTTGTTTATTTAACGCTTCTACAAGGATAGGATCATGTAAAGTAGCCAAAGACGGAATGGAATTCACCCAATCAGGAAAGGAGTTAGACCATGGCCTAAGAAACTGGAAAGGAAGGAAGGGAGGAAGGGAGGGAGAGAGGGAGGGACGAAGGAAGATGCAAAAGTGATAAAGACTGGTGGCCAGTTGTTTCCAAACCGTGTTTGAAAAGCAGTGTAATGCACCCCCATGTTTCCTAAACGACAGCCCTGGAGAAAATATAAGTTGTTATCATATCCCCATGCCACCTCTATTTCTTAATGCTTTCCTTTGAATGAACTCACTTTCTACTAAATTTCTATTTTAAAAAGTAACTTTATATAGCTATTGCAAACATAAAAACAGTATCACTTCTCAAACAGAGACGGTAACTTGTGAAACTAAATTCAATGGAAAAAAAGCTGTGCTATTAAATCTAGCAGAATTTAATGAGGCTCACTGTCTCTGCTACACAACGATTAGCAAGAGTTCTCAGAGTTATGGTCTGACAATGAACTAAAACGATCTGCTTGGGGTCTGAAAGAGGATTGAAGAGGGAATTACTGTTTCAGCATGGGCCCTCTGAACTCATCTCAAGGATCACCAACAGAAGCCCCTGCAATCTGGGAAATGATGATGCAGCAGAAAGAAGAGGCAGAGAAACGAGACCTTTACCCCAGCTCCACCGTTACTCATTCTCAGTTTCACCTCCTGGAGGAATGTTATCTTCCTCTAGAGCTCAGTTCTCCATTTGTAACAAGGATGTGGAGTTACTATATTGTATCCCATTAGGCACAAGGAAAAAAAAACATTGTATTCACCATGTTCTCCAGGGTGGATAAAACAAGTAGAGATACAACACAGTCTTAGAAATTTTAGTTCTCATATAGGTTCAACAGGAACATCATTAATAATAGAAGATACAGTGCCATTCTACTTTAGTTGCTCTGTCCCAGTAAGCAGTAGTGGGCCCACTAGACCAAAAAGGAACAATCCAACACGAGATATAAGATGGCAGTGAGGGTTCTGCGTCATCAGATCACCTATGCTCAAGAATAAGGATGACTCAGCTTATTACAGTTACTGATCTGTGTATGTGGGAGAAGGGCCTTCAATTATACTTTAACAATAATAATTCATGTTTTAAATCCCAAAGGCAATTCTAAGGAAATGCATCTGCTAGACACTAAATCTCAACAACACAAGACAATAGAAGATGTTCATTTAGTCCTCTGTCACAAAGGAAAAACTGAGGGCAGGAGGAGATGGGGATGACAGAGGGTGAGATGTCTGGATGACGTCGCAGACTCAATGGACATGAGTTTGGGCAAGCTTCCGGAGATAGTGAAGAACAGGAAAGCCTGGGGTGCTGCAGTCTATGGGGTAGCAAAGAGGTGGACACAACTGAGCGACTGAACAACAGTACAAGGGCCCAGATTTTAATTTTTTTAATGGTGTTTTCAATAAGTGTAGTGTACAATTTCTTCCTGATTACAAATGTCAGCACAAACCAGTGTCTGGCCCTCAATCAGTCCAGCAGAGTTCTGAAAGGCACAGTTATTAAAGGAAATGCTTGCCACCAAGGTAAGGTGGCCACAAATGTGTGGATGACACACTCCCAGGCATGTTCAGTCTTGAGACAAAGGCAGGTCTGGGACAGGAGACAGAGCAGGGGTGTGTTTATGCAGTGAAAGGACGGCTCTACCACTTTCTTCTCTTTCAGGCTCAGCTTTTGCTTTAATCGAGCCTTCTGGGAACTAAAACAGGTGAGTGATGTTTATAAAAGCAGATGAAACGCTCCCTTAGTCTTTGATAAAAATGTAAAAATAAAGCACACAATGGCCCCAGCCTCCTGGAAGAGAAGTATGAAATAAACTTCTTGGAAATCTAATGAGGAGGAAGGAAGAAATCCTAGTGAATACACTGTGTTTAGCAGCATTATCCTTCCTTTCCTCTTGAGGCTTGTATCTCCCCAAACTTTTTGCTCCCTCCACCTTCTATCTTCTCCACTGCCATACAATAAAGTTCTGATGGTGTCAAAAGAGCACTTCACACCTCCAACCCACCATCACTAAACCACCCCTGACTGGTCCAAGAATTATGCATGTGACCTCCTAAGCTGGCCAATCATATTCCTGACCCCTCCAATGATGGCAACTGGCTCCAAGTCTGGACAGCACAGCCAGTAGCGTCCTTCCATAGGTTTAATATGCAAATATTGGAGGGAAGAATTTTGTTTTATTGGTTGGCTTAAGTTCAGCAGTGCTGCTATAACAAACTCCTAAATTTCAATAGTTTTCAACAACCAAAGTTTCTTTCTTGCTCCAAATATGATACCAGCACAGTAAAAGAGGTATACTTTTCCCACAGAGAGAAGTACTACAAAATCATTTTGCCAAAATTGTTATCAATGGGTCAGGAATGTATATTACTCCCACAGCAAATATACTGAATATTAATGTATCTTTTATGTATTTTATTAACATCTGTTGGGAAAAATAGGCTACATGAATGTTATTAGCAGCCATGTGGCCCACTGGAAGAGAAACTATCAAGTAAGATTTTAATGGAGTAGTCACAAAACATCCACCCATCCCCAGGGAAAACATGTAACCTAGGTATAGCCCATCAGGGCTGGCCATCCCCTTTGCTAACAGTAATCCAAATGGAAAGTCATAGAAAAAGTAGGGACAATCAGAGTCCTTCCCTAAGGCTGACTTACAGATAACAGAGAAGGGGATCCCTTTCCTACAGGATTTCTTGGCTAGAAGATGCGATTTTCAGGATGTTGGATGCCCCCTAATCTGTCATATCAGGAAGGTCTGTCATTAGAGTGAAGCCAAATAGGCACAAATAAAAGTGAAACATAAAGAGGAAGAGAGAGACAGGCAGAGACAAACAGTAATGAATCCATATCTCGAATGCCTTCAATCCCAGTTCCAGTTTCCAGGGCTTGCTTACAACTGTTTACAAATGTTCTCCTTGGATCTGGTGAGTTATCTTTCCCAAGTTAATAAATTCTTATTCTTCATTGTTGTTTGTTTTTTTTTCCCTCTTCTGCGGTGGGTGGTGGTGGGAATGGTTTCCTGGTTAATTTGAGAGAGCTACAGCTAATATAAAATATTTGGTCTGGTAGAGGTTAAATAGCTAGTATCAGTTCAGTTCAGTCATGTCTGACTCTTTGTGACCCCATGAATCACAGCACGCCAGGCCTCCCTGTCCATCACCGACTCCCGGAGTTCACTCAGACTCATGTCCATCGAGCCAGTGATGCCATCCAGCCATCTCATCCTCTGTCATCCCCTTTTCCTTCTGCCCCCAATCCCTCCCAGCATCATGGTCTTTTCCAAGGAGTCAGCTCTTCGCATGAGGTGGCCAAAGTATTGGAGTTTCAGCTTCAACATCAGTCCTTTCAATGAACACCCAGGACTGATCTCCTTTAGGATGGACTGGTTGGATCTCCTTGCAGTCCAAGGGACTCTCAAGAGTCTTCTCCAACACCACAGTTCAAAAGCATCAATTCTTCAGCACTCAGCTTTCTTTATAGTCCAACTCTCACATCCATACATGACTACTGGAAAAACCATAGCCTTGACTAGATGGACCTTTGTTGACAAAATAATGTCTCTGCGTTTTAATATGTTATCTAGGTTGGTAGATACTTTCCTTCCAAGGACTAAGTGTCTTTTAATTTCATGGCTGCAGTCACCACCTGCAGTGATTTTGAAGCCCCAAAAAATAAAGTCTAACACTGTTTCCACTGTTTCCCCATCTATTTCCCATAAAGTGATGGGACCGGATGCCATGATCTTCATTTTCTGAATGTTGAGCTTTAAGCCAACTTTCCACTCTCCTCTTTCACTTTCACCAAGAGGCTTTTTAGTTCCTCTTCACTTTCTGCCATAAGGGTGATGTCATCTGCATATCTGAGGTTATTGATATTTCTCCTGGCAATCTTGATTCCAGCTTGTGTTTCTCCCAGCCCAGCATTTCTCATGATGTATTCTGTATATAAGTTAAATAAGCAGGGTGACAAGATACAGCCTTGCCATTCTCCTTTTCCTATTTGGAACCAGTCTGTTGTTCCCTGTCCAGTTCTAATTGTTGCTTCCTGACCTGTATACAGGTTTCTCAAGAGGCAGATCAGGTGGTCTGGTATTCCCATCTCTTTCATAGCTAGTATAGTACATGCTTTATAAGCTGACATACAATATCCATCTTGAACTGGTTCTACTGCCTTCCCAGACTAATCGTCTGACCTCTAGCCCACTTCACACCACCCAGTAGAAGTGCTGGCTTTTTCCCAAACACTTTCTACTTCTTCTCAACACTGGACATTATATATACACTTCCTATCTTTTGAGATACTTCTGTTCCTTGGGAGAATGTTCTGGAGAGAAGAAATGGCACAAAAAAGCTGTCTTTGCCCAACTTTTATCCAACCTTGGCATCTGGGTTTCAGCTTAGATTTAACTTCCAACAGGACCAGGAAGTCAGCCCTGACACCCAAAGACTGCACGAGCTTTTCCTCCTGCAAGCTCCCATGCTATCATCCTTACCCCAGATATTAGCACCTATCACATTGGTCTGTAATTATGTATTACTTCACAGCCAATAAAGAAGGATGTGGTATGTCCATGTGTATTTATCTAATAATGGTGCCTGAAAAAAGACCTCAAATATTTGTTTAATATATGAATTCTAATATCACTAGATAGGAAAAAAGATGTATCTGGATCTAGAACCCATGAGTTCTAAGAAGCAAATACTTTCCCTAACCCTTCTTTGTATCAATGTATTTACAGATACCTGCAAAGTATATTAAGTAAACATTGCTGAATGGCATTCTTTCCAATGAATCATTTTTTCTTTAATTTTTAAAAGGGACCTGAATGTAGGGGGAGCTGGGAAAATAGGTAAATGTCATGATAAAGGTACTCGCCTACAGTAGGTAGGCTCCTGCAGGTCCCTCTCCAGCCCCCTGTTGGTAGGACATCCTCTCAGTAGAGAACTACATTCCCGAGATGCCCTTGCAGGAAGGTGTGTAGGCGACCTAGGTTCAGTCAGACAGACACAGTTTTATCATACTGGAATCTAATTATGAGCAGTATGGGGAGGTGGCAGAATGCAGAGAGAGTGGACCTTGTGCCAAGCATGATGGGGAAAGTGTATGGTTCTTCTGAGTCCCCAAAATTACTGTTACCAAGTGACGTGAAGGACAAGAGTAGGGTTTCACTGAGAACAATCTATGCTGTGGTAGGGCATCTCTCCCAGCCACATGATCTTGATCATGTAGGTCTAAGTTTAGGTTCTGGACTTCCTGGAAATTCTGTAAGTTACCTAATGTTCTGTGATTACTTTCTTCCTGCTTAGCCACCATGAGTAGACTCCAATATCTGCAATAACCTTGATCTTCCTCATCACTTCTCATGAAATAGCCTTAACCTTACTACCCACACAGTTTATCTGTGAGGTAATATAATCTGCTCTGAATAGTGCTTCTAGAGATGAGAAAGTCAGGCTTTGGGGGACTGTTGTTGTTTAGTCACTCAGTCATGCCAAACTCTTTGTGACCCCATAGACTGTAGCACACCAGGCTTCCCTGTCCTTCACCAACTCCCGGAGCTTGCTCAAACTCATATCCATTGAGTCCATGATGCCATTCAACCATCTCATCCTCTGTCATCCCCTTCTCCTCCTGCCTTCAATCCTCCCCAGCATCTGGGTCTTTTCTAATGAGTCAGCTCTTCACATCAGGTGGCCAAAGTATTAGAACTTCAGCTTCAGCATCAGTCCTACCAATGAATATTCAGGACTGATCTCCTTTAGGATGGACTGGTTTGATCTCCTTCCAGTCCAAGGGACTCTCAAGAGTCTTCTCCAACACCACAGTTCCAAAGCATCAATTCTTTGGCAATAAACCTTATTTATGGTCCAACTCTTACATCCACACATGACTACTGGAAAACACATAGCTTTGACTATACAAAACTTTGTTGACAAAGCAATGTCTCTGCTTTTTAGTATGCTGTCTAGGTGTGTCATAGCTTTTCTTCAAAGGAGCAAGCATCTTTTAATTTCATGGCTGAAGTCACAATCTGCAGTGATTTTGGAGGCCAAGAAAATAAAGTCTCTCACTGTTGCCACTGTTTCCCCATCTACTTGCCATGAAGTGATGGGACTGGATGCCATGATCTTCATTTTTTGAATTTTGAACTTTAAGCCAGCTTCTTCACTCTCCTCTTTCACCTTCATCAAGAGTCTCATTAGTTCCTCTTAGCTCGCTGCCATAAGGGTGGTATCACCTGTACATCTGAAGTTATTGATGTTTCTCCTTGCAATCTTGATTCCAGCTTGTGATATATCCAACCTTGCATTTTGCATAATGTACTCTGAATATAAGTTAAATAAGCAGGGTGACAATACACAGCCTTGATGTACTCCTTTCCCAATTTGGAATCAGTTTGTTGTTCCATGTCCAGTTCTAACTGTTGCCTCTTGACTTGCATACAGCTTTCTCAGGAGGCACAGAAGGTAGTCTGGTATCCCCATCTCTTGAAGAATGTTCCACAGTTTGTTGTGATCCACATAGTCAAAGGTTTTAGCATAGTCAATGAAGCAAAAGTAGATACTTTTCTGGAATTTTCTGTTTTTTCTATGATCCAACAGATGTTGGCAACTTGATTTCTGGTTCCTCTGCCATTTCTAAATCCAGCTTGTACATCTAGAAGTTCTTGGTCCATGTATTCTTGAAGCCCAGCTTGGAGGATTTTGAGCATGACCTTGCTAGCATGTGAAATGAGTACAACTGTGTGGTAGTATGAACATTCTGTGGCATTGCCTTTTTGCAATTGGAATGAAAACTGACCCTTTCCAGTCCTGTGGCCACTGCTGAGGTTTCCAAATTTGCTGACATATTGAGTTCAGCACTTTCACAGCATCATCTTTCAGGATTTGAAATAGCTCAACTGGAATTCCATCACCTCCACTAGCTTTGTTCGTAGTGATGCTTCCCAAGGCCTACTTCACTTCACATTCCAGGATGTCTGGCTCTAGGTGAGTGATCTACCCATAGTGGTTATCCAGGTCATTAAGATTTTTTTGTATAGTTCTTCTGTGTATTCTTGCCTTCTCCTCTTAATATCTACTGCTTCGTTGGGTCCATACCATTTCTGTCCTTCATTGTGCCCGTCTTTGCATGGAATGTTTCCTCGGTATCTCTAATTTTCTTGAAGAGATCGCTGCTGCTGCTGCTAAGTCGCTTCAGTCGTGTCCGACTCTGTGTGACCCCATAGACGGCAGCCCACCAGGCTCCCCCGTTCCTGGGATTCTCCAGGCAAGAACACCAGAGTGGGTTGCCATTTCCTTCTCCATGAAGAGATCTCTAGTCTTTCCCATTCAATTGTTTTCATCTATTTCTTTGCACTGATCACTTAGGAAGGCTTTCTTATCTCTCCTTGCTATTGTTTGGAACTCTGCATTCAGATGGGTATATCTTTCCTTTTCTCCTTTGTTTCTCACTTCTCTTCTTTTGTCAGCTATTTGTACCAAGGCACATTAAGTCATGTTAGGAAAAAAACTATTGTAATGAGGTGTGAGGGTAAACAGTCCCATCACAACTTATATACCACCAAGAAAAAGATTTATGGGGTGTATTATTTCTGTTATATTTTCCTAACTAAAGGTTTTTTCACACTATATTATTATCAAGTATGCTTCATCCTCTATTTGTTTTTGAAGGAAATTCTTTTACTCAGTAATGTTGATTTCAAAAATCAACAGATGGGGAGATTTATACTATGAGGAACAAAGTATTAACTTCCATCTGAGTTAACAGGAATTGATAGAGAATGGCAACACTGTTGATTCAGAGCTCAGAGGCATTCATCTTACTTCTCAGAGAATCCGGGAAAATGTATATGTGTATCTTCTTTGAGGATTCTAGATGATTTAAAATGTTTCTAATTTGGAGCTTCCTTTTACCTTTGAACATACATGATTTTATTTCGGGACGGTGACAGTACCCCTTTGTTTAAGGATTAATGCCTTAAATAGCAGTCTTTCCATTGTTTAAAATAAAAAAAAAAAGACACTGTGATATTTAATTCGGTTTTATGCTTCAATGAATTACGAACGTATCCTCTCTTACTTTTTATTGCATTGCTGCTGCAGGATTTATTTTTTCAAGAAAGCTTAATGGTTTTATCGTTAGATAGTTGATTACTTTTCACTGGACTTTTTCTCTCAATGAGAAGAAGTAGGAATGAGGACTCATCAAGAAAACAAGGTGGCCGTTCAGCTATTTGGGAGAAAATATGGATGTTAATGTAAATGATGACTATCTGGGGATTTGTAGGCTCTCGTATGTCTGAATGTATGGATTTATACACAGAAACTCATTCTCTTTTTCACTTCACAATGTGTCCATAGGTGTGACATGAGCAGTTATAAGAGATGAAGCACCTTAGAGATGATTTGGACTGACCTGCACTTTTCACAGATTAGAATCTCAGATACCAGAGTTGGGAAATGTTGTCTAACTGAAGTCACGTGACAGGCAGGGAGCATGTCCCAGGTGCTGGTTAATGACTCCCAGAGATAAACATTCGGCTTTCCCTACTGCTCCATCCCAGAAATGGAGATGGAGAAGCTCTTTTCCTTTCAGAGCTTCCACCACCAACTCTTTATATCTTTATATTCCATAGTTCTGCTAAGGAGAATGACAAAGCCGGTGACCCCACTCTTCACGGGACTGGGAATCACTGACAAAACTCTGCTCAAGCTTTGGGTCTAATTTTTCCCAATAAGGCAGATATTTTAATCATTTTTTTCCCTCTGCTATATTCTCAGAACCTAGATGTTGGCCTATGACTTAAATACTGAATGAAGGACTGAATTATTGAATGAATGAATAAATCAAGGAGTAAATAGATGAGGGAATTAATGAAGCAGAGACAGACAGTCTAGGATAGGAGCAAAAAAATCCACAAAGGATTCCACGCCTGCCCACCGCCAATAGAAGGGAGGTAGCCAGTGGCCCGACCAGGGCTGACCAGAAATCAGCAGAGTAGATTGTGACTGGGGACTGATTTCCCCAAATCAACCCCCTTCTTCCCTTCTGATGAACAATTTTCTCCCTTGACAGTGAAAACAATCTGAAAAACTCATTCGATTCACCTCCTTATAAGACACTGATAAATTCTAGAAATATCAATAAAAGGGTAATCCAAACATATTTCTGGTCTAGAGGAAGTTCCCATTTGGAAAGCAGATGAGATCTAGAAACAGAGTATCTATACTCTGATGAAAGAAATACTACCTCTTTAGTCCATTTAGCATAAACAAGGGATCACAGAGAGCCATAAATGCAGGATATGAGGCAGGTGAGGGGAGAGGGGACAAAATCAAAGAAGGGTCAGAAGGAAAGAAGCAATATTCAGTGTGCGTCTTGAGAGATGAGTAGAACTCTTAAAGATGAACAAGAAGAGAGAAATAAGGTGATGGTGGGGGTGTTGGCATTCTAGGCAAAGGAAACCACCTGAGCCACGTCCAGACACATGCTGCACATGTCTGTCCCTGACCCGGAGCTCTGTCCCTTCCTCCCAACCACCTCCAGTCTCATCAGCTGGCACCGCGATGCAGTTAGCTGCCCAAAGGCAGATCAGTTATCCCTTTCTTGGCCAGTCTCTCTCCATCAAGATGTCAGGTCAACTTTAGCTTCTAAATGGATCTCTCATCACATTATCTTTGTCCATCTCTGTCAGCACCCTGGTTCTTGTTACCCTAGCCCCTCAAGTGGGTTTCCACAATGTTTGTTTGCCTGTTTACTATTTTCCTTCATCCTGCAGTGATATGTTTTTTTGGTTGTTTGTTTTTGTTTTGTTTCTTTAATAACTAACTGATCAAGGTATTTCCCTATTTCAAGTATTTTGATGGTATTATGGACTGAATTGAGTCCCTCTCAAATTCATAGAAAGTCAGAGGCAAATTTACATTAAGCTTCAATGTGACCATGTCTGGAGACAGTTTTCAAGGAGTTAGTTAGGGTTAAATGGGGTCATAAAGGTGGGGTCCTGATTCAATATGACCAGTGTACATATAAGAGGAGGAATTGATACCAGGAATGTACATGCACAGAGGAAAGGACACAGTCAGAAGGCTGCCATCTGAATGCCAAGAAGAAAGATCTCCAGGGGAAACCAGCTCTAACAGCCTCCTGATCTTGGACTTCTGGTCTCCAGAATTGTGAGAAAATGAACTACCATCATTTAAGTTACCTAGCCTGGGACATTCTGTTATGTCAGCTTTTCACATTTCTTTTGCCACCATCCAAACTCCTGTACATGGTGAAGAAGGCCCTGCCTGGTCGGACACTCATCTATATCTCCTGCATTACCTTATGCCACAATCCCCTCCCTCTCTCCCCTCCAGAAATATCAGTCCTCTCTGTTCCTCTCTGTGTCTCTGACTGACCCAAATCATCCAATTTTGAGTCTTCAGAACTGCATTCCTATCCCACCCCATTAAACAGGGTGGCGATTTGATTACCGTTGGTTTCCTCCACCAGTGTGCAGGCTTCAGGAGAGAAGGAACCACACCTATTCCTACTACCACTGTAGCTTATGCCTAGTGTTCTAGTTTCATATCTTGGCATGCAGTTGCTGTTCGAATATTTGCATAATGAATAAATAAAGCAGTATATTGGTCCAACTTAACCAATGGAGACTAGCTTGGTCATCAGAACATAGCACTAGGAGAGTAGCTGGAGATATAGCCACAGTTAAGTTACCTGATGCAAAGAACTGACTCATTGGGAAAGACCCTGATGCTGGGAACAATTGAAGGCAGGAGGAGAAGGAGACGACAGAGGATGAGATGGTTGGATGGCATCACCAACTCTCTGGACATGAGTTTGAATAAGCTCCGGTAGGTGGTGATGGACAGGGAAGCCTGGCGTGCTGCAGTCCATGGGGTCACAAAGAATTGGACATGACTGAGCCATTGAACTAAGCTGACATGTCAAAAAATATTGGCAAACATTCAGAAGGCTGACAAAAGCAAGCATCACAGAGGGTATAGGTACATAAGACCTCTAACATTCCTGATGATTATACCAATCTGTACAACTTCTTTGAAAAACTCCCTTGGCTTTAGCTGTGAAAGCAATGTTTCTCAGCCAGGATGATTTTGCTGCCCCTCAACCCTGGAAGGATATCTGGCAATGTCTGGGGTCATTCTCAGTTGTCACAAGTGGGTTACACATGCTTTCCAGCATCCAGTGGATAGAGGCCAGGGATACTGCTAAACATCCTACTGTGCACAAGATAGCCTCCAAAACAAGAATTAACATGACCAAAATGCCAAGAACACCACATATGAGAAACTGTATACTAGAGCAAACTATGTATCATATATATCATATATGTCTTATACATAGATCAAATAACCAACCCACACTTAACAAGAAGAGACATCACCAACTGTAGCAGCACTGCTTACAGGGGGACAAAAGCTAGAACTAGGTTAAATGCCCATCTTTGTAGAATACATTGTGGTATATTCACCCAAAGGAATATTAGACATCAGTCAAAATGAATTAACTAAAATGGTATAAAACAAGCTGGATGAATCTTAGCAATACATTATTAAGTGGAAAAAAAAAAACCCAATATACTTTAGCAAGTTAAAGCCAGTTAAAATTATGCTTCTTACTTTTATAAACATATAAACATATAATTTATAGAGATATAGAGAGCCATTGAAATTATTAAAAAATAAAGCAAAAGGATTGATAAACATGAGATTCGGGATAATGACTTCTCAGCTGGGAAATACCATGGAGGCATGGTATTGAGGAAAGTCATGCAGTCATGTAAGTTAAGGTGCTACATTTGCTTGGAGTTATGGGTTTGTAGGTACTCAGTACATTATTAAAGATCACTAAACTAAAAAGTAAACAAAACACCAGGCAATCCTTAGATTAACGGTAAGAGCACATCATGAATCCAAGATGAAGGTTAAAATGATTCCATGCAACTGAGGCCCAGCTTCAGAGTAGAAAATTTCCTGCTGTGGACTACTGGTTCTCAAAGAATGTCCTGAAAGGCTGCATTGCTATAAGAAAGAGGTCTTTTATATGTTTTTAAGGGGTCCAACACCTATGATGTCATTTAAAAAAGAACATCTGCTTCTAACATAAAATATAAAACATAAAATGAAAAGTTTGAAAACACTGTTGTAAGTGAGAAGTGAGTGTTTTAAAAGGGAGGGTACGAGATCTGTGACATAAAAAATTACAGTGTATCAAGGGGGTGACAGTGATGCTCACAGTTCAAAGAGGACAGCACTCGACTGCAAAGGGATGACTCACACATGGCATGAATCCAGAAATCAATCACAGGAAGGGAAGAGGAAAAAGATATTTTCAGGTACCTCCAGGCTGATCACAGCATTGAAGTGAAGAGAGACTGAAAGAGACGGATATACACGTGTAATTGAACCTACAGTAGTACAGTGTGTTAGAGGCCAATGAACAAAGAAGTTAGAAGCAAGCTAGTCCACCTGTCTGCCCTCTTTCTTTTCTTAGAAGCCATTAGGACCAAAGCCTGTGCAAGAAAGGTGGACAAAGCAAGAAAGATGGTGTCCTAGATGGTTTAAAAGATGGATTCCATTAAGGGAGAAGATATGGGCAGCCAGGTTTCTTACTGTTGGGGAAATGAGTTACATATCCAGAAAAAGAAGACACTTAAGAGACACTCTAGTGTTAGACTGGAATTGAAGCATAATAACTCATGGTTTGAGAAAGTGAAACAGAGTTGTAAATGTGGGTATTCATACACACAGACACACACACACACATATATATATATATTTCTTAGTTCTATCTACAATGAGAGGCTTCAAGTCCTAATTTTCAAGACTTTCTTCAAAATAACTGTCTCAAACTCTTGAAAAAGTTTTAAGGAAAGACTCAGGAACTTCAGATTGATGGAGACTACAAGAACAGGACAACTGTGTGACCCTGTATTGAATCCTTTGGCTATAAAGGATGTTATTGAGTTATTTGACAATACTTGCATGGAACCTTTGGATTGGAATGTTACTAATGAAGCAACATCAATTTCCTGATTTTCCTTACTACTGTATGATTATTCTATAAACAAGGAAAATGTTTTTATTTGGAGGAAATTCATGTTGAAGTATTCAGGCACACTACCTGTGTATTCTCAGATGGCTCAAAAGAAAAAAAAAAATTGTCATTTACTTTCTGTTTCTCTCTTAAAGTATTTTAAATGATAAAAAAAAGTTCACAAATGCTTTTATTCTTGTAGAAACAAATTACATACAACTTGAAAGGGGAAATGGTTAAGAAACAAAATTATGATACTGGGTGTTTAAGAAGATGGTTATAATACAGACACACAGGGGGAAAATAAGTGAGTTATTAGGGAAGCTTCTTCATAAAAAAGCAACAGGAAAGTAAATGAAGCTTAGGTATAGGAAGGAAATTTTCACTGGAAGCCTGGTGTTTTCTATCTTGTTTTAAGGTAATATGGAGAAGTGGTCATTGAACTGCCTTGGATTTGTTTATATAAAACAATAAAAGTATTGGTAGCAACTTACAGAAAAAGCCAAAACTGAGAACTGAATATGCTTGTTGAAGGATCTTGTAGTCACAAGCTTTTTAGACTAATAGTCAAAGACACCAACACTATTTATCAGTTAATTGGGAAGAGTTAAACAGGAGACTTGGATGGTAATAGCAAAATGGACCATGAACTGATATTTTCACATCTAACCAATTGTTCTCTCTTCATAGCATTTACCTAAAGAGGATCCATCAATAATGCTGAGAACTATTCCTTCTTTCCATAATCAACTTCTTAGGGGCAGATCATCTCCATAAAATTGAAGAAGAATAAAGATGGGATTAATAAAGGGGTGTGTCTACCCCTTCCCCATAAACAATCACAAGATTCCAGAAATGCTTATCCCCATTCAAATAACACTGAAAGACAAACATAACTCACACTTACCTTGTAAAAAGTCTACTTTGGGCTAGATGCATTTTGTAAATCATCTTACTGTGTACTTTTGGCAGTGATGAAAAATAGGTATTATCCTCTTCTTGTTAAAATAAAGGAATGGGGGCTCAGAGAGGTTAAGTAACTTAATCAGAGCTACACAAACTTGAAATAGGAGTAGACATCTATTTTTTGTCTTATCTTGAACCTCATTAATCTTTAGGTATATACCTTGTAACCTAGAAATCACTGCCCCCATATTATAGATAAGAAAAGTAGTTTAAATTCATACCTGGTTTAAAGTCGTGTTCCTTTCATCCCTTTAATCTTTTTTCCCTTTAGTAATACCTGAGGTTTCTAACTATCATCTTCATTGTATGATTAATTACCATAAGAGTAGCTACAGCATGAATATTTGAAAAGCAATTTGTAGTTTACAAATGCTTTCAAGCACACTAAATTTCCATCTTATCAACAATTAAAGAGGAAGATGTTTTTTTCTCCCAATTTTAGAGATGTAGACATTGAAGTTCAGAGTAGTTAAGGGAACAGCTCAAATCACATAGTAACAGACTATTACTGAACATAGTAATAGTCATGACTGAAATCCCCCATTATGTAGGGGAAAACAGCAGTTTAATTTATTACCACAGTAAGTAAGTTACCTCCCATTGAATTAGGCAAGAGACTTCAATGGGAACTGAAGCTACTCAGCGACTGACCAGTGTTTCTGGATTTAAACATTTAGTGTGTCTCCTGCTGGAAGAGCGGAGAAGGCAATGGCACCCCACTCCAGTACTCTTGCCTGGAAAATCCCATAAACGGAGGAGCCTGGTAGGCTGCGGTCCATGGGGCCACTAAGAGTCAGATATGACTGAGCGACTTCACTTTTACTTTTCACTTTCATGCATTGGAGAAGGAAATGGCAACCCACGCCAGTGTTCTTGCCTGGAGAATCCCAGGGACGGGGGAGCCTCGTGGGCTGCCGTCTATGGGGTCGCACAGATTCGGACACGACTGAAGCAACTTAGCAGCAGCAGCAGCTGCTGGAAGAGAAATGATGTACTAGAGAAATAAGGACCCTCAGAAACTTGGCTGACAATGGATCTGCCCGGTAGCTACTGTTCTGAGCATCTAGGAATTCTGCTGGTCCCTTAGTTCTGCCTCTGGACCCTGACAAGTGGTCAGAGCTTGCTTGCAAAGGATCATAGACGAAAGAAAGACAGAAAGCCACTTCTGGATCTTCTCTGGCGGATTCCTCCTCCCTTTCCATCCTACATCAGAGAGGACCAGAGAACACTGTCCGGATGGCCAGCTGCCTGGACAAGAACCACCGTCTGTGTAACATGCCTGGAAAATACTCTGTGGCTTGTACTCGTGGCTCCAGACCATCTGCTGAGATGGCCCACAGAGGAGATAGTGAGGTGGTTCCCTCAAGGTGAAGAAACTAAAAATGAGCTCGTAAAGTCTTTGTCAAACTGAATCTAGTGACTTTTTCCCCAAACTTCTGAAACAAAGAATAATGAATTATGTTTTGCTACATCAATGTTCTGGCTTTTAGAAACATCTGCTGAGAGTTTTTCTCTGATAGGCCCACTTGATTTCTGATCGCTAGTGAGTTAACTATGGCGCGGGAGAAGATTCTTGAGAGCAAGGAATTCCTTGAGAGCAAGGATTTCCTTGGACAGCAAGGAAATCACAACAGTCAGTCCTAAAGAAAATCAACCCTGAATATTTATTGGAAGGACTGAGGTTGAAGCTCCAATACTTTGGCCACCTGATGCAAACAGCTGACTCATGGGAAAAGACCCTGATGCTGGGAAAGACTGAGGGCAGGGGGAGAAGGAGGTGACAGAGGATGAGATGGTTGGATGGCATCACTGACTCAATGGACATGAGTTTGAGCAAACTCCAAGAGATAGTGAAGGACAGGGAAGCCTGGTGTGCTGCAGCCCAAAGGGTTACAAAGAGTTAGACATGACTTAGTGACTGAACAATTAACAACAGTGAGTTAATGTGCTCTATAAACTCTGTGAAAGCTGAGGCACTATCTTTCCTATGGTTTAGTGCCCTGGGTAGTGCTCAGCACACAGCAGCTACTTGGTTCACACTATGATAGGTGAATATATAGAATATGATTCCTTAATACAGCAGAATTTGATGTGATTGAATGATCAGTACTTCAGACTCAATTCCTTAACTTCCAAAGAGAACATAATTCAAAAAGACACATGCACCCCAATGTTCACTGCAGCACTGTTTACAATAGTCAGGACATGGAAGCAACCCAAATGACCATCAACAGAGGAATGAATAAAGATGTGGTACATATATACAATGGAATATTACTTGACCACAAAAAGGAAAGAAATTGAGTCATTTGTAGAGATGTGGATGGACCTAGAGATGGTCATACAGGGTGAAGTAAGTCAGAAAGAGAAAAACAAATATCATACATTAACATTCATATGTGGGATCTAGGAAGATGTTATAGATGATCTTATTTGCAAAGCAGAAATAAAGACATTGATGTAGTGATCAAACATATGGATACCAAGGGGGAAAGAAGGTGAATGAATCAGGAGATTGGGATTGGCATACATACACTACTATGTATAAAATACAGAACTTTTAAACACACTGTATAGCACAGGAAACTCTACTCAGCACTCTGTGGTGACCTGAATGGGGAGGAAATCTAAAAAAGAGAGTTAGAGGGGATACACACACACACACACATATATATATGTATGCATATATGTATATATATGTATGTGTGTGTATATATATTCATATAGCTGATTTACTTAACTCTGCACTAGAAATTAACACAACACTGTAAAGCAACTATACTCTAATAAAAATTAACCTAAAAAAGAGAATGAGTAAGAATTGATAACAGTACCAAGATTTCTTTCAACTCCTCATTCTCTCCTTGCAACTTTAGAGAATGCACCGTTCCTACCTGTGTACTTTTGTTGGGAACAAGGTGACTACAAGGAATCCAAATCGCTTGATTGTCATATTCGGAGAATCCTCCAATAGTGAAAAGCGGGACATGAGAGGGATGAGCCAGCTCACAGTAAAGATCCAAGAATTAAAGAAGCCAGTTAGACATTCAAGAAAAGGACTTAAAAGAGCAACACAAATTACCCCGTGACAACAAACATATATCCAAGATGGCAGCTCGCAGTAGGGAAGACCGCTTTTCAGGGTCAACCAAAGTCGGTTTCATTCATTTGCAAACAAGAATAAACTTCCATTCCAGGAAATACTGCCAATAGGCAATTAGAGTTGCCCAGTTTCCTGTAAGGTATTATACACTTTGGAGAGGAAGCAAGAAAAACCACTGTGTTAGGTGCTTGGGAAAGCTTTCCCTAGCAGCCTGGTACCACGAGAAGGAATGCGACATGGAGGCAGTGGCATTTTCAAGTGATGAACTCTGATGACTTTGCCACAATGTCCAGATATATCACTCACTCATTCTTCCATCCACAACTATTAATTTAGTGCCTACTATGTGCCAGGAGTTATGCTAGATTCCAAAGATGTGGCAGTAAGATGTAAAAGTCTCCAGCCCTCTCAGGTCAGAAATGTGGGTCCTGAGATCCAGCTGCCCGCACGGGAATACTGGTATTCTCACTTCCGGCTATGAGATCCTAGGCAGGTGACTTCACCTCTCCATGCCTGTCTCATCAGTATGATAGTATTAACAGCATCCACCACATTCAGTTGCTGTATTAATTACTGATAGTGCAGTACCCCATACAGTTATTGTGTTAATTTATTTAACCCTTCCTGTAACGCTTGTAGAACAGTCCCTCATATGAATGATGCATCTGATATGTTAGGAGTGACTTCTTTTCTGAATTTTATCAGTAGTAGCATTGGATGAAAGTTGGATACAGAAGAGGCAACAGATAAACATAATACATTTGAAAAGTGTTATAAACAAGGATATGCAGAAAAGTGCATGTCAAAAAGATGCATACTGAAAAGAAAAACCTAGAAAAGCCATTCCAAACAAGTAATGCCTAAGCTAAGACCTGAAGGGTGTCTGGGAACCATTGAGTATGAGTGGGAATGGGCAAAGCTGGAGGAAACAGAATGTCTATAGGGTCAGAGGATCAAGGGGGCACAGGAGGTTAAGAGAAATGAACCATAGTCAGCATGGTTAAAGGCCATATGGCAAGCAGAGTGGTGGGGAAGGGAGAGGGAACACAGTGATGGGAGCTGGAGATGTAAGCAGGAGCTAAAGCATGACAATTCATATTAAAGACCAGTGGACATCCACTGAAGAGCTTTGATCAGAGGAGAGTTATGATCAGCAACATTCAATGGACACAGTCAAGAATACACTGGAAGCCCACAGGGAAAGCATTTAGACCAGTGTTTCCATGACAAATGGAGCTGACGTGGTGCTTAAGATACATATATAGGAGCAGAGTAAAGAGAATTTGGTAATCTATTCAAGGTAAGAAAACCACAGGAAAAGGAGAAATATAAAATGAGACCCCAGCTTCCCCCACAGACCATAAGATAGAAAGTGGTTCCCTTTAATGGAATATGAAACCAGAGGAAGTAGTAGATTCAGGGTGAGGGAAAAGGGAAGGTAAATTTATCTGGGGGCAAATTGACTTTCTGATAAAATTCAGAAAAGAATTCTAATATATCAGATGCATCATTCATATGAGGGACTGTTTTACAAGTGTTACAGGGAAGATTAAATAAATTAACGCAATAACTGTATGGGGTACTGCACTATCAGTAGTTAATAGAGTAACTGCATGTGGTGGATGCTGTTAATACTAGCATAATATCATAGACGCCATGGGGATTACCTAGATAGGTAATTCCAGTAGGCTTCCGTGGGGCTCAGGGTCAGAAGTACGAGCTGTTGATTTAGAAATGAAAGCCAGTGGCAGTGAACTGGAGACATTATTGAAGAATGATGTGTTGACTGAGAAGATATCCTAGAGTGGAATCCAGAAGGAAAAACTATCACTTAAGGAAGGGTCTGGTCAAAGGCTATGAAAAAGAATGGAAGGGAGCAAGCAGGGAGTTAGGAGCAAGCCCAGAAAAAGCACCAACATAGACTCCAAAAAGGAGGGATTGCAGCAAGAGGTGTCATCAACATCACAGAACGCTGTAAAAAGTTCCAGGACGGTTAGAAATGGAAACTGTCAGCTGGCAGAGTGGTGCCCAATTAGAAGACCGGTTTCAGTGATGATACAGCAAACCAGTTTCTATGGTTTTAGGATGAGAAAACCAGGCTAGTAACAGGTTACGGATGGATGTAATAATAATATAATTTAAAATTAAGGAGAAACAGATGGAAGATGAGGAAGTAAGACAAATAATACAAACAATAATTTTAAGCATTCTACCTGTAAAGAATATGATAGATGTAATATTAGAGTAGTTGAAGGGCGGATCTGAAGGAAGAAGTATGGAAGAGACTTGCTTTAGGACCCTTTCTCTGACAACTGTTTCTTTCACTTCACCAAAGAATATACTTCTGCCAAGTCCAGCCATTGTTCAAAGATGCTATACAAGCTATTTTAAAACACAGTATGAAGGCCACATAGAAAAAACAAGTCTACCTTTGGCCCAGAATAACCTGGAAAACATCATAATCTTGAAGATCCAACAGTTTTAGATTTATGTATATCCTGAAATATGTTTAAGCTCCTGAAGCATTTATTTATTTTAGTGCAGATGATTTACTGGGACAGCCAGCTACAAATTTCCTCAGTTTACATTCCTTTTATATTTTTGTCACCTTTTTGACAATAGGATGCCATAGTACCTGATTATAAAATGATTTAATTTTGACACTTTTTATAACATTTGACAAGTTCGTTTTCTCCATGATGCTCATATTTGAACTTTGTTTATTTTATTATTTGTGTAATTGTATGTGTATGCTTCAAAATTTTGAAACCAGATGCTTTCATTTTACAATGTTATGAATTCCAGGTTCTGGGAATAATAATTTGGATGTAATAATAATATAATTTAAAATATGTTTCACTGACTTATTACACCAATGTTGATGCTGTTAAGAGAGCTTAAATGAATTAAACTCAGTACAAACAGCAGAAAAGGGAGATTTCTAAGCAACAAACAACAAAAACAGGTTGAGACTTAACCATCTGGAAGTTTACTTAGAAATTAACAACTTTGGGGAAATTTATCAAAGTAAACAGCTAGATCAATTACATTTTCTTCTGGAAATGGTAACAGATGACATCCAAATTGCATATGATAAGCAAATTGGGTATCAGACACTGAAAATTCGAGATACAAACCAGACACTGAAAATTCTCAGTTAGGCAGCACAACATTGATTCAGAAGGCCCAGCACTGTGATGGTGAATTACCTGTGACGTTGCTGTATAGAGAGGCTGAATCTCATGGTCCTTGGAAATTTCCCTCCGTAAATTTAGTAACTGTGGCACACTACAGTTCAACTACCTCTTTTTGTTAGGGCTTGAAAAAGCCTGAATGCACTTTTTTAGTTAACAGAAATGTTCAAGCACTACTGCAAACAGTAAATAAATTTTCAAAAAGCAATGTCTTAACTATGCACTTAGTTGAATAAAAAGTTGATGGTAGAATCCAGGTAGAGTATATAGATGTGCACCATATAATCATTTCCATTATAGTATATGCCTATGTCCCTTGGTGGCTCAGGCGGTAAAGGATCTGCCTGCAATGCAGGAGACCTGGGTTCGATCCCTGGGTTGGGAAGATTTCCTGGAGAAAGGAATGGCAACCCACTCCAGTATTCTTGCCTGAGGAATTCCATGGACTGGGGAGCCTGCCAGACTACAATCCATGAGGTCACAGAGTAGGATGCAACTGAGTGACTATGACTAACACATACACATAGTATATATGCCTCAAGATAAACTGTTAATTCAAGGAGGAGGTTTGAAACAGGTTTAAATATGATAGGTACAACCAGTCCGTCCTAAAGGAGATCAATCCTGGGTGTTTGTTGGAATGACTGATGCTGAGGCTGAAACTCCAATACTCTGGCCACCTCATGTGAAGAACTGACTCATTGGAAAAGACCCTGATGCTGGGAGGAATTGGGGGCAGGAGGAGAAGAGGATGACAGAGGATGAGATGGCTGGATGGCATCACTGACTCGACACACGGTGAGTTTGGGTGAACTCCGGGAGTTGGTGATGGACAGAGAGGCCTGGTGTGCTGCGATTCATGGGGCCACAGAGAGTTGGACATGACAGCGACTGAACTGAACTGAATAGTAAAGTAAAAATACACAGATGAAATCTTAAATTAGCACAAAACAAAAAGTATTCATCTTATAAGTGAAAACACAAGGTAAATAAAGAAAATATGAAAAAATACTAATAGATAATAAACATAAAATATGGAGGAAATAAGACAACATATCACAATAGAGTTAAATGGCTGCATCCTTTTATTAAAGACAAATACCTACCTATGTGATGCCTATAATAAATACCAGCAACACAAAAGGGGAAGGAAAAGTTTTAAACAGTAAAGGAAGAAGCAAAGAAAGTAAAAAGAAATCTCTTCAATAATTCTACAAAAACAGAAATTATTTAAATATGCAGCCTTCCTTTGAATCCAAGCCAAGAGGGAATGGTTTGATTTTGCCTTTTTGGATGTTTCAATCACTTTCTTCCCTCCTTCCTTAAGTAAGTTAGGAATCAAGCTGAGTAAGATACTAAGCAGCAACTTAAAAGGCCGAAGTTAAAAGTGTTGATTTGCACTCAAGTAGATTTCATAGGCTTTGGTCTATTTCTCTCCGGAGTTGGGGGTTTCCTTTCTCTGTATCCTTTTCTCCAAAGTGTTGGGCTCTGAGTCTCAAAGGGAACAACATGCTTGATTTTCATTTCTTAAAGGACATCTGACTCTTTGGGTTTAGAATGTTAAGAGCTTACATAATAACTTATAGCATAGTGATTTACCAGGTGTTCAAGTCTCATAGCAACCCAGAAGATTGGGGTAAAATTATCAGACCTCAAAACAACCACATGAAAGGTGGAAGACCCAAGCAACTCTTTTGCCTATATGATGATATGAGACAAGTTTGTAAGAACTTTCAGTACCACGGAACCCTCACCATCATCCTCAACAAAACAAACACCTCACACGTCCCACAGTACTCTAGGGGTGGTGTGGGATCAGGGGAGTCAACACCTCACCTTGTAAACAGAAAATAAGCGAATACGAGCACTGAATGTCTGCTAAATATTTCACTCTAGAATAGGTGGGACTGTTGCATGATAGACTATAGTTCAGATGCAAGGATAAATGTAATACACATTTGCTCCTAAATTCTGACTATGTCCCAGGGATGGGGAAAAACAGCATCAACCCATTTTTATTAGATATCATAGGCTACCCTTTAAAAACGGACAATTGTCAAAACATTTCAGTAAGAAATGATGACTTCTCAAGAGTTATCCGGAGTGAAGGAATATTCACATCCTACTAATTGTTTCCTGTGCCATAAACAAAACACAAAATGTTTATGGTGTGTTAGTTTATGCCAAGCACTATGCTATGTGATACAGGAAGACTATTTTATTTGGTCTTCATGAGTAAGTCCTGTTACTGTCTCTTTTCACAGAGGAAGAGAGACAACCTCTGAGCATGTCAGGAACTGACTTCTGTGTGTGTAATCCTATCAAGTACCAGAGCAAAGACTTGGGCTAGGTTCTACCTGACATCCGATCTGATGATTATTTTCCCACAAGCTCTATAGACTCCCTAAGAAAGTCAGATTAGGGCAGTCATATATTGAGATGAGGAAAACTGTGTTGTCTCATAGGAGGTTTGGCAGATATTAAACTCTTTCTATGTGAATCCTAAAACAGTTAAATAATTTCTAAGGAAAAAAATAAACTATGGCATACTGCTTAAATTTGGGAATCTTAAAATTAACATTGAGAGTATGGTGGGAGTATACCTACTTCATAGCAGTTTCTAAAAGTCTCTCTACATTATTATATGCAATAATAATACCCCATTATTAATCAGTTCTTTTTATATTATTTCTCTTATGTTAGGTTTCTCTCCTACCTGACGCCTTTTTCCCTATCAGTTACAATTTCCTGGACTCCCTAAAAATGCAGAGGTGGTAAATAGCACAATAGCAAATAACAGTGAGTGCCAGGACTTTTTTCCCTCATTTTCTTTAAGTTATCTCTGATTCCCTTGATAATTTAAGAGAATAAAGGAAACCTGGACTTATTTCAAAGTTACAGCAAGCCAATCTTTGTAAAATGGCACATCAACTTTAAGATTTGGGAAATAATTTCAGATATAAAAGGGTAAACACAAAACCTAACTGAACTTAAAAGTTCACGGCCATAATTATGAAAATTAATACAATACATATGGAAAAATTCTAAAAAGTTCTAAGCACTTAATGCAGCAACTGCTTACCTGGCAAACACAGTCTATTCTTGAAGTAAAGAAGAAGATAGAAATGAAAAGATTTGAGCAACCGAAAGAGTCCGCTGTAGTCACAAGCACACTTGCCTACAGAGGTGAGGCAGACGCTGGACCGGGGAGGACCCGTGGGGACCATGAGGATGCTGCATGTAAAGAGGGCAGCAGCTACCCAGCGCCAGTGGACTTCTGCCTCATAGGAGTGTGGGGTCCAGGTCACAGGCTCTTCCAAGTTTCAAACATAAGAAGGACTTTCAGATGTTTCATGTGGAATTTTCTCGTATTTAAAATATTGTGAGGTTCAGAAAACAATAACAACATCGCTGCACCCAAACTGGAGCCAAGATAAAGCAACAAGTGGCTCAACTCCTGGCTACTTTCTACTATTGTAAAAATAAACAGAAACCTTAATTAAAACAGAGTCAGGAGGCCAGACTGACTTCTCATGGCCTACAAGGAGAGCA
Source organism: Bison bison bison (assembly GCF_000754665.1). Classification (NCBI taxonomy): domain Eukaryota; kingdom Metazoa; phylum Chordata; class Mammalia; order Artiodactyla; family Bovidae; genus Bison; species Bison bison. Next base: position 10,694,569 of record NW_011495051.1, on the reverse strand, counting down.
GAGTCCAACATGAAAGAGAAGGACTTTCCTTTCTTTCCTGGCAAGAGCTCAGCCAGTGAGAGACTGTCACAGTCCAGCCGATGAAAAGGCATCCACTCTTTGTTTACTGTGACTCTCCCAAATCTGTTTCCCCTCTACAAAAGAGTTCTCCCTCTCCGTTCTCCCTCTCCATTTTTGCTAGGGAATTGCTAGGGGTCACTATCGTTGTAGACCCTGAACCACAATTCTTTGATGACCTTGAATAAACCCACTTGAGCTGGAGAAGTAGGTGGCAGTCTATTTTAGGTCAAGGTCACCCTACTTAAGCATTGAAGCCTAGGCAAAACATATAACTCATTCAAAATCAGACATTTAGAAAGAGACAGGCTTTAAAATAGAAGCCAGCATCCCTCACCCTCTCTCTATTTATGTCACAACCCTCAAAGAGACGATGGATGAGGCTTTCTTGTTCACTGTTCCTCTAGGACATAATGGCAAGCCCAGAGCTGAGCCATCATCTGGGGAATAAACTGAAGACAAGCAGTAAACAGAGACAACGCTCTGCACTGTAGCCCTTCTCTGTCCATCAGTCAGTCAAGGATGCACTATTAACTCCTTAGAAATAGCAAGTTCTACCCTTGGGCAGGCTGTTAGCATCAATAAAGGTGATTCTTCTTAGCGTGTTCACCATTAAGTGAATCGAGAACCATGCTTGGGAGAAGAATCATCACTGAAACACGACACAAGGCAGAAAATAAAAATAAAAACTAAGTTTATTAGTATTTATGTCATATGGCATTTTTCTTCTCAAAGTGTTTTTCAAAATTACTTTAAAATACCAATTCTTGCCTGCAATCACGTCTCATTAGAAGTCAATGAAAATTCATGTCTCTCTTGCTCCTTTATTACTCAAAGCACTCAGAGAGCCACAGAATGAGATTAAGAACATCTCACACTCTGAGATTCTCCACAGGAGACTTATGTGGTCCCTCACATATATTGAATCAATCTTCTGCTATCCCAGGCTTTGGTCTCATCCCAAGCAAACCCACAGACTGGCAGACTCAATATGTCATTTCTATTTCCCAACCATGCTAAAAACAAATTCAAAATTAGTAAGGAAAAGAAACTTTGCCCTCATATCATCCAAAAACATCTATTTTAACCCTCTCCCTTGGAGAAATTCTGGTCTAAATGCAGCATTTTACAAACTTTAATGTTACCACAGCTTCCTGATTTCTGATAATGATGTTTCCTTCATTATGAAGTATCCAGTGTTACAGGGAAATGCATTTCCTATATCTGTGCAAATATTAAGAGTAATACAAAATACATGTTGTCTTAAATGTGTCAGACATTCTGGCCTGTCTGTAGACATTCTAGCTGTCTATGAGACAGCTACTATCGACTCCAAGGCACAGATGAAGAAACTGGGACAGAGGTAAGTTAAGTAAGTGGCCAACAATTATCAAGCCAGTTGTGGCAAAGCTAGTGCTTCAATCCAGGAAATCTACCTTCAAAATCCAAATACTTACTAGACCATGCTCCCTCACTACAAAGCATCAGCAAGAATATTCCTGGCTGTCTCACACCTGCATGGTTAACAGACACACTACGAGGAAGCTGAGATCCCTGCAGTCTTTGGTCCCGTACTAAAGGCTCTCCTCAGGACACTCTAACCCTAAGGGCATAAGACGTAGGGTCATCTTTAATATGGGCTCTTGAGAACTCAGTATTATTCCGGAAGCCATTGCAAGTCTGTGGGGAAAATTTTTGAGGAGATAAAGTCTATCTATACAATGAGGGGGAAGAATTATCTACTTAGCCTTAAGATTGTTTCATTTTATCTCTAAACAGGAGACATATTGGGGAAGATGTGAAACAAGCAAGAGCAAGTGCGAGGTGCCTTCCTATCCAGCAGACTACCCAAAAAGTGTTAAGTTGCTCAGTCCTGTCTGACGATTTGTGACCCTATGGACTGTAGCCTGCCAGGATCCTCAGTCCATGGGATTGCTCAGGCAAGAATATTGGAATGGGTAGACATGCCCTTCTCCAGGGGATCTTCCTGACCCAGGGATCAAAGCTGGGTCTCTTGCATTGCAGGCTAACTCTGTACTGTCTGAGCCACCAGGGAAGCCCAGCAGGCTCCCCAAGACCTTCCTGCATGCTGGCTGCCTGCAGGCTGAGGAGGAGGAGGGGCCAAGAGGGCATTAATGGGAGATGCAGGATCACACTGGATTTAAGTCAATAACATTTAGCAAGTAGTCTGCAAGCTCTCTCATTTCATTCTTCTGGTAATTCCAAAAGGCAGATGTTACTGTAACTGGACACATAAAGAAATTGAGGCGCAGAGTTTTTAAACCACTTAACTAAGTTCAGCCCTGTTGGGAAGTAAGACCCAGAAAGCAAAACCTCAGGCCTATGTGAACAAGTTTATGCTCTACAAGCAGTGGAGGGGGGAAAAAAAAGACCATCAGCCAGATACTCCTAGATTTCAATCATTCATGAAAAAGTATAAGCAATATTAAGTCTATGGATTTTTAAGGTGTTTTCTCAGGATGCTGTTTATTTTGATATCCACATTACACTGTGCATATGGCTCTGTGAAATGGTCCCCATTTATAATCAGAGAAAAGCAGAGAAAATAAATAGGCTGGCATTAAGTATGCTGGAACTAGAAATTACAGCATTAAAGGATATGAAGGCACTAGCCCTCGAATTTCTCAAGGAAATTTCTCAAGGAAATGCCCCTCACCCTCCAAGCTTCCAGATTTACAAATGACACCTCCCAGAATGCAAGGAATTAAATAAGAGCAGAAGCCAAACTTGGGCATCACATCACAAATGGCAAAACTCAACATGTCAGAGAACGTCTACCCTGATTTAGTGCCCACCAAACAAGGTAAAAAGAGAAATGGTGGTTAAAAAGTCAACTGCCCAAGGTCAAAGAGCAAGCCTGCTGGACAAGCACAAACATTTGGGTCATCCTTGTTATTAGATCAGGATACAGTCCTCCACTTTCCAGTTATCGTGCAAGGCTTATAAGAAGAGTGCAGGATTCAGGACTCAGGACTCAGATGAACTAGGTTTGAAGTTCTGATGCTAATACTGATTTGTGACCTTGACCTATCTGTGCACACCTTGGTTTCCTCATTAGCAAAATAGGGCTAATAACAGTGCCCACCTAGTAGAGTTATGATGAGAGAAAAGACGCCAGAGTTAGCATGCACATCAGCAAGGAGCCCAGTCCAAGGCTGTGTTGAATAACTGTTATCAGCTTATTATGATGTCTCTGAAAATACATTATAAACCATAAAGTACCACTGGATGTTATTACAGTCTATGTTTTTCTAACAAGGAAATATACCATTGTATATAAGTCTTTTCTTCCTTATACATCATAACAGCACTTAGGGAGTCGCAAAAAAATCTATAAAATCATCTTGCTTCTCATCTTCTTTAATAGTCATAAATGTAAACTGCATACATAATCATTTTTAATATACTTCCGTACCAGAGTCCAGACTCGGATAGTAACTGCCTACTTTCACAGTACTCCAGATCAGCCAAACAGCCCTCTCTGACAATTTATTCAAAACATAATTGAAAGGTGTGATCTAAGAAAAAAAAAAATATATCTGTGGTCTTTGTCTGGAGCTCCTGGCAGAGAGCACCTAAAATCTTTGGGATTTCCTAAATGGTAGGCATGTCTTCAGTTGTTTGTAAAAGTCCTCTTAGCTCATACACTAATGAAATAACTCACAGCCAGGCTGCTAGGTAGCCTCAGATTGGGGGCTGGCAACAGAAACACCAAATAGGAAGAATGCATGGGAAATTTTAACCCCACCCCTCAATCTCTGGGGAAAGGAAGGGGCTGGAGACAGAGTTCAATCATGTGATTTCTCAACCAGTGATTTCTCAACCATGCCTCTGTAACGAAACCTCAATGAAAACTCAGCAACACTGAGGCTCAGAGAACTTCCAGGATGATGAACACGTTGATATGCCAGGTGGGTGGTATACTGGAAAGGACATGGACACTCTGAACCCCCACACATCGTCCTCTGTGTCTCTTATATTTGACTGTTTCTGAGTTATAGCCTTTATAATAAAACTATAATCATAAGTACAGCTCTTTCCTGGGTTCTGTCACTTGTAACAAAGGGGGGTCATGGAAACTTCTGAATTTATAGATGGCCGAGTAAAGTGTAGGTGGCTTGGGGGCATTGAGGCCTTAGGGCTACCATGTGAAATAGGGTCAGGCTTGTAGGACTGAACCCTTAACCTGTAGGGTCTGTGCTAACTCTGAGTAGTCAGTGTCAGAATTGAATAGAGATGTTAGACCCCTGGTTGGTGTCAGAGAATTGTTGGGATGATGCAAAAGGGAACTTCTTTGGTTTTGAGTCTTCTTTCACATGTTGATAACTGGACTGGGTACAAGCTCTAACTTTTCTATCTCCTCTCATGATTTCTAGATTCATTCTCTAGAGGGGCAGGAGAGGCTGTCTGCCCCTGAGGTTCTCAGGCTGTTTGTGGTTATGGAGATCCAAGGCAGTCACTGGATATGGTGAAACTGAACTGTTGGGTTGCCCAAAATGTTCACTTGGGTTTTTCCATAAAATGCTATGGAAAAGATGTTAAGATTCTATGAAGTCCAGTAGAATCTTAGAAGCAACCTTGATTGATCTACTAGGAACTTTTCTTATTACAACCATCCCTGGCATTGAGAAAATCCTACCAGCTATATAATGACAAAGATGTGCTTGCTTCCAAGATATGTACAAGGATATGAGTCAGCCAGAGACACAAGCAGTTCTCAAGAAGTATGTCGAACCAGACCCCTGTGCTTTCAGCCTTGGTTCAACATGTTTGAATTTAAAAGATCTCATCAAGGTCACACAGCTAAGGTATCTTCATTTCCACATTCACACCATAAGATCTGATCTGATCTTCCCCTCGCTCAGTCGTGTCCTCTTTGGGAACCCATGGACAGTAGCCTACCAGGCTCCGCCATCCATGGGATTTTCCAGGTGAGAATACTGGAGTGGGCTGCCATTTCCTTCGCCAGGGGATCTTCCCAACCCAGGGATCGAACCCAGGTCACACAATAAGAAGTCATAGTAATTTTGAAAATGTGTTCTAAGAGCCACCTGTGTTAGACTCAACTGGTAGCTTGCAATGTCAGGTTACATTGCCCAGGATCTGATGAATCAGATCTGAGTCTGTGACCCTGGAATCTACATTATTAACAAGCATTCCAGGCAATTCTGATACCCAGTAAAAGTTGCCAACTTCAATGAATAGCTCCTTTTATTCCATGATCTCAATCTATTACCCTACTTCTATCATAACATTTTTCTAAGTGAGAAATAGGTAATTATTTGAGTAAGGGCACTAACCATGCAGGCACTGCATACTCCAATGTTAAGTATTACTGAGTGGTAAGTCTAGTTAGAGAAAATCACCTCTTCTGCAATGTGTCAAACTAGGTAATTCTCTCTAATGATACTCCCAAATTCCCTGTACAACTTAACAACTTAATCTTTGTAGTAGCTCCTTTTGTGTGAGTTTTTCAGATAATGGTATTATCCTTCCATTTAATTGGTCTATACACCAAAGCAGTTGCAACTTTTGTGACTGATGCGGTAATTTCAGGCAATAAGCAAATACGTTTAAATAGTTAATGCTATGATGTATTACTTTTTAACCATTATAAAAGTACTCCTCAGAGTAAAACTGGATATAATTCATGTATCCAGTTTTTAATGTATTTAAATATGATGTATTTAAATATGCAGTTAAATACATATTAAATATGTGTTTAAATATGCAAATGCTTCTAAACCTAAACACTCAGTTCAGTCAGTTTGGACACAACTGAGCAACTGAACTGAACTGAACTGAATTCATTCTGATGTATTTAAATATGCAAATGCTTCTAAACCTAAACATTAGCACTGACTAATAAAATGCACCTCCTTCAAAGGACATCCACTGTTGCAAAGTTTCAGATTCCTGTTCCACCTTTTTTCTCTTCTTCCCTCTCATTCCTCCCTTTTTTCCCTGCCTTTCATGCCATATTTGAATTATTATCTGAGATGCTTGGCAGAGGTCACTGGTTTCCTTATTTTTAAAGGTAATCTGCCCTTACACAGATATCTTTACATTTAAATATCTATACTTTTCAAAGCTTCTCAAACTGGCATGTTGGGAAAATACAGGATGACCTGGATAATCTACTGGATCTACATTTCTGCCTCCTTCATTTTAGGGGCCCTTAAACTGATGCCTCAATTCACAGATTGAAGTCATTTGCCATAAGTAAGGTAATTTAGGGTCACTTCAATGAGGCTAGGAAAATCTCAGGTTCACCAAAAATATTATAATGGGTAGCTTAAAATCAAGACTGTCTTGGATGGTGAAGGTCTCTAATTTTTATTATTACAAACATTCCAAAGGAACCCAAGAGTCCTCAAGTTTTGATTCATCTTTATATACATGAATATCTTCCCATATGCTAACTACACAAAACAGACTCTCTGAACATGAATCCTAACCATTTGGGAAAGAATGAGTAGGATAGAAGCACATACGACTTTAACAATATGGTCAAAGCTACAGACCATCTTCACCCTCCAGCATGAAAAGGGCATACTCACACTGGGCTGTGAATGTTCCTACATAGGTCTTCAGTCATAGCTACTCAAACCGTAGGCCATCAACAGTGCTGGTCTGTGAGCTGTTTGTTCCTACTCTACAGCAAGCACTAAAATTGAGAATAAAGCATTATGGAACTTCATAGAGAAATGACAGAATAACTTCATGCTTACTGGATCTAATAATATAAAAAGGGAGCTTGTACCATCAGGGAACAAGAAAAGTCTCAAATAAACAACCTAAAATTATACTGAAAGGAACTATAAAAAAGACAAACAAATCCCAAAATGTTAGTGGAAGGAAAGAAATCATAAAGATCAGAGTAAAAATGAATGAAAGAGACTTTAAAAAACAAGATGACTGAAACTAAGAGTTAGTTTTTTGAAAAGACAAACAAAACTGATAAAACTTTAGCCACACTCATCAAGAAAAAAAGAGGTAAAGAGTCAACAAAATTAGAAATGACAAAGGAGAGGTTACAACAGACAATGCAGAAATACAAAGGATCATAAGAGATTACTATGAACAACTATATGCCAATAAAATGGACAACCTGGAAGAAATGGACAGATTCTCAAAAATGCATACTTTCCCAAGAATGAACCAAGAAGAAATGGAACAATAAACAGACAAATACCGGTAATGAAACCGAATCACTAAATAAAAAATTTCCAACAAACAAAAGTCCAGGACCACATGGCTTCACAGGTGAATGTTAACTGAGGAGAAGAGTTAACACCTATCCTTTTTAAACTATTCCAAAAAATTGCAGAGGAAGGAATGCATCTAAACTCATTCTACAAGGCCAGCACCACTCTGATACAAAAGCAGACAGAGATATCACAAAACAAGAAAATTACAGTCCAATATCATTGGTGAACATACACGTAACATCTTCATCAAAGTACTAGCAAACAAAATCCAACAATACATTCAAAAGATCAAACACCATGATTGAGTGGGATTTATTCCAGGGTTGCAAGGATTTTTGAATATTTGTAAATCAGTGTGATATACCGTCAAATTGAAAAATGAAAAAATATGATCATCTCAACAGATGCAAAAAAAAAAAAGCTTTTGATAAAAAAAAATCAACATCCATTTATGATAAAAACTCTCCAGAAAATGGTTCTTAAGGGAATACACTTCAACATAATAAAGACCACATAAAGAATAGCAAGAAGAGATAAGAAAGCCTTCCTCAGCGATCAATGCAAAGAAATAGAGGAAAACAACAGAATGGGAAAGACTAGGGATCTCTTCAAGAAAATTAGAGATACCAAGGGAACATTTCATGCAAAGATGGGCTCAATAAAAGACAGAAATGGTATGGATCTAACAGAAGCAGAAGATATTTAGAAGAGGTGGCAAGAATACACAGAAGAACTGTACAAAAAAGATCTTCACGACCCAGATATTCACGATGGTGTGATCACTCACCTAGAGCCAGACATCCTGGAATGTGAAGTCAAGTGGGCCTTAGAAATCATCACTACGAACAAAGCTAGTGGAGGTGATGGAATTCCAGTTGAGCTATTTCAAATCCTGAAAGATGATGCTGAGAAAGTGTTGCACTCAATATGCCAGCAAATTTGGAAAACTCAGCAGTGGCCACAGGACTCGAAAAGGTCAGTTTTCATTCCAATCCCAAAGAAAGGCAATGCCAAAGAATGCTCGAACTACCGTACAATTGTACTCATCTCACATGCTAGTAAAGTAATGCTCAAAATTCTCCAAGCCAGGCTTCAGCAATACATGAACCAGGAACTTCCTGATGTTCAAGCTAGTTTTAGAAAAGGCAGAGGAACCAGGATCAAATTGCCAACATCTGCTGGATCATGGAAAAAGCAAGAGAGTTCCATAAAAACATATATTTCTGCTTTATTGACTATGCCAAAGCCTTTGACTGTGTGGACCACAATAAACTGCGGAAAATTCTGAAAGAGATGGGAATACTAGACCACCTGACCTGCCTCTAGAGAAATCTGTATACAGGTCAGGAAGCAACAGTGAGAACTGGACATGGAACAACAGACTGGTTCCAAATAGGAAAAGGAGTTCGTCAAGGCTGGATATTGTCACCCTGCTTATTTAACTTATATGCAGAGTACATCATGAGAAATGCTGGGCTGGAAGAAGCACAAGCTGGAATCAAGATTGCTGGGAGAAATATCAATAACCTCAGATATGCAGATGACACCACC
>NW_011495051.1:10681955-10685629 GCF_000754665.1 Bison bison bison | reverse complement strand
CAGGTACATCATGAGAAATGCTGGGCTGGAAGAAGCACAAGCTGGAATCAAGATTGCTGGGAGAAATATCAATAACCTCAGATATGCAGATGACACCACCCTTATGGCAGAAAGTGAAGAGGAACTAAAAAGCCTCTTGATGAAAGTGAAAGTGGAGAGTGAAAAAGTTGGCTTAAAGCTCAATTTTCAGAAAACGAAGATCATGGTATCTGGTCCCATCACTTCATGGGAAATAAATGGGGAAACAGTGGAAAGAGTGTCAGACTTTATTTTTGGGGGCTCCAAAATCACTGCAGATGGTGACTGCAGCCATGAAATTAAAAGACACTTACTCCTTGGAAAGAAAGTTATGACCAACCTAGATAGCATATTCAAAATCAGAGACATTACTTTGCCAACAAAGGTTCATCTAGTCAAGGCTATGGTTTTTCCTGTGGTCATGTATGGATGTGTGAGTTGGACTGTGAAGAAGGCTGAGTGCCGAAGAATTGATGCTTTTGAACTGTGGTGTTGGAGAAGACTCTTGAGAGTCCCTTGGACTGCAAGGAGATCCAACCAGTCCATTCTGAAGGAGATCAGCCTTGGGATGTCTTTGGAAGGAATGATGCTAAAGCTGAAACTCCAGTACTTTGGCCACCTCATGCGAAGAGTTGACTCATTGGAAAAGACTCTGATGCTGGGAGGGATTGGGGGCAGGAGGAGAAGGGACCGACAGAGGATGAGATGGCTGGATGGCATCACTAACTCGATGGATGTGAGTCTGAGTGAACTCCAGGAGTTGTTGATGGACAGGGAGACCTGGTGTGCTGTGATTCATGGGGTTGCAAAGAGTCGGACACGACTGAGTGACTGAACTGAACTGAACTGAAGACAAATCTACAGTTAATATCATACTCAATGATGAAAAATGTAAAAGAATTTCCTCCAATATCAGGAAAAAGAAAATGATGTCCAGTCTCATCAAGGATGCCTAACCTTCTCATGAATGAAGATTCATTCAACATAGTTTGGAAGTCCCGGCTGCAGAAATCAGAGTATACATATAAATCAAAGAAATCCAAATTGAAAAGGAAAAAGTAAAACTGTGACTGTTTGCAGATATTAAGATAATAAACAATAGAATAATACGATAATAAACCACCAAAAAACTACTAGAGCTCATCAATGAATTCAGTAAAGTTGCAGGATACAAAACTAATACACAGAAATCTTGCACTTTTATAGACTAATAACAAATTACCAGAAAGAGAAATTAAGGAAACGGTCCCATTTACTAGTGCATCAAAAAAATAAAATACCTAAGAATAAACTAACCTACAGAGATAAAAGACATGTACTCAGAAAACTATGAGAAACTGATGAAAGAGGCTGAAGATGAAACAAAAAAATATAAAGATATACTATGTTCTTGGATTCAAAGAATTAATACTGTTAAAATGACTGCTGTCCAAGTCAATCTACAGATTCAATGCAATCCCTACCAAAATATCTAGGGCATTCTTCACAGAACTAAAACAAATAATTTTAAAATGTGTATGGAACCACAAAAGACCACAAATAGCCAAAACAACCTTGAGAAAGAAGAACAGAGCTGGAGAAACCAAGCTCCTTAACTTCAGACTATATGGCAAAGCTACAGTAATCAAAGAGTTTCCCAGATGGCCCGGGGTAAGGAATCCACCTATCAAGGCAGGAGATGTGGGTTCAATCCTTGGTCTGGGAACATCCCTTGGGGAGGAAATGGCAACCCACCCTAGTATTCTGGCCTGGAGAACCGCACGGACAGAGGAGCCAGGCAGACTACTGTCCATGGGATTTCAAAAAGTCAGACACAACTCAGCAACTGAACAGCAACAGTAATCAAAACATTAAGATACTGGTGTAAAAACAGACACACAGATCAATGGAAAAAAATAAAGAACCCACATACTTATGGTCAATTAATCTATGAACAAAAAGGCAAGAATATAAAATTTCAAAAAAAGCAGTCTCTTCAGTAAAGTATTCTGAAGATTCATGAATGAATCTTCACATGCACAATGAATCAAAGTGCTGGGAAAACTGGACGGTGACATGTAAAAGAATAAAATTAGAACATTTTCTCACACCATATACAGAAAAAAACTCAAAATGGATTAAAGACCTAAATGTAAAACCAGAAAACACAAAACTCCTAGAAGAAAACATAAAACTCCTAGAAGAAAACATAAAACTCCTAGAAGAAAACATAAAACTCCTAGAAGAAAACATAGGCAAAACACTCTTTGATATAAATCACTACTTTTTTTTGTCTCCTAAAGCAAAGGAAACAAAAGTAAAAATAAACAAATGTAAACTAATTAGACTTAAAAGCTTTTGCACAGCAAATGAAATCATCATCAAAAGAAAAAGACAACTTACTGAATGGGAGAAAATATATGCTAATAATATGACCAGTAAAGGAGTTAATACCCAAAATATATAAACTACTTATAAAACTCGACTATTTTTTTAAAAATCCAATTAAAAAATGGGCAGGAGACCTGAACAGACATTTTTTTTTTCCATAGAAAACATATAGTCAATAGGAGCATGAAAAGTTGTTCAACATCAGAGATATGCAAATTAAAACTACAATGAGGTATCATCTCATACCTGTCAGAATAGCTATCATCTAAAAGACCACAATTAACAAATGCTGATGAAAATGTGCAGAAAAGGGAACTCTCATATACCACCAGTGGAAATGTTCAATAAACTGGTGCAGCTACTGTGGAAAGCAGTATGAAGGTTTCTCAAAAATCTAAAAATAGAAATACCTACCAAATGTTCCAGCAATTCCTGGGTATATATCCCCCAAAATGAAAACACTAGTTCAAAAAGATACACGTACCCCTAACTCAACCTGGGACTATAACCAACTAGAGAGGTGGGATTCAGGTTCAACAGGGAGGGGACATATACATATCTATGGCTGACTCATATTGATGTATGGAAGAAAGCAACACAATATTGTAAAGCAAGTATGTTTCAATTAAAAATTAATAAATTTTAAAAGATACACGTACCCCAATGCTCATCACAGCATTATTTACAATTGCTAAGATATGGAAGCCCTAGTGTTCATCAACCAATGAACAGATAAAGAAGATGCAGTATGTGCAGAAAACTATTTAGTTGTAAAAGTGAAAGTGTCAGTCTCTCAGTCATATGTGACTTTGGAACCCTGTGGACTGTAGCCCGTCAGGCTCCTCTATCCATGGGATTCTCCAGGCAAGAATACTGGAGTGGGTTGCCATTTCCTTTTTCAGAGGATCTTCCCAACCCAGGGATCAAATCCATGTCTCATGCTTAGCAGGTGGATTCTTTACCACTGAGTCACCTGGGAAGCCCATATTTACTTAGCCATTATAAAAGAATAAGATTTTGCCATTTGCAACAACATGGATGGATTTGGAGGGTATTATGCTATTAGTAGGGCTGACTTTATTTTTCTGGGCTCCAAAATCACTGCAGATGGTGACTGCAGCCATGAAATTAAAAGACACTTACTCCTTGGAAGGAAAGTTATGACCAACCTAGACAGCATATTAAAAAGCAGAGACGTTACTTTGTCAACAAAGGTCCATCTAGTCAAGGCTATGGTTTTTCCAGTGGTCATGTATGGATGAGAGTTGGACTATAAAGAAAGCTGA
>NW_011495051.1:10642748-10681855 GCF_000754665.1 Bison bison bison | reverse complement strand
TGCTGAAGAATTGATGCTTTTGAACTGTGGTGTTGGAGAAGACTCTTGAGAGTCCCTTGGACTGCAAGGAGATCCATCCAGTCCATTCTGAAGGAGATCAGTCCTGGGTATTCAATGGAAGGACTGATGTTGAAGCTGAAACTCCAGTTCTTTGGCCTCCTGATGCAAAGAAATGACTCATTTGAAAAGACCCTGATGCTGGGAAAGATTGGGGGCAGGAGGAGAAGGGGATGACAGAGGATGAGATAGTTGGATGGCATCACCGACTCAATGGACATGAGTTTGAGTAAACTCCAGGAGTTGGTGATGAACAGGGAGGACTGGCGTGCTGCAGTTCATGGGGTCGCAAAGAGTCGGACACGACTGAGCGACTGAACTGAACTGAGGGCATTATTCATACTAACTGAAATACATCGGGTAAAGAAAGGCAAATACTGCATGATATCACTTATATGTGGAATCTTAAAAAATAAAACAAACCAGTGAATGTAACAAAAGGGAAACCAAATCACTGATACAGAGAACAAACTAGTAATTACCAGTGTGTAAAGTGAGGGGGGGAGGGGCATGACAGGGGTAGGGAAGTAAGAGGTGCGAACTGCTATGTATAAAATAGATAAGTTACAAGGATATATTGTACAACACAGGGAATATAGCCAATACATTATAATAACTATAAATGGAGTATAACCTTTAAAAACTGTGAAGCTCTATGTTGTACATCAGTAAATTCTATAATATTTTACATCAACTATATCTCAAATTTAAAAGGGGAACTCGTATTTTGTTTTTAATTTCATTAACTTTTATTATAAACAAAAATTACAACAGGCTTTAGTTAGTCTCATCTGCAACGGCTCCGAAATTTTAAGAACACTGGTCCTTCTCCATAGATCATTTGAGAAGCATTGCTCTGCATGGCAGCTTGCACGTACTTCTCATGAGAAATCTCAGAAATGATAGAATTCCTAAGGCATAATGAGCCCATCTGTACAGATTCTAAAAACCTATGCATTCCATATACAGGATATGGGCATGCCATACCCCGTATAGGAGATGCAGCCGCAGAGAAATGGCAGGCTACCTCATGCTATGTGTGCCAAAATTTAGTCAAGAGCCATAACTCAGGATCTCCAGGATGAAAGAAGTGATCAAAAAGCAGGAAACACAGGGCAGAGGTGGCTGAGGCTAATGTTATAGACTCCAGATGTGAGCTACAAGTCCCTGAGCTCAGCAAGCGCTAGGAACCATGACCTGGGTGGATGAACTAGGCCCTCTGATGAAATACTTAAAAGTGCACTCAAAGGGAGAGCCTCCTGGCTTGTAACAGCTGCACCCAGAGGCCATAGGTGGTGAGTGCTGCACAGGACAGCAAATGCGGGTTACAAGGACGGGGGGAGACTGTGAGCACGTTAACATCCCCTGCTCAGCTTCTCTAAAGGGAAATGAATCCAGTATGGAAGCTGGGAATCTCAAGTGTCAGAGCTCTTGATAAGAGACACAAATAAGCATCTAGTCCAGGACACTGAGGGGCTCTCTGAAACAAGTCCATGGGCCTCTTCCCAACTCCCCTACTCATGCGGGAGGGGGCTCTCCGAATTCATGGGGAGTGGCGTGGGCTAGTTCCCTCCAGCAGCTTGTCCACAATGAAGCGAGTGTTCACATGCAAGAGAGAACATTCATAGCCCACTCCAGGAACCTTTGCAAATCTGTAAAAAGGCAGCTTTCTCAGTAATGAACACGACTATATCCTTCAGGCATTGCACAAAAATAATGTTCAGGATGACCCTTGATTGTACTATTCTAGGTATAAGCTGCAACTAGTCAAACAAGCCACGTACTGAGAAATAGGAGAACGAGTTTTCATGCTGCCCCAATCCTCCATCAACCCTCAACCCTGACACACACACACACACACACACACACACACCCCTCCCATCACCAGCTCCTGGCGTGACTCAAGGTTCAAGGTTAAGGGTGACTTCTCCACTCTGGGTCTGCACCCCACTCAAGGTGTACAGAGACCTGTAAAAATCCTCAGCTCAGGACTTCCAACCTAGAGCCCCACACACTTTCCATGTCTCTGATCTATTTTAAAAGTAAACAAATTCTGTACTTACTGATTCCAACTGAAGGCAGGAAATGTCTTTAATTATTTACACCCAGCAATCACATTCCATCTTAGATCCTGCGAGAAACCCACGAAACGTCAGCTTCAAACCCATTTTTTTTTCTTAACTGATCAGAACTTGATATTGCAATGGAAAGATGTGCCTGTATAAACAGGCAAAATGGTTAATAATAATTATATATCCACAAAAACAAAGGATGGGAAAAGAAAAAACAATGCATCTAACCAAGTTTCTGACTGAGAACTGGGACTTTTCAAAGCAGTTTTAAGTTTAAGGATTGATCAAAAAGGTGTACGTCTGGTAGACAGGGAAGAGGTTGGTGCTACCAGAATGGGTCCAACGGCCCAAAAAAGCCAAATCCTTGTCACATCTCCAGAGCCACGAACCTCCGAGAGACCTGCTGCTGGATGGGAGCTGTGTCAGTGGCAGGGGTAACGACCTCTAATGCTTGAGGATTCTTAGTTTCTTCCTGACTCTTTCCTTCTCCAAGGAAAATTCAGTCTTGCTTTCTAGGCCTGACCCATCTGTCTGTCTTTGCCGTGGAATTTTGTTTACCAAGACCATTTGTAACTCCAAAGACAAGTTTGATGTCTGTGATAGAAAAAAAAATCATAAAGGCCTGAAGATCTAGTGAGACTGACATTGGAAATGGAAGGAACCACCAAGTTGGAAGAGGGAAAAGAATCTGAGAGAAGTGGCAGGAGAAAAGTCCACACAGCCTTCAAGTCCAGAGACCTGGGGACATGCAGTGATGTGGGGGAGGGGAGCTCTTGGCATGAGACATAGCCAGAGAAATCTGGACAGTGATTACAAGGTTCTATTGTGACTATGAGCCAACGCTTGAGAATCTGCTTTGATCATTACCCAACAGTTGGCAATGAGGGGAGGCAAAGGGAACAGTGGCATTTTGCATCACTGACATACCAAAGCACTCTTAACAAGCTTGCAAGGAATTATTTAGCTCTCTGGAAGACTGTACTTGTGTTTGACACAACTGTTTACTATCTGACTGGAGCTCAAGACACTGTAAAGTTACGTGTTAACTTGTTAATTTATGCCCAGTACAAAAGATATCCCCATACATTAAGGTTTTTATTATTCTATATACATTAATCAGCCTTTGTATCAAACCTGGCAAACTCAGGCTAACATTTCAAAGTTCATATAGATGTCCAATTTCTCAACTGTTCTTATAATCAGCTTGAACATCTCATCTGTGTCCTTAGGAATGAGTTAAGTAAAATTGTCACATGTTCATGTTATATGTGTATCAAGGTCACATGTTTAACCTGTGAAAATGAAACTATGACAAGAGTTAAGGGTATAAGACTCCTGCTGCTGCAATCATTACCATTTGCTTTTGTAGTAAAGCCTCATTTTTTTTTTAATTAGTTTTTCAACTGTTAAACTCTTTCTTTTAACAACAACAAAAAGCCATCTGAGTTGCTGGGGAGTATTAAGTCTTTCACATTTTTCCCTGAGTGGAAGCTCTACTTGGGGATGTCCTGAGGCCTGGGGGGCAGTGTAACTTCTAGGCAGGACTCCGTGAAGTCTCCCCATTTCTGGATGTTCTCTTGGTTCTAAAGGCTTTTGCATAGCACCCTTGCCTAAGATGGCAAGAATATGCTAATATGTTCTCAGTTTCCCACCTTCTTCAACAAAGAAGAAAATAAAATCACCACTGATGATCAAGCTGAGCCTCTTGGAACCAACTAAAAGAGGCAGAACTGCTTTCTAACTAGAGAAGAAAGTCACGGGACCACAGTGAGGCCCAGCAGAAAAAGTGCTAGTGAACAAACAGAAAAACTAAGTATCGCAGGGCTCTCAACCCTGCCAATAGTAAATCCCTCAGCAATTTGCAAATTGCATTTTCACCTTTGGGGGCGGGGGGAAGCAGAGAAACATTTCCATTGCCGTCTCTGAAAGAAATCGTATTTAGACTCCAATATCAGCATAAACACATGTGGATCTGTACTATTTTTCCAGTCATTGGAAGTGTTTATATCTGTTGAATATGTATTATTAAATTAATGCTGATTGGAGTTAGGAGGCAATTTTAGATTGAAATGTGTTTCATTGTGCTGTAGGTAAAGCTGAGTGTGGGAAGCAAATTATCTGCCAAATTGAACTTGCTGCACTCCAAATACCCATTCCCGGTGAATCTTGATTTCCTGATTATCTGCTTGGTTTCCTTCCCCAAGCTGACAGGCTCCTTCCAGAGCTGCCTTCTGAATGTGGGGAGAAATCAGCGTGTGGATGGAAGAGACATGAGGGACATGCCCTAGGTCCTGACGAAGGGCCCGGGTCTCCCAGTTGTCCTTTAATTTAAAAATACTTCATGGGTTGGGGGGGGGGGGGGCAGCCACTTGTGGGTTCTGTTTGAGTTTAAGTAAAGCCAGAGTTGATTTTTGAACTATATTAAGTCAAGACAAGAACTATATTCAGTGAAGAAGGCATATGGACTCTAATAAACTTGATAGGGAAAAAAGAGTGAGTGAGTCAGACAAAGGGGGTTGGGTGGGTCTAAGCGGAAATGATCACAGTTCTTATACAGCTTCAACAGGGAGAAACTGGTACTCGTTGCCCTATAGGACAGATTACTATAAATGGCTGGAGTTTCCTGGGTGTGGCTGCTCCAAACTTCCTACTCTCTCCTCTTCCTGTGTCTTCACCATCACAGCAGCAAGGCTATGCTTCCCCAAATGCTGCTTCCTGGCTTTACCTAGCTAACACTGGGTGGACCAGAGAAGCTACAGAGGAGGGGGCAGGGTGGAATGTGAAGAGACCCAGAATCTAGGAGCCCCAGCCACTTAGATAAGCTGCACAATGGAAAATTCTCTGTACCAAGGTTCTGGGCCACATAAATGCAGTCACAGGAGGGTCAGATGCCAGAGACAGTCAACACAATCGAAGGCTACTCCCCACCACGGCACTGTGCCTGCTCAACGGTGAAAAGAATAATATGATGTATCTGTTTTCAGTGGAATTTGACGTATTTTCCCTTGGCCATCCGCTTGATGGCTGATAGGCTCAGTCCAAGAAAAATAAACTGACAGGACAGCTATTTCAAGGAAGTCTTATTCAGTTATCCTGGGCTTCCCTAATGGCTCAGATGGTAAAGAATTGGCTTGCAGTATGGGAGACCTGGGTTCGATTCCTGGGTTGAGAAGAACCTCTGGAGAAGGGCATGGAAACCCACTCCAGAATTCTTACCTGGAAAATCCCACAGACAGAGGAGCCTGGCAGGCTACAGTCTATGGAGTCACAAAGAGCTGGACACAACTGAGCTGATAACCATTTCAAGAAAGTCCAATTCAATTATCTAGCTAATTGTAGCAAATTAAAATACAATCAATAAAATTTTCTACTTTTCTGGTGGATTTTCTACTGCTACTTGGATTTGAGGAGGGAGATACTACATTTTACCACATTGGCTTTGTGGTCTCACTATATTTGGGGATGAAACAGGCTGAGTCCCATTTCCACAAAGACCAGTCTTGGCTCGATTAATGAACAGAAATAACCATGAAGCAAAGGACAACAGCTAAGATTTCCTGAATGCCTACAATGTGGCAGGCAGACACTCTTTTATACAAATAACCCCGATTTAAATCTCACAGCTCTATGAGGTAGACTATACTTTTCTCTCCATTCTACACAGATGAGGAAACTGAGGAATGAAAATGCAAAGTAACCCACCCAAGGTCACACAGCCAGCACCTTAGTCAAGAAGCTAATTTCTATACCAGGCTGTCCTAAAATCTCAGTGACCCACTTATTAAAAGGGCATTTCTTTCTCCAATTAAAGTCTAATTCAGATACTTCAGGTCAGGCAAGCCCCATCCTGGTTGGGAGGCTCATTTTCATGCAATTACTCAGGAGTCCAGGTTAAGAGCAACTTAGGAAACAAAAGCCTTCAACACATGGCTGAGGAGAGCATCACAGAGTGAACAAAGTGTGAAGGAAACATACCCTATTCTTAGAAACTTCTTAGGTCAGAATGTGGCATGCATCATTGCCTCTCACATTTCATTTCCTGGCACAAATCACATGGTTCCACCTACATGCAAAGGAACTCAAAAATGTAATAATGTCTGGCTGGATAGCCACTTCCCAGCAGGAACACACCATTGTGAGCAGAGGCCATCAGCAATAGAGACTAGCCGCCTCTCTGCCACAGCTAATACACGACTGAGCTGAGATCTCAAAGTTAGCTCTTTAAACCCTCTGCTGGATCAAATTTTGTGTTAAGAAGTAGCACTGTTTTTGTGTTTGTTTGTTTTTAAGATACAAAAGTTTGTTTCTAAAAGAAAACTTCTAAAAATATTAGACATTATAGGGGCCAGGCAAATCATGTAAATAATTAAAGCCAGCCAAGGGAAACAAAGAGAGTGATGCTCACAATTGCTGTTCGGGTTCAAGGCCAGTGAGAGAGAGTTGGGGATTATGTAGCTAACTCCATCTATGGACACAAGCCCACATATACCAAGTGCTCAACAGAAACTACCTGTTATCATCAGACAGACCATGAGTTTGGTCTCCAAGGCTCTCTTCTTTCTCATAAGGGTCATCCTGGCCCCTTCCAGCTGATTCAAGACAAAGTCAAGAAGAGTTAGATCTATAGGTCATCAGGGACAGGACTGGCATCCTCATGCAGGGACTCAATTGTACTGAATTCAGATGAACAGACTCAAATGTGGTGATAAGACGCCCCACACCACCTTTACAAAAAACACCCTCCTTTGCAGTTCTGGATAGACCAGACTGAGCCTGTCCTCAAAGACAAACTGAACTAACTTCCAATATTTCCTTCCCTTTACCCAACTCAACTATGAGTGTCCATAAAACCTCTTTGGATTATTTATCTTGAAAACCGTGGGACCATTTGTTACCAATGAAGAAAGGTTTATAGACAAAAACTATTTAGATGAGACCCAATCAACAGTATTACTAGAAGTAGTAACTACTACTTAGAGTAAACAAACAAAACAATGAATTTAGTGGCAGGTGGTGATTAAGGCTCAAGACATCCTCTAGATGATCCCTTCCTAAATAAAAAAAAATTTTTTAAATGAATAGCGTGAAATAGGAAAGGCACAAAACATATAAATCAGAGTT
This sequence comes from Bison bison bison, assembly GCF_000754665.1. Classification (NCBI taxonomy): domain Eukaryota; kingdom Metazoa; phylum Chordata; class Mammalia; order Artiodactyla; family Bovidae; genus Bison; species Bison bison. Next base: position 10,674,605 of record NW_011495051.1, on the reverse strand, counting down.
GTGCTATTACACAAAGTCACTCTATCATCTTGTAATCAAAGTTTCTAATCCTTTTAGTTTTTATCCTCAGGGCGACATGGATCAATAGCAACAGTTTGTGGACCTACACTGATCCGTGGATTTTCTTTGGGGTGGCATTGACTTATACCACCAGCTGGTTCACGTTAAACTTCAACATTAAGCTATTTACAACTGCCAAATGGAGATGATATGTGTAGACCTTGGAATAATGCCCAGCACATAAGTAAGGGTTCCATGGATGTTAACTATTATTGCCATCTGACTCCACCTTCTCTTTCACCCTGACTTCATAATGAACTCTCAAGTCTCATTAAATTCATCACTTAATTTCTTTCCTGTACTTATCCCTCCCTTTCCATTTCCATAGCCATGACTTCAATGCCATTTAGACAGATCCTTATTACCATGCAGCTATAGTATTTCAATAGCATCCTAACCAGAAGCAAAGGCAGCTCCAGAGTACAAAGTTTGGGTAACTGGATGGTCAGTGATTCCACTGGCAAAAATAAAGGACATACTGAGTGAGCCTAGGGAAAGAAAAAGGCCAGTCTGGGAGGCACAGAAGCAGTGCATAGCTGGAGGCCCACCGGATGGCTGAACCCCACAATCCTCATCTGACCATGTCTAAAGTTCAAGTTACTGTGTTTCATTTTCTGCAAATTCCAGTGACCTTCATTTGCAAGAGGCAAGGCAAGGAAAGGTGGAGGAAGCCTTCATGACTTCTTGCATGTCTTCTCAGATGACATTTGGCCAGCAGTAGCAGAGGAAGATGGAGAAGGAAATGGCAACCCACTCCAGTGTTCTTGCCTGGAGAATCCCAGGGACAGCAGAGCCTGGTGGGCTGCCGTCTATGGGGTCACACACAGTCGGACACGACTGAAGTGACTTAGCAGCAGCAGCAGTAGCAGAGGAAGAGAAGGCAGGGAAGGGAATGGATAAGACAGTAAGGATGGACATGGTGGGGCTGACCCTTCTTTTGAAAGTACAATGATGTATCCATTGTGAGCGGACACAGTGTTATAAAAATATATGCCTCTATGTAACTCACACTCTACATAACTCCTAGAATCATTTCCAATGATTCTGCCAGAAATCAGTCTAGAGAGGACTGTTGTATTAGCAGCTTGCAGTGACAGAACTCCTAGGTCACTGGACTCCGACCGACTAGGCCCGTATGACACTGGTCTAGGACGCTGACCACTGCTCGGAGTCCTAGAACTTAAGATATGTGACACCCTTGATCTACACACAGGAATTTAAATGTCTGCATCATGGAAGAGCATGGTTCAGGGGCTGTATCTACCTAGAGTTTTTCAACACACTAACAGGTGCCAGAAGGACAACTGGATGCAACTGTCTATTACAGGCAACTAGAAATTCAGCTCAACAGAGTTCAGCTTTAGAGAGAAGAAAGTACACAAAGAAATGACAGTTATATGACATATAGTCAGGTCAAAAGTATGAAAAAAAGAAACCTTTATCAAGGGAGGATCCCAGTATTAATAGAATCCTTGCATTTAAGGGTGAAATAAGAGCCAGAGGACGAATATTTAGAAAAGAGGAAGGAAATCCAGAAAAATAAGCAAAAAAAAACCAGCAATAAAATATCAGAGATGATACCAGTGAAATATATTTTAAGAAGGAAGTGATGTCCACATGAAAAATAGTGAGGAGCAGAAAGTTACTGAATTTAATTACCAGGAGGGTTATCAGGGACCTTTGAGAAAGCAGGTAGAATAAACGGGACAAGTCAAGGAGTAAATAGGTGGTGAGACAGACAATCAAAAAATCAGAGGATAATTTTAAGATTGCAGTGATACGAGAAACAAAGCAATTACTCATTATTTTATCTTATTTACTCTCAAGTGTTATCCTAGTTCTTCCTATTACTATGAATACATTGCCTTGCAAAACCTCAAACACAGTTTTTTGTTTTTTTTTTTTTTAAAGGCAATTTTCCAGGTCAATCAAGTCAAAAGGTACCCACTGGCCATAGTGACCTGGACAAGACAAAGGGGAGCATTCAGTGACTTGGATTATCTAAGATTCCCCCTCTATCTTCAACTTTCTATTAGCAAAGCCTGGGGTTAAGAGCACTAAAATATAAAGGTGGAAAGAGGACAGAAAGACAAGCACCTGCATCATCCACTGAGTCTCTGATTATGCAGCCAACATGAGATAAGAGGCTATGCACAGAAGCTATAGTCTCCCTAACTGCTGGGTTTAAGGCCAAGCCAGCCCAGCCAGCCCTCTGTGGTTCTCAGCCCTTTATATCATCAGACAGTAGTGTTACCCAACACAGAACAGAACTTGGAACCAAGCCAATTAATCAGACCTCCACTTCTTGAAGAACAGGAATTTTGGCAGCTTAAGCTAAATTTTAGAGAAGCGCTTTAAGTCTCGTGTATGAGAGGTGTTTCTGTTTGTTTGTTTTCCTGGAAGAGGTTAAAAGGATGATTATGTTTGGACAAGTGATATTAGAAAGCAGCCTGGACCACCTTTTCCTATTCTTCCTGCTCCTCCTTCTGGCTCTTCCAGACAGACAGATGGTCACTACCCCCTACTCACCCCAACCCATGCACAGCTCCACTGCATGGAGCCCATTTCCAGTCTTGGCAACTCCATGTATATGTCACCTCCTTCATAAGACCTTCAAAAACCAACCTGGTGATACAGTCTCCACTTCCTCTGACCCCTGCTTATACCCTTCAAAACAACTGCATAAGTAGAGAACGTTTTCTGTCTGTGCCCCATCTCTGGCCCTTCACATGTATCCCACATGGCATGAGTTGTTCACTTACACCTCAGAAGCCCAAACACCAGTCTTCCACAGCTAAAATCAAGATGGTGGCAGGGCTGAGTTCCTTCTGGAGGCTCCAGGGGAGAATCTGTCCTTGCTTCTCCCAGCCTCTAGAAGTTGCCCTCATTCCTTGACTTGGGGCCTCCCTCCAGTGATGGTATCACTTCAATCTCTCCTCCAACTTGGACCCATTTATAAAGAGCTTTGGGATTACACTGGGCCTACCTGGATGATCCAGGCAACTCTACAGCATTTCAACATCCTTAATTTAACTGCACCTGCTACATCCCTTTTGCCACATAAGGTAATTTATCCATAGGTCTGGGGCTAGAATGTGGACATTTTTGATGGGTCATTATTCTGTGTACCCAAGAGGAGGGAAGAGCAATGAGAGAAAGAGGTAGGGCAGGAAAGGAGGGAAAATTCTCTCCCAATCTCTCACTCCTCTTATCCCAGGCCACCACCTAGAACCTGAGTCCCCAAAGAAACTTTTCATTGGAATAGTGTCTACTCTCGCATCTCCTGGTCACTCATCTGAGTTTCTGTGAGCTCAGACTGAGGTTAACAAAATACCATGATCAGTCCAAAGTTGTATTTATTCTTATTAATCAAATATGCCATCTTTAGTTGTTAAAGACTAAGAATAATGGATTCTATTCAGCGCATTCCATAGCAAAATGAGCAATTTTCATCTGTTTAAAACCAAGATAAAAATCAGAATGTTAAGAGTCTCTGGGAAATAGATCAAAGTGGCAATAACTGGCAAGTATTTCATGTTTCTGAAGAGAAGTGCCATCTATTTGTTTCAATGAACGTGACCAGCTCAATTCCCTTAGACAGCCCTTCAAGATAGTTCTTATTAATTGTTCAACTCAGTCAAAATGGCCAATCCAGAAACAGTTCAACAAGTTGTTACCAGTTGGAGAAGCACCAAGTAATTATTCTTATTGCCCTCTTATGAATTTTTATGGCTATTTTCATATTATGTAAAAGAAGCAATAAAAAACAAAATGTGTATTAGATCTATAAACATGATTGATTACAAATGGGCACCAATTCTTCAGAAATTGTGTTCTTTAACAGTATTCAGCAAAGTATCAGTAAGCATTAGATATTATGATAATTATCCCTATGACTCTTAACTTGAAAATGTCCAGTCATTAGCAGCTAATTTGAGAAATGAAATTTTGGACTTCTTTTAAACTATCTTGATAATGTCTTTTTCTGAGGCCAAGATCCTCCTCAAAGCCTCATGCTGACTTTCAAAGTAGGATGGATTCTATATTCAGAAAACTCAACAAAATTCTTTCCTTCCTCTCCAGATCCTAGACTCTGTAGTTGACAGAGTATTTCATTATGTTGCCTGCAGTTCTCGACAAGAGGTGGGGAAAAAAGAGGAGGGAGACAATTTAGGAAACAATTGAAATGAGAAATGTCACCTTGAATTTAGTTTCAGTGAGCTTATACCCAGCATTTGGCTGGAAAGTGGTTGATGGAAGTAAAATAGCATTTACAAAAAAAATACCAATCCTGTGCATGAACAAATCTATCTTTCATTAATATTTGATGTTTTTGTCCCCATATTGATTGTCATGACATGGCTGTCACTCAGCTGAGTCCCACAACCTCTATTGCAAGCAATTTCCTTACAGAATTACTTTCCTGAAAGGACTAGATGTTATAGAAGCCTGTCAAACTACACACATGTCAACAGCATTTGGGAGTGACTCTTCAATAATTAATTTACTAGGCTGAACTCTCGGTACAATTTGAAAAGTTTCTGCTTGCTGTCCATGCTTCTTGAGGCCAGTAGCCCAGAAGTTATCATGATAGGACCATGTATAACACAAATGCCAGCTCGTATAGTCCGATATCATTAGCTAGGACATGTGTCCTAAAGAAAGTGGGTCTAGAAATAAAGACTGGAGCTAGGAGGAACCGTTATTCATTGATCATTATATGAATGACCCAGTAATCCTTTAACTCACTGATTTTACAGAATCTGTGGTATTTATATTTATAAAACACAATTAGAAAAGTTTGTTAGCTGGGACATTAAAACAACACATTTTTATACTATTCTTCATCATGTGAAGAGGAATCAAAAGAATAAAGCAGAACTAATTAGTTATAGATGCTCTCAAGAAACACTGAAAGAGAACAGAAGTTATCTTTGGGGAAGTATGAAATATGACATGTTACAACCATAGAAAATTAACAGTGTGTCTCAAGGGATTATTATTAAATGTCAATAATTTCAGAAACTCTACCTGGGTTTTTTAAGTTGAGATGAAATCAGTTTCTTGCATCAACTTTTCATGAAAAATTCAGAAATCTCTTTCAATTTAACATTTACACAGGTTATAGGTACAGGAATCATTACACCACTCTAAGCCGTCCCATAAAATTTTACCTGTAAGTCACGAAACTGTAGTGGGAATTCACAGAGACTTGCTGCCCTCCTGCCCTGCTTCCTCTGCAAAGCACAGGAATCCACAAGGATCACAAACCCTCTGTGTGCAGAAATCATATAATTTGGGTTACGTCACTGCCCTGCTGTAAAGTCTTCAGGGGGGTATCTCACTGCCTAATTACTGAATTCTTATAAGCTGAATTCTTATATCTCACTCTTCTTCATGTTTCCTAATCCTCCTCAAACTTAACTATCCATTCATAATGTGTTCTTCTATTATAATTGACTTAAAAAAATATCTGCCATGCTATGTCTCAGGCACCATTCTCAGAACTCTATTGGTTAGTAGTAACAAAGAGTTCCCCAATCCCAACCAAATGAACATTCTGGTGGTGGCGGTGGGGAGGAGTCAGAATCCTCAGAAAGTAAAACATAGCACAATTTTGGTTAATGCCATGGAGAAAATGAGGTGATGGGGTGAAGTAATTGGATAGGGTGATCACGGAAAATTATACATGGCTTTTTACAAATTTTTATTAAGAAACTTTTAAAGGATTCAGCAAAGTATAGAAAGCATTTACCATACATGCTTCCAAAATGTTTCTGACTAAATATTTTAAAGTAATTTATAGACATACTTCATTTTTCAAATACTTCAGTAATCTTGGAAAAACAAGTGCATTTTCTTATCTAACACAACACTATAAATATACAGAACACGAGAGATATTTTCTAAATGTCAAATTCCTGCATCATATTAATATAAGAAGAAGAAAAGGTGTAGTCGCTCATTCACATCTGACTCTTTGTGGCTCCATGCACTGTAGCCCGCTAAGCTCTTCTGTCCATGGGATTCTCCAAGCAAGAATACTGGAGTGGGTTGCCATTCTCCTCGCCAGGGCACATTCCCAAACCAGGGATAGAACCCAAGTCACCTGAATTGAAGGTGGATTCTTTACCATCTGAGCCACCAGGAAGCCATAGTTGTCCCTCAGAAGTCTTTTATAACTGGTTTGTTCAAATAAGGTTCAATCTTTAAAATAGGTTATATCATTTTTAATCTTATAAGGATCCTGTCACCCCACTGTTCCTCTCCCTCCCCCATATTGTATTAATAGTTAAAGATACTGGGCAGGTTCTGGATTTGCCTGAAGTGTGTGTGTGTGCGTGCGTGCGTGCGTGTGCGTGCGCACGCACGCATGCGTGTATGTGTGTGTGTGTTTATGCTGGCATTTAACTTGTTTTTTTCTCCTGTATTTCATACAAACCAGAGGTAAGGGGTAAAGCCCTGACTGGATTCAAGTTAGACATTTTGGAAAAACTATTTGCCTGGTAATGCTGTGCTCTTGGGCTTCCCTGGTGGCTCAACATGGGCTTCCCTGGTGGTTCAGACAGTAAAAAGTCTGCCTGCAGTGCGGGAGACCCGGGTTCGATCCCTGGGTCAGGAAGATCCCCTGCAGAAGGGAACGGCAACATGCCTCAGTATTTTGACTGGGAAATCCCGTGGAGGGAGGAACTTGGCAGGCTGTAGTGCATGGGGTCACAAAGAGTCAGACAAGAGTGAGCGACTTCACTTTCCTATTAGATAATGTCAAAAGGAACATAACGTCTGGATCTATCCCAGCCCCAAACCTTCCAGGTTAAGGTAGTGACAGCCTGATCTTGCCTTTGAAGAACGACATTTCCTGACGTGCTACCAGCATAGTACACAGAGACAGTACATCTGAGTTACTAGGGAAGCCCACATGACACAGCATGCATACCTGATTCCTTATCAATTACTCATGGATAAAATGATTTAGGTGATGTTCCCTGATGGCCTTAACACGTCACTGGGGAATTCAAAGCGTCATTTGTCTGTTTTGTTTCTCTTTTGTTTTATTTGTATTATTCAAGAAGTCATCTATTAAATAAAAGAAAAAAAAAGGAAGAAATAGAGCTTTCATTCAATCACCCTGACATGAAGCTGACAGAAGGAAGGCATAATAAGTATCTCTTTATTTAGAACTCTAAAACAGAATAGATATTTGCATACCTATTCTAATTACTCAATATAAAATAAAAATTTTAAAAACCAGTTTTAAACTGCTGTCACTATTTGGCTTTACTTTGGATTTTTCTTTTTTGAGAATGATATGGACTTATTTAACATATCAATAATGCTCCAGTGCAATTAATTAAAGTTATTCTCACTGTTACTTGAGTTAAATCAACTGTGGACACTAGGAGCACTTTAAACTGGCTCTATGTCTTTTTTAATGACCACATTTGTCCTTAAATATTCTCAGCTTTCCAGTACATCCGGACTGGAAAGTATATCTACGATATCCCAGGAACAGCCAGAGCATTCTCTGCACCAGAGATAAAATCAGTTATTTCTCCAAAGAACCCTAAATTCCTTGAATGAGATATGGTATTAGGGAATAAAACAGAAATGCTAGGAATGATCATTGGTCCTGAGAAGTTAGTGCCTCCAGGCTTTTTCAATGTAGCGATAACAAAATCATCTTTAAAAAGTTATGAGTTAATTCTGAGACATCCAATTCAAATTAAGCCATAAAAGATTTACTTAATATGTTCTTAAATTTTATAATTGTACTTTTCTCTTGCATTGGAAATCCATTTGTTTCCAATTATAATTGCATAACTGTTTACTTACCTTAGCCTGTAATTTAAATATTATGGTTTCAAGATGGCAAAACCAACATGATTCCTAAAATCAAATTATTATGTGCTGTTGAAAACTGTGCCCCTGTTTTGTCTTTGACATATATCTCACAGAAGCACTAAATCAAAAAGATATATGCACCCCCATGTTCAGTCCATCTTTATTTATAACACAATGGAATACTATTCAGCAATAAAAGAAAGGAAATTTTGCCATTTGAGAATACATGGGTGGACTTGGAGGTCACTATGCTGAGTGAAATAAGTCAAATATCATGATCTCACTTGTACATGGAAGCAGAAAACAAATTAAAAAAACAAACAAAAGCAAGTTCACAGATACAGACCAGGTAGATAAAAAAAATTGGTTAAGATGACCAAAAGATACAAAATTCCAGTTATAAGTAAGTCATGGGGATGTAAGGTATAGCAAGGTGACCAGAATTTATTATACTGTATTGCATATTTGAAAATTGCTTAGAGAGTAAATCCTAAAAGTTATCACCGCAAGAAAAAAAAACTGTAACTTTGTGTGATGATGGATATTAACTAGTCTTATTGCAGTGATCATTTCACAAAATAAACAAATTTCCAATTATCCAATTATGTTGCTGTATATCTGAAACTAATACGTTATATATCAATAACTCAATTAAAATAACTAAGTAAAAAATAAAAATAGTACATTTCACAAAGAATACAGTCACTAGTCTTTCAAAAATCACTGGAAACAGTTCTATTTTTGTGGATATGTTAACAATTTTATTCACGTAGTTTCACTGGATTGTACATTCTAGTTTGTTTTCAAGTTCAGAGACAGTAAAATTTCTCTAGTTAATAATGTGTGAGTGCATGCATGCTCAGTCAGTTCAGCTGTGTCCAACTCTTTCCGACCTATGGACAGGCTCCTCTGCCCATGGGATTCTCCAGGCAAGAATACTGGAGTGGGTTGCCATGCCCTCCTCCAGGGGATCCTCCTGATCCAGGGACTGAAGCCTCATCTTACATCTCCTGCACTGGCAGGCAGGTTCTTTCCCACTAGTACCACCTGGGGAGCCCAATAACGTGTAGTCAAATTAATGTACTTAAAAGTCATCTACATGAAATCATTGAATCTGTGTGGCTTTTATATAGTTAGCTGTCATTGCTCCCATTTTCTAATCAACATTAACGAGGCGATTAAAAAACAATAAAACAAACCATTTGAAGTCTATCCATTTGACAGGACTTTAACTTCAAATTCTTCAGAAATCATCACAATTAAATCACAGAATAATTCCATTATCCCAAGGTTATACATGATCCCTTAACATGCATACCACTTTCTTTTAAATGAATTAATTTATTTTAATTGGAGGCTAATTACTTCACCATGTTGTGGTGGTTTTTGCATACATTCACAGGAATCAGCCACGGGCGTACATGTGTCCCCTGGTCCTGAACCCCCTCCCACTTCCCTCCGCATCCATCCCTCTGGGTTGTCCCAGTGCACCAGCTTTGAGAGTGCCCTGTTTCATGCATTGAACTTGGATTGGTCATCTATTTCGCATATGGTAATATACATCTTTCAATGCTATTCTCTCAAATCATCCCACCCTCACCTTCTCCCACAGAGTCCAAAAATCTGTTCTTCATATCTGTGTCTCATTTGCTGTCTCACATATAGGGTTGTCATAACCATCTTTCTAAATTCCAGGCTGCTGAGTCCTTTCAGTTGTGTCTGACTCTGTGCAACCCCATAGAGAGCAGTCCACTAGGCTCCTCTGTCCCTGGGATTTTCCAGGCAAGAATACGGGAGCGGGTTGCCATTTCATTCTCCAATGCATGCATACATGCTAAGTCGCTTCAGTAGTGTCCAGCTCTGTGTGACTCTATGGACAGCAGCCCACCAGGCTCCTCTGTCCATGGGATTCTCTAGGCAAGAATATATATGCATTAACATACTGTATTGGTGTTTTTCTTTCTAATTTACTTCACTCTGTATAATAGGCTCCAGTTTCATCCACCTCATTAGAACTGACTCAATTGTGTTCTTTTTAATAGCTGTGTGATATCCCATTGTGCATATGTACCACAACTTTCTTATCCATTCATCTACCAATGGACATTTGGGTTACTTTCATATGCTAGCTCTTTTAAGCAACATGCATACCACTGTTATCCTTGTCCTCTGATTTGCTGTCAAGTTCCAAAGGTTTATTTTAGGTGGCTTTCTTCTTTTGGAAATTTATGTAATGAAAATTACATAATATGGTCTATCTTTATTAATGAATGGCATTTCAGTGTGTGTGTGTGTGCGCGCGCGCGCACACGTGCACATATTACATATACACATCAGAATTTATCTATTCACCAGGTAGTGGTCATCTGGGGTTTTCTAGGGTTTTTGCTTGCTTTTTTGGTGTGTGTACTTGTTTATATTTTGCTATATAGTATAAAGTGATGATAAGTCCTTTATGTATAAGTTTTTGTGTGTCTATGATTTTATTTTAATTGAGTGAATATACAGGTGTGAGATTACTGGGTTGCCAGGCAAATTTATGTGAAGTTTTATAAGAAACTCCCTTTTCTCTGAAGGGGCTATATAACTTAACGCACTCTCAACAGGAATGAGTGGGGGTTCCAGTGGCTCCCCATTTTTTCCCCCAAATTTTATACTTTTAGTATTTTCTAAAATCAGGTTAGTGATATATAATTTACATAACTTAAAATTCACCTTTTTGCATCTCATTTTGATTTGACAATGCATATTCCTAGAAACATCATCAAAATCAATATACAAACAGTTCCATCACCATAATAAACTGCTCTGTGCCTCTTTGTGATCAAGCCCTCCCCTACTCCCAGCTCCTGGTAACTCCATTTTTTTTTACATCCCTATAGCTCTTGATTGTCCCAAAATCAAATCACAGAATATGCAGCCTTTGGAAACGGCTTTTGGAAGTCAATGTGAGGTCTGTCCGTGTTGTTGCATGTGTCTGTATTCCATTCTGTATTATTTTTTAATAGTATGTCCTGTATAGATAGGCCGGACCTTATCTATTCATTTAACAGTAGATGGATATTTGCGTTATCTCCAGTTTTTGGATATTGGAATGAAGCTACTATAAACACTTGAGTACTGATTTTCAAGTGAACAGAAGTTTTTATTTCTCTTGGATAATGAGGTCATGTGATGATTATGTATTTAACTTAATGAACTACTTATCTCTTCCATTTTTCTCATCATTTTCATTTTTTTTCTTCTGACTTTCTTGAATATATGGAGCTTATTTTCTGGCAGCTATTTTAACATCTGGTAGGTATTTTTTCACCCCTATTACTCCTGGTTATGTTTGTATTAAGTGGTTTTTCTCATGGCTATGGGTTATACTTTCCTGTTACTTTGGATGCCTGGTAATTTTTGATTGAATGCTTAGCATTGGATGTTTCATGTCATTAGTTGCTGGACTCAGTTTTATTCCTTTAAATAGTAGTAAATTACTTTCAAGCACTCAAGTTACCTTGAAACAGCTTATGGCTTGCTTTTAAGTTTTATTAGGGCAGGTCCCAGAAAGCCTTGGTGTAGGCCTGCTTTATCTCACTGATTAAGCCTATTAAAAGGCTATAACCTCCTGAGGACTCAAAAATCAAGGCCCCATATGTTAGACAGCTTTCCAAACTAGTTACTAGAATAGAAAATATTCTTAGCTTGTAAGGAGCTCTGAGAGTCAGTCACCTAGCCTCCCGCTCACCAGCGGCTCGCCCCCTGGCCTTGGGTCATTTCCTCTCAGCACACAAAGACCAGGACTCAGTCAAAGACTGAATGGGATGCCCCCAAAAATTCCTGCACCCTGGGCCTCCTTGGGTTTTATCTCCTCTGCTTTTGCCTGGAAACTTCCAGTAGGCAGTTGGCCTCACCTCAGCCTTCTCTCTTGAGGGATCACAGTCCTATACTGTGAGTTGTACAATGACTAAAAACTGTATTTCATATGTTTTATCTGTTTCCTTTTTATTTAAAGTGCAGGATGAATCTGCTCCTCCTTATTCCATAATGTCCAAAAGTGGAAGTTCTTACAATTGCTTTCCTCCTCATTTTCCAAATGTTCATTGCGAGTGGCTTCTGCTTGTTTGCAATTTTAGGAATGACATTTGCCACTGACAAAACTTTGTGTTTACATGTTTCCAAGTAAAAATATTTAAAAATAAATTCAGAGCAGTTACATTTAGGCCCTTTTATTCTCCAGCCACTCCTTTGGATAACCATTTTATCAGTTTCAGATGGATTCTTTCAGTGTCCAGAGTTTTCTGGAGTAGTCTTATACAAGAAGACAGCTCTGTAAAGATCCTGGAGATGGCAGTACAAATGCTCTGATACCTTAAAAAGCATGGCTTACTGAAAAAGGGAAAAAGAGCAAAGGGAAAGCCCACAGTACAGCCAGAGTATTATAGTGCAGAAAGGAGAGAAAGCATTTATTTCACGTAACAGACAGCGGAAATCTTATCAAGTAGGGTCTTGTGTGCTAGAATAAGAAACTTAGTTATCCTCAGTGCAATAGGAGGTAACTGAAGAGTTCTAAGCACTGAAGTGATAGGATAAGGTTTTCATTCTTCAGCTATCTCTCTGATAAACAGAATAAGAAGAGTGGATTGCTAAGAGGACAAGAATAGAAGAAGTGGAGAAAAAATGGCAGGTCACAGAGAAGTCTAAGTTACAGATAATGCTAATTTTGTCCAGATAAGGGACTAGAGCCTAGATACAAAGGAAGAGAAAGCTTCAGATTAGATTACAGCAAAACAAGAGTTGCTCATGACTTACATGTGGGCTTCCTTGGTGGCTCAGAGGTTAAAGCGTCTGCCTCCAATGCCGGAGACCCGGGTTCAATCCCTGGGTGGGGAAGATCCCCTGGAGAAGGAAATGGTAACCCACTCCAGTATTCTTGCCTGGAGAATCCCATGGACGGAGAAGCCTGGTAGGCTACAGTCCACAGGGTTGCAGAGTCGGACACGACTGAGCGACTTCACTTCACTACATGTGAATGGCGAAGGGAAGGAAGTATATTAAATATGTTAATTGGAGAAGCTAGATTCTCTGAAATACCTCCACAGAGAAACAGGTCTTGGGGACCAAGATTTTTATTTTATCCATGTGAGATCTGACATACCTGTTCAGCTTTCAAGTACACAACATCAAGTGAGAGGTTGGACATGTTGGTCAAGACCTCAGGAATTGGAAGTTGCAGAGAACAATTTGACAGGCAAAGCACAAAGCACCAGATTGAACCTTCTAGGAAAGCTGTGTGTTCAAGAATAAAAGGGGCAACACCAAAGAATGTAGTACATGTCAACATTCAGTTCTTGGGTCCAATCTCAAAAATGAATGAGCTCTGTTCATTTCCAAGGCAAACGGTCAGTATCAGTGTCTATGCCCCAACCACTAATGCCAAAGAAGCTGAAGTTGAACGGCTCTATGAAGCCCTACAAGACCTTCTAGAATTCACATTGAAAAAAGACGTCATTTTCATCATAGGGGATTGGAATGCAAAAGTAGGAGGTCAAGAGATACCTGGAGTAACAGACAAGTTTGGTCTTGGAGTACAAAATGAAGCAGGGCAAAGGCTAACAGAGTTTTGCCAAGAAAACACACTGGCCATAGCAATCACTCTCTTTCAACAACACAAGAGATGACTCTACACATGTACATCACCAGATGGTCAATACTGAAATCAGATTGATTACATTCTTTGTAGCCGAGTATGAGAAGTTCTATACAGTCAGCAAAAACAAGACTGGGAGCTGACAGTGGCACAGATCATGAGCTTCTTATTGCTAAATTCAGATGTAAATTGAAGAAAGTAGGGAAAACCACTAGACCATTCAGGTATGACCTAAATCAAATCCCTTATGATTATACACTGGAAATGACAAATAGATTCAAGGGATTAGATCTGATAGAGTGCCTGAAGAACTCTGGGCACATAACATTGTACAGGAGGTTGTGATCAAAACCATCTCGAAGAAAAAGAAATGCAAAAAGGCATAATGGTTGTCTGAGGAGGTCTAATAAATAGCTTAGAAAATAAGCTAAAGGCAAAGGAGAAAAAGGAAAAATAAACCCATCTGAATGTAGAGTTCCAAAGAATAGCAAGGAGAGATAAGAAAGTGTTCCTAAGTGATCAATGCAAAGAGAGGAAAACAACAGAATGGGAAAGACTGAAAGAGTTAAAAAGTTGGCTTAAAACTCAACATTCAGAAAACTAAGACCATGGCATCCACTCCCATCACTTCAGGCAAATAGATGGAGAAACAACAGAAACAGTGACAGACTTTATTTTGGGGGTCTCCAAAATCATTGCAGATGGTGACTACAGCCATGAAATTAGAAGACGCTTGCTCCTTGGAAGAAAAGCTATGATCAACCTAGACAGCATATTAAAAATCAGAGACATCACTTTGCCAACAAAGGTTCATCTAGTCAAGGCTATGGTTTTTCCAGTAGTCATGTATGTGAGAGTTGAACCATAAAAAAGGCTGAGCTCCAGAGGATTGATGCTTTGGAACTGTGGTGTTGGAGAAGACTCTTGAGAGTCCCTTGGACTGCAAGATCAAACCAGTCAATCCTAAAGGAAATCAATGCTGACTACTCATTGGAAGGACTGGTGCTGGAGCTGAAGCTCCAATACTTTGGCCACCTGATACAAAGAGCTGACTCGTTAGGAAAGACCCTGATGCTGGGAAAGATTGAGGGCAGGAGGAGAAGGGGACGACAGAGGATGAGATGGCATCACGTCCTCAATGGACATGAGTCTGATAAAGCTCTGAGAGATGGTGAAGTACAGGGAAGCCTTGCATGCTGCAGTCCATGGGGTCACAAAGAGTCAGACACAACTAAGCAACTGAACAGAACAAGAAAATCACACAAAATCAGATTTGTTATTTCCATTTGCATAGAGAAACAATAGCACAGCAAGGTTAACCAGTTTTCTATGGCTTGGATTTCAAACTAATTTGTAGCAGTGAAGTTTCAAACCAAAGTTTGCCTTCAAAATAACAAGTGAGGTCATTATTTCAAAGTACATGATATATAGATAGATAGATTTTTTTTTTCCCCTCAGCACATCCCATATCATTGGGCAATGTTCCATCAACAGACTTTATCTGTGTCACTCACCACTCTCTACCCTATGTGATGCACAGATAATTGCCTAACTTGTCAACTTGATTAGGAAAAGTCAATGACAGGACCAAGAAAATTAGTAGCAAATATTTTTTTCTGAACATGATTCAGATTAATATGTACATAACATCACAGAAAACAAAAATCCACCAAGTAAAGAGAGTTGAGCAGTAGTATAAAATCATGAAAGCAATGCATTGAATTTAGGAGAGAAAAACCTGCTACACAGAAAGAAAAAAAAAAATTAGAGGAAATTCAAGGGATCATAATTTCAGCTTGGGACAAAATGTACTTTTTTCTATATGTTGTACAGAAATTATTATACAAAAACAAAGTAGCACTGGTCTTGTTTCAATAGTCTTGAAATAGAGCTAAAAGAAGAAATCTCAGAGGTTGAAAATTCCAAACACCACGTTTAACAAATATGGGCACTGAGACCCAGAGAGGCTAAGTTTCTTGCCTGAGATCAAATGACCATTAGTAGTTAAGGAAGAAAATAAAAAATCAGGTGTCTTTCATTCTATGATTGAGTTTTTTCTAAGACTTTATGGTACATCAACTGAAACCTAAATATATGCATAAAGGATGATATTCATTTGTAACTCAGTTATAGTAATGCAGATTTAAGTAAAATATTAACTGAACTTCCTTGATTCTGAATACTTCATTAATTCTAATGCCATTTCAGGAATTTTTTTTTTTTTTTTTAAATTTCCATCCCTGTTTTTCTAACAAGCCAAAGAGCAGACCCTTCATATTTGGGAAGAATTTGTAAAGTGTTTTACTGTTTTAAATAAATGTGATGAGAGATGGAGGCTTCATGGGAAATTGCTGTAGCCCCATGTGTACTGAGAGGTTGAAATGCAGGAATATCTGCATTCTCAAAGAGGAAACATCAAAAGGGGTCAAAGACCGAGTGTGCACATGAGCTGACTTTTCTCCCTTTCTTTAGAAGAACATTTGGCTTTGGAACTGCCTAGTTTCAATCTCAAAGGTTTTGGAGTTATCTAAAATCTTTGAAGTGGTAAGAGGGGTTTCTTGGCAAGAAAAACTGGACATTGTGAGTAAGCCACAAAAGCACCCAAAGCCAAAGGTTTTCAACTAATCTAGAACAATGGGTCTTATCCTACTGGCCTTTACTTGAAAATAATCCTTGGAAATAAAACCAAAAGTAGGATATCTGAGGAATCCCTAATTTCAGTACAAATGATGAAACAAGGTCTGCTTATCAATAAGATAAGTGTTGCCTTAAGTATTGGGTACCTAAATTGTATGCTCATATCTACAGCTACTAGGTATATGATCTTGACCAGGTCACTTTTTTCTCCAAGTGAGACACTTTTTCTTATCTCCAACATAAGGAGATAATATCAGGCTGGTTATACATTTTGGGCCAACCAAGTCAGTAGTAGACAAATTGTCTCAATTAGTATTAAATCACAACTACAACAAGTGCTGTCTACCAGAAAGGTGGCTGAAGTAGAAAGATACAAAGAGGTTAAAAGTAAACAGATGGGAAAAGATTAAGCATGCAAGCACTAAAGACGAGACAACTGGATTACCTATATGAGAGGGAGATACATTAGTCATTGGATTAAGGAAGATTTCTGGATAAAAAGATATTTCATAATGATAAAAAGCACCAGTACATAAAAAGGACATGAATAAATGTGTATGCACATTACAGAATTTCAAAATACATCAAAAACTGACAGAATTAAAAGGAGAAAAGTATACAATTACAGCTGGTGGTTAACACTTCTCTCTCAGTGAATGACAGACAAAACAGAAAAAGCAGTGGTAATACAGAATTGAACAACTTCACCTGTATCATTTTTTCAGATTCCACATATCAATCTAAGTGATATCATGTTATATTTGCCTTTCTCAGTATTATACTCAAAACTCTATAATCACCTATTTGGGAAAAGAATGTGAAAAATTACATATGACCATGTATAACTAAATCATTTTGCTGTACAGCTGAAACTAACACAACTCTGTGAATCAACTCTACTCCAATATGAAATCAAAAATTAAAATAACCTAAAACACACATAAAAAGAACTGAACAGAATTGAGAGCATAGCAAGGAAATAAATACAGCATGTAAAATAGAGAGCAAGTGAGAATTCGTCATGTGAAACAGGGGAGTTCAACCCACTGACAACCTAGAGCAGTGGAATAGGGAGGAAGTGGAAGGGGCTTCAGGAGGGAGGGGACATATATCTACCTGTTGCTGATTCGTGTTGATATGTGGCAGAGACCAACACAATATTGTAGAGCAATTGTCCTCCAGTAATCATATTTTGTTCTATGCTTCTCAATATTATACAATTATAATCATCTTTGATAATTATTAGCTTCTCAAGAACAGTTATGCTTTATGAGTACTGCTCACTTGTCATCACCAATAGAATGATACTCAGATGTATTCTTTCTATAAAGCTTTGTAAGTAATGAGAGAGAGAAAACGAATTGACCAGAACTGTAACCAACTTCACCCGACTGACATATATCACAGAATATCACACATTCTGAAGAACATTATCCAATTGCATATGGGCCATTCCCCATGATAGATTGACAACGGCTGAAAATTTTTCACAATTAAGCATGGATCTGCAGATTAGAGGACAAGGCATCTGAGAAAATCAGTCACAAACTCACAGCTAGACATTTTGTAGTAAAACTATGGAATACTGAAGAAAAAAAGGTACTAATAGAAGCAGAGACCTTAGAATGTTTTAAGTCCTACTCACTTTTGCTTAAAAAAACAGATAACATATAAAGCATTAATAATTATACTGACAGAAGACTTTTTTAGAAGAATGGAAGTCAGAATACAGTAGAACAGCTTGTTCAAAGGTATGAGAGAAAATAGCTTGCAACCAGAACCGCATCTCCAGCAAAAATATCTCTCAAGAAAAATACACATTATTTTCAGATAAACCAAAACATAGAGTTCACCACAACATACCTTCCTTAAAGGAATTTCTAAAATACATACTTGGGGAGGAACAAATAAACCAGAAATATCTGAAATGCAAATAATGAATGGTGAGCAAGGGAAGTCAGTGAACACGTGGGTGAATTCAAACAAGCTTTGACTCTGTAAATTAGTAAAAATTCCTTTGGAGTTAAAAAGATAAGGTAAAATGCAAATACTGAACAACAGAAGTTCATAAGCCAAGCAAAAGTGAGTAGGATTTAAACATTTTAAGGTCTCTAGATTGCCCAAGAACGAAATATTTTTGATTAACATTAGATTTCATGAAATTAAGAATATATGAAAAGGTCAAATTTAAGAATACAAAGGCTCTAGAATCTCATGGATGGAGTTGAAGGTGAAAGAGAAGGAGAAGAATGGGAATTAGGGGGGTTGATCTGTGCCGAGAACTGAATCGTCCTTGGGGTAAGCTAGCTCAATAGACAAACGCAGTAGGGAGGACCACCGGAAGGTGAGCCTGTGGGGGTGTCGGGAGAGAGGAGCTGCTGTTTTCTAGTCACTAAGTCATGTCCGACTCTTTGCGACGCATGGACTGTAACCTGCCAGGCTTCTCTGTCCTTAGGATTTCCCAGGCAAGAATACTGGAGTGGGTTGCCATTTCCTTCAGGGAGAGAGGAGGCAGGAGAATAAATGGCAAGAAAATAAGGAGAATGAAGGGCATGGATATTAACTGACAACTGCCTTCTTCCAGATACTGAGGTGCTGTGGTTTCCAGAAGACAACATATTAGAGCTTTCAATAATATCTGCATGTTGCAGGCATACCTTGGGTGCTATGGAGAAGGAAGGATAAGACTAGCCAAGAAGCGTGACCTTGACCTTGAGCATCCCTTCTCCCTCTGGAAAAGTGTCTAAAGAATCCTGTTCTTTGTTCTAGTTCTTCAACTCCATAACATCACCTCACTAGAACCGGGCCCTAAACATAACACCGGGGTTTATTTAGGGTATTAATTACAAAGTGGGTCAGACTGGCCCCTCCTCACCAAATCCCCAGGCATACTGAGGCACACTGACAGACTCTAGTGCATCTTCACTCAGACTGTGATTAGAAAACACATCTGAAACAATTCTTGGTATGCACTACTATAATATTTAAACATTCTTCATTTAATGTCAGTTTCAAGAACTTAAAAGCAATAAAAATAGCCACCACAGTCATCACACCGCCACCTTCCAACAGCCCCAAAACACTTGAAAGCCCAGCAGTTCTAAACTGCCTTAGGAAATAAAGCCAAAAAGAATAAAAAATTAATAGGAATTCCATTTTGTTTTGGGTATTTGCAAATATTCAGACTCAAGTAAGAATGCTATGGAGAGAAAAAAAAATCCATAATAAGGCAATCTCAAAAGTGAAGTTGACTGACAAGCTGAATATTTTAACAGTGCATGAGATAACAGTCAGCTAAACCATTTGCTGTTTTCACTCTGTGCCCATCAGATACCGCTGACGTTATCTGCTGCAGAAACTCCATCAGTACAGCCAAAGGCCAGAACACTCTTGACTATTGCTGCCTTTTTACAATTTACCTGATCCAGAAACTACACAGCAGTTCTCATAATGAAATATAAGTCTTGGGCCACATGCACCATGGACTGTAGGCAAGATGGGCGAGACTGAGGAGGCTCCCCTGGCATCTAAAACCTCCTTAATCAACTGTGCCTTATTCCCCTAATCCCAGCTAAATGGTCCATACTATAGCAATTTCCTAAGAACTCTTTGTAGCAGGCGTCAGCAGACTATGGCCCATGAGTCATACCTGGGCCACCATGAGTTTTTGGACATCAGTTGTTATTTGACCATCACTGTCTATATCACACTGCCTATGAAAACTTTTCCTTCTACAAAGTGAGTTAAGTTGCTGCAATAGGGACCATTGGCCCCATCTGCCTAAAAGATTCACTATCAGGATGCCTCCAGAAGTAAGTCTTCCCACCCTGCCTTATACTCACGGGCTATAAAACTGAGGCAGCAGAGGACTAGATGTTCCTCAGAACAGTTTTGCATCTTCATTCTACCTGCTGCCCTCCCAATGCACAAATAGGTTAGTGCATGTTACCTGTTAATGCGACGCTGGATGCTAAATGCAGTGCATTAGACACAGCAGACATGTCACCAGGCTTCAGAACCCCAGGACAGATGTCACAAAACAATCACAGCACTTTTTCCTCTAAGTCCAGATGTCAGCTCAGAATCCTTCCCACACAGTTCTCCACGCAAACCAGTAACTGACTTGGGATTAGCAGAAAAGATGAAGTGTTTTTGCTCTCTCTCATCTAATTAATTTTCATGCTGTTATTTTAAACCATTATCCTTTAAATCTGTCCACACAAATCTCTCTTCCACTATTTTTTTAATCTACTGAAACTTTAAACTGCACTTAGTAAGTCTAACTCTTCCCTGAAATGTCTTACAAGGTTAGAAAAACACATCGCAAGTGTGTAAAAGCTGGGAAAAAGAAAATAAGTGACTAAAAAAGGTTTACACACAAGTGCAGGGGATTGTTTTGACAGTCCTGTTTTCATAACACAATTTCCAATTATGTTTGTGCATATTGCCAATTAGTTTGTGGCCAACAGGAACCCAAGGCAGGGGGTCCCAGTGTGGCAAACCCTAGAGACTCTAGAAGTCTGTGAGCCCTTAGTGAAGTTCGCCAGCCAGTTAGGAGTCCACACCACCGTCCCACTGGAGCTTACACCTCACCTGTCTGAACACGAGAAGGGCCTCTTCCTGAATCCAGGACACACAGTGGAGAGGTCACTGCCCCCCTCTCCCAGGGGACCAAGCTGTCTACAGCAGGCCCAGTGGACTGGGCAGACCACGGGTTCCTCCTGGTGCTGGTGCCCCGGTTCCTCTTCCATCCTTTCACTCATTCACTGTTTCTTCTCCCCATCTCTTCTCCATAAGTCTCCACATATGCTCAAAACCTTCTCCACTGTGGTTCCAGACAAGACGCGTTCCCTCCCCAAGCCACCGAATTGAATGTTCTTCACGATCTGAACCTCTAGAAGAAGGGTCGTCACAGGCTGAGGATATTAGTCACCAGGTGATTCTAATGGTGGTGTGAGTGAGGCAGCAGCTGCTCTGTCCACAGCCAAGTTTGAGTCAGATCACCTGGATGGTTGTTAAACAGGCTGATCCCTGGGTTGCTTTTCAAACTCAGTGGCACAGACTCGCTTCACGTCTGCATGTCCTGACACAAGTTTCCAGTGGGAAGCATTCAGAGGAAACCTCGCTTAAGCCCCTGACGTTCATGGTACAATGCTCGCTCACCAGGACCAACACTCTCCCGAGCTTCCTACACCGCACAGATCCTAGGCTCCGCCTCCTAGGAACTGATGCCAGTTAGTACGATGCCCAGGTGATCCTCATCTTCATGACGGTTTGCAAAACACTGACCCAAGACCAACACTGAACCACAGAACCAAGCTTATGAAAACTGTTCTGCCTGAAAATGTCCAAAGCTTGATTTAAGGTGTCACCTGACTCACTGAATCCCTATCTCTAGATGATAATGATAATGATGACGATGATGATGATGATAACACACAGAAAACTTTAACAGGTGAATAGCTGTCTGTCTTGGAAGTGGAGGCCAGCATGGCCAGGTGATCTGTGTCTGCTCTGTATTCTCAAAACCAGCTGATTGGTTTGGGATGTCTACGGCAGAATCAGCAGCCATTTGGAACTTGGCAATAATAGAGCCTCGAATAAGGGGAATGGCTTCTCATCCTGGGCTTTGGTTCCCCTGTCTGTAGAAGGAGGCTGGTAATGCTCACTTCACAGGTCTACGTAGAGGATCAAGATGACACCTATAAAATCCAAGTTCAGGGAGTGGCACGAGGCAGTGTTCTATGCGTGAAAGGGAGTCAGGAAGTTAGGAGGGTTGGCAGTATTGACACGTCTCAAAACTCTAGTTAACCCTATCCTGCATGATTGTCCTGTCTTAAGACTGTCAAAGAAGGAAACACAAATAATTGTTTCACACTGATATCATATTTGTGAATATGCCTGTGGATAAAAGACAGGCATGATCACAGAAAACACCTTTCCCACAGAAGCCAACATTTATTTAGAGCTCTTTTGTCCCATCCCTTTATTGCTCACTCACAACTCTGAAATTTCCTCATATTTACTAAAACCTGGAATAATAAGGTTCAGACCCAAATCTTAATGGTTGATGAGTTTTGAATTATAAACTTCTGAATTATAAACAGCATGACTGCTTTTGATCTTTCCTTCAGTTTCCTTGCTTCAAATAAAAAATGAACACTGAACTAGAGATGCTGCAACATTTTTCTTTCATGTATAATTTCAAGCACCCATTACTTGAGCACTTCCTATGTCCCAGGTGCCACACTAACTGTATATGCATCCTTGTTTCATTATTTCCTTCAACACTCATTATAATCCTATGAATTAAAAACTCATGTTACAGCCACTCAATAGCAGAGGAAACTGAACTACAGGTAGGTCGATATCTTGCCCCTCACTGAGATGCAGGTGACAGCCAGCCACTACCTGACTCCAGGCCCAGTGTCTTTAGTGGTCTGATGGGGGAGCGACTGTGTGCTGGGAAATGAGTCTATGACAAGGAATTACAGATAGTTTTTGCCCTCAGAGGTTTGTGACCTATCAGAAGACTGCTAATGCCAGGATGGTAACCCCAACCACAAGTCACCATTGCTTTCTACTTGCCCACAGCAGACATCATTAATTGATCCTAGTCTTCCATTGAATCTTGACTTGGTCATATAGAACTTAGTCACATAGAAACCACCCACCAATTGCTTGAAGTTGACATTGGATGTGATTTTCCAGTCTTAATCCAGTATGAATAAATTTAAAACTATTTATCTTTACTGCATCTAGATCTGGCCTATGATAGAGGCAAAAGAGGGTACTGATATTATGTGCAATTCACAACATTAGAGATTCAAAATTCTCTGCAAATAGACATAAGCCTAGGAAACAGAAATACTACGACAGTCAAGCAGCCAAGAAGGTTGCTTTCACTCACGTAAGTTTCTCAGGGAAGACAAGCCTTCTACCTTATCCATATCATGTCACAACACCCTTTAAATCTCTATAGTGCATGTAAGCTGGTTGAATTTTCTCCTTTCAGCAGTTAAAAATGAACAGGTATAAAAAAAATAAGGAAGGAACTAAAACTAAGGTTGAAATAAGGATATGATACAACTGTATTTGATGTCAGGGGGGTAGAAATCTACCTTAGTGAACCCATTATAAGCAACCTTCCACCAGTTAATTGAAAATGAGTTAATGTGCAGGTGGGCTGAACTAAAATTAGCATAAAAGAAAATTGCTTTTCTCTTTATATAATTTGCATGCCTTTGTAATCAGCAAAATGACAGATCAGACAAGAGGCCTACCCACTGTGATGCAATCTTTAATCTCTGTCACATATTAATCATTCCCTTGTAATATAATAAAGCTGCTTCTGTCACGATGGCATTGAATGTAAATAGTTCCAATTACTGGTAATTCTCAACTGTTTTGCACAAAGAACAGTGAGGTATGATCCATGGGCTTTGGAAGGAAACAAAATAATAAAAGAAGGTAACTGAATTTTATCTGTTGGATGAAACTTTTCTGGAATCTTTCCAGGTTCTGTGTTGACTTTTCTTAGACTACTTCTAAAAACTGAAGCAACAAAGAGGAAGACCCCTGGGAGCAAAACATCCTTCAGTTTATAAGGTTCAGGATGATTTTAATAGGCTGAAAGTGAGTAGGCTACTTGCACTGCTAATTTCCCACAGGCATTTTCCAAGTTTTTACCCATTACAGTGTGAGGCCTTTGAATAAAAAGGTTCTGTTTGAACCAAATACCGTTGTTGCTCTTGTGGCACATGAGAGAGAAGTAAAAATATCTCCAGCGGTGAAAGGGAGCACAAGACAAGAAACTAATGTCACACCTGCCTAACACTGGGATGTGCTTTCCTCCAAGGTGCCCCTCAAATTCCACCAGCATTTAAACCTTGCAGTGCTCTCAGAAAATAAATGATCCTTACCCTTTGCATGCTTCTTGAAAGGCTGTTCTCCAAAGGGAGATGATTCCTGGGACTCTAGAGAAAAGCTGTCATCCGGGTTGGAGGGCTCAGATGAGGTGACAAAAGCAGTCAAAGTGCACCACTCTTTCACCAGTGACAGACATCACTAATCAATCTCAATGCTTTTTCACACTGAGCTTACTGGCAGACATCACAAATCAGTTTCGGTGCTCTTTCCCATGAGCCCCTGCTTAACCTTCTGATGGAGTCCTCTGGACAGCCATTAACAATGAAATGAAGTTGAAACAGGAAGTGAAAAACATTTGCCAATTCTTTTTTTCCCTCTTTAATTTTAACTGCTAGCTAGAGACAATGATACCCCTGCTATTCTGTCTGAACCATTTATTCACTGGTAAAGGTAGAGCATGACCTTCTCAATTAGAAGGAAATCAAAATGAAAAGAAAACGTTAGATGAGATTCGATAAACAGCCCCTCTCCTGAGCTCCTACCTGCCCCCATCTTCTCTATAAGAAA
The DNA here is from genome assembly GCF_000754665.1 of Bison bison bison. Taxonomy (NCBI): domain Eukaryota; kingdom Metazoa; phylum Chordata; class Mammalia; order Artiodactyla; family Bovidae; genus Bison; species Bison bison. The sequence goes on along the minus strand of NW_011495051.1, from coordinate 10,649,995 downwards.
TAATAAAATCAATTATAGAAATTAAAGGCAAGGACTCTTAATTGTGCTACCAATGTCTAAGAATTAAGATATTCCATAAGTTTATTTTTTTAAACCTCTGCTTATTTTCTCCCTTATTTAGTCTTGCAACTCTGTTCCAGTAGTAACAGTAAACATGGAACTATATTTTCCATAGTTTAAAACATCTACAGGGGATTTCCCTGGTGGTTCAGTGGTTAAAATTCCATTCTCCCAAAGCGGGGACATCAGGTTTGATCCTTGCCCAGGGAGCTAGATCTCACATACCTCAACTAAGAGTTTGCATGCCACAATTAAGGATAACATATGATGCAACATATTGACTAGCCAAAGCCTATGACTGTGTGGATCACAACAAACTGTGGAAAATTGTTAAAGAGATGGGTATGTCATACCACCTGACCTGCTTCCTGAGGAATCTGTATGCAGGTCAAGAAGCAAAAATTAGAACTGGACATGGAACAACACACTGGTTCCAAATTGGGAAAGGAGTACATTAAGGCTGTATATTGTCACCCTGCTTATTTAACTTATATGCAGAGTACATCATGAGAAATGCTGGGCTGGATGAAGCACAAGCTGGAATCAAGATTGCTAGGAGAAATATCAATACATCAGATATGCAGATGACACCACACTTATGGCAGAAAGCAAAAAAGAATTAAAGAACCTCTTGATGAAAGTGAAAGAGGAGAGTGAAAACATTGGCTTAAAACTCAACATTCAGAAAACTAAGATCATGGCATCTGGTCCCATCATTTCATGGCAAATAGATGGGAAAACAGTGGAAACAGTGAGAGACTTTATTTTTGGGGGGCTCCAAAATCACTGCAGATGGTGACTGCGGCCATGAAATTGAAAGATGCTTGCTCTTTGGAAGAAAAGTTATGACCAACCTAGACAGCATATTAAAAAACAGACATTACTTTGCCAACAAAGGTCCATGTATTCAAAGCTATGGTATTTCCAGTAGTCATGTATGGATGTGAGAGTTGGAATATAAAGAAAGCCGAGCGCTGAAGAATTGATATTTTTGAACTGTGGTGTTGGAGAAGACTCTTGAGAGTCCCTTGGACTGCAAGGAGATCCAACCAGTCAATCCTAAAGGAAATCAGTCCTGAATATTCATTGGAAGGACTGATGCTGAAGCTCCAATACTTTGGCCACCTGATGCAAAGAACTGGCTCACTAAAAAACACCCTGATGCTTGGAAAAATTGAAGGCAGGAGGAGAAGGGGATGGTACAGGATGAGATGGTTGGATGGTATCATCTACTCAATGGACATGAGTTTGAGTAAACTCTGGGAGTTGATCATGGACTGGGAAGCCTGGCATGCTGCAGTCCATGGGGTTGCAAAGAGTCGAACACAACTGAGTGACTGAACCGAACCGATGCTGTAACTAAGACCCAGTGCAGCCAAATAAATATTTTTTAAAAATCCACAGTTTGTTCCAACTCCTCATTAAAAACATTACGTTATTTCTAGATTTAAGTACTGAATCTCTGGGTGACATATAAATGGCATCATGGCAAAGGACTCAGATTCTACACCACATTTTTCTTTAAAATAAGGAAACAAAGGAAGACAAAAGCCAAAGAAGGGGGCAAACCAGAAATCCAAATAAGTTATCTAAGTCATGTATATCTTTGAGTGTCTGTGATAAATACCAGCTTAGCCTTGAGAAAAAAACACAGTCCATTATGTCATCTCACAAATCCAAATCCAAGAATGCTCAATTATCCCTGCAGGGCCCACATAATGAGATATGACCCACATCTCATAGCAGCCCCATGTCTTATCCATTCAAATGCATAAACAAAGAGAGAGTGAAATACATGTTGTTTTTTTCCTTTTTGTCATGTAGTAACCAGTAGCCCAAAGGGCCATACAACTGAGATTGTGCCTGTATGCTAAGTCACTTCAGTCATGTCTGATTCTTTGCAACCCTGTGGACTGTGGCCTGCCAAGCTCCTCTGTCCAAGAGGATTCTCCAGGCAAGAATACTAGAGTTTGTTGCCATGCCCTCCTCCTGGCACAGAAACCCACTCCAGTATTCTTGAGGAAGAGAAAGATCCCATCCTCCTGGGGATCTTCTTGACCCAGGTATAGATTCTGACCAAATGGATCAGTAAATTCCCTTTGCTTTGGGGAGACAGGCTGGAGTATTTCCTCCTCTGCAACGATTTAATCCTGGAACCTACAGTTGCATCACCGATAATTACTGTTCATCATCCACCCTCTCTGATCTCCCGAATCGCTGCTAGTGTATACCACACAACTTAGGATTTCACCTCTATTTTGATGTCTCTGATTGAGTCACATGAATACATTGTCCCCATCTAGACCCTAGAGTCTTTCATGATGCAAACACCTGTACTTATGTGTATCCCACAGTTGTTGATATTGTGTATTTCACTTGGTAGGTTTAGGTTATTTGCTGATTTGATTAAGATTACTTGCCACTGCTAATATGTATGTGATTTATTTAATTATGCCTTGATCAACCTAATTTTGCCAAAGTACTAACATTTCTTTAAATTTTGTTCTAAATTGATGGAGATTTTAAAGGGAGCATCGTGATAGCAATATCTTCATTTAAAATATCTAAATGAAAATACTGAATTTGGTTTTTTTTAATTTTAATCACCGAGAATTTTAAAATTATGATAACCTAGAGAAGGTGTTTGAAGACCCACTGGAGAAGGGAATAGCACGCACTCAAGCATTCTTGCCTGGAGAACCCCATGGACAGAGGAGCCTGGCAGACTATAGTCCATGGGGTCGCAAAGAGTCAGACACAACTGAGAGACTTTCACTTTCACTTCACTTTTCAGAGGAGGTGTTTACCCATGAAAATGAAAACATATACCTACAGAAGACACCAGTCTATAATGTTTATTTGTTGTTACTGCTGTTCAGTCACTAATTTGTGTCCGACTCTTTGCAATCCCATGAATTTTAGCACCCCAGGCTTCCCTGTCCTTCACTGTCTTCTGGAATTTGCTCAAACTCATGTCCACTGAGTCAGGGATGTCATCCAACCATCTCATCCTCTGTCACCCACTTTTCCTCTTGCCTTCAATCTTTCCAGCATCAGGGTCTTTTCCAATGTTTATAGAAGCTATATTGAAAAGAGCACAAACTGGAAACAACCCAAATGTGAGTACACTGTACTGTACTCAAAAAATACTGCACAGAAGACAAAATGAATTACCAATATATACAATGCAGATAAATCTGGGGTGGGGGGAAGAAAACATGATGTTGAGAGGGGGCCAGACAGAAAAGAACAGGTACAGACCTTTGTTGGCAAAGTAATGTCTCTGCTTTTTAATAAGCTATCTAGGTTGGTCATAACTTCTCTTCCAAGTAGTAAGCATCTTTTAATTTCAATGCTGCAGTCACCATCTGCAGTGATTTTGGAGCCCCAAAATATAAAGTCTGCCACTGTTTCCCCATCTATTTGCCATGAAGTGATGGGACCAGATGCCATGATCTTAGTTTTCTGAATGTTGAGCTTTAAGCCAACTTTTTCACTCTCCTCTTTCACTTTCATCAAGAGGCTCTTTAGTTCTTCTTCACTTTCTGCCATAAGGATGGTGTCATCTGCATATCTGAGGTTATTGAGATTTCTCCCAGCACTCTTTTTTTTTTTTTTTCCTCCCAGCACTCTTGATTCCAGCTTATGCTTCATCCAGCCCAGCGTTTCTCATGATGTACTCTGCATATAAGTTAAATAAGCAGGGTGACAATATACAGCCTTGATGTACTCCTTTCATGATTTGGAACCAGTCTGTTGTGCTATGTTCAGTTCTAACTATTGCTTCCTGACCTGCATACAGATATCTCAAGAGGCAGGTCAGGTGGTCTGGTATTCCTATCTCTTTAAGAATTTTCCAGAGTTTGTTGTGATTCACAGTCAAAGGCTTTGACATAGTCAATAAAGCAGAAGTAGATGTTTTTCTGGAACTCTCTTGCTTTTTTGATGATCCAGTGGATGTTGGAAATTTGATCTCTGGTTCCTCTGCCTTTTCTAAATTCAGCTTGAACATCTGGAAGTTCATGGTTCACATAGTGTTGAAGCCTGGCTTGCAGAATTTTGAGCATTACTTTGCTAATGTGTGAGATGAGTGCAATTGTGCGGTAGTTTGAACATTCTTTGGCATTGCCTTTCTTAGGGACTGGAATGAAAACTGACCTTTTCCAGTCCTGTGGCCACTGCTGAGTTTTCCAAATTTGAGGCAGATTGAGTGCAACACTCTCACAGCATCGTCTTTCAGGATTTGAAATAGCTCAACTGGAATTCCATCACCTCAACTAGCTTTGTTTGTAGTCATGCTTCCTAAGGCCCACTTGACTTTGTACTCCAGGATGTCTGGCTCTAGGTGAGTGATCAAAAGCAAAATCAAGACAGTCCAACAAAAATAATGTACAACAGATTGACCCAGTGAACAAAGGATACCAAAAATTATATCTAACAGAACAAACCTAATTGAAGCACAAATTGGAAAACAAAATTAAAGCAAGGTGCCAACTGGGGAATAAAGCAATGAAAATAAAACTAACAAATATGTTGAGAGAAAAGGAGAGAAAGAAAGAAAGAATAGATATGCAAAGTTAAATAGAGGTAGATAAAGATGATTTACATACGTTAAAGATTAACTGCAAGGGAAAAGAACAATAGGAAAAATAAACAAAGGAAAAAATCAGAAAAATAATAATAGTTTTTAAAAATTAAAAAAAGATTAAAAAAAAAGAGGAAAAATCCACAGAACTGCAAAAGCCCAACATAAAGGCAGAGGTTTATGACAACAGTAAAAAATGTGACTGAGAAAAAAGAAAAAAAGCTCAAAAGCTTAATTGGATTTCTTAGTGCCAATAAAATCGACATCTACAACAGAGGGGGAAAAAAGAAAAAAGTCCAAAAGTATCTATAGATCAAGTCAAAACATAAGAATAATAAATGCTTTTCTTGAGTCACTGCTGTCAGAGTCCTTTCCCACACTGGGAGTCACAGTTCACCTCACCTCCCTAGGATGCCCTCCAACTTGTGCTGATCTCTGGACCTGCTGTGGGAGCAGCTCAGATTCCAATCTGGTCCTACTCCTGTGTGTTCTTGCTTCCAATGTCCACAGCTATCAGAGCTAGTTGTTTTCCTTTTTTTTTTCTTTTGTGGGAGCTCTCAATGACCTTTTATATATTCCATCGACACAGTCTGTTTAGTTGACTGTGTGGATTTAATCTGCAGCTTGTACAGCTGGCGGGAAGGTTTTGGGTCTTCTTCCTTAGCCACACTGCCCCTGGGTTTAAATTGTGGTTTTATTTCCACCCCTGCATGTGGGTCACCCACTGGGGTTTGCTTCTGAGGCTGCCCTGGAGGGCTTGGGTTTGCCCCTGTGAGGGCCAGGTGTGGAGGTGGGGCAGCTGCTTGGGTCACAGGGGCTCTGGCAGCACCAGGAACTCAGGGGAGTTGGCGGCTAGGGCAGCAGGAAATATAGTGCTCTAGAAGGGTATGGCAACCAGTATTGGCCAATACGCTCCAGTATTCTGGCCTGGAGAAGCCCCTCTCTGACCGAGAAGCCTGGCAGGCCACAGTCTACAAGGTTGCAAAGAGTTGGACAGGACCGAAGTGACCCTGTGTGCACAGATGCAAGACATTTTTGCCTGTGGCAGCTCTGCCCCAGTGAGAGCTGAGCGTGAAGGTGGCGCAGCTGCTTGGCTTGCAGGGACCCTGGAGGCACCAAGTGTGCTGGGACACAGACTGCCTCTGCCACAGGAGTGATGGCCCTATCAGAGTCTTTTTTCGAGCCTCTTGTAGCTGGCAATCAGAAGGCCTCTTTGGCCAGTCTTTCTCCATAGCTCCACCCGTTCAGGCACTCAGAGGGCTCCCTTCAATACCTTTGTTTTTATGTTTTTGTCCCCTGGCCTCTTTTCTGATAATAAAATATTCAGTGGTTTAGGTGAAAAAATAACTTTCTCATCACTGGTCACAGAGTTTAAAATGATATTTCTAGCCAGGCAACCATTTTATCCCCCAGTTCCAAATACTCTATTCGGTATTCACTTGTGAATGACCAAAATCTCAACTCAAAGCAGTCAAAACAAACAAACATTTACTGACTTGAAAAGCTGAGAGTTCAAGGAAGTGTCTAGGGTCAGCTTTGGCTGAATCTGGGTGCTCAGAAGACTCCTTTCTCTGCCTGTCTTCCTGCTGAAACATGCACCATGAATCCAGAGGTACCAATGAGAAGGCCAGGCCCTTAGGGCTCCGAGGCATGATCTTTCCTGCTACATGGTTTCTGTCTGCCTGAGACTGATGGACAAGACCTACCAAAAAGGCTGAGAGTGCTCAGAGAAGGAAAACAAGCTCCATGAGTATTCGAGGCCCCATACTCTTATTTGTAAACTTGAAGGGTAACAAAACAAACAACAAACCCTTAAATATGAGATGGCAGGCATCTTTACAAAACAAGTCATAAGCAAAATAGAAGGCTTATCTTTTGAAGAAAAAGGTGGTTGTCTTGGGAGTAGCTGTGATAAAATTCTCATCTTCTGCTAAACCTTCCTGATCAACTGGGCACTGAGGTTATATCGGGCAAATGGCCAAATGCCTGTGATACCATACTTTCCTTTCTTAACGTCTGGGCTTTATTGTTCAAACTTGTGGGAAGGGGTAAAGCTTCCCCTGTATAATTAGCAAGCTGTCAATATGTGAGTTGAGAGTACTTACACAAACTTCAGGTAACTAAATATCAAGCCACTATGGAGGGACTTCCCTGGCAGTCCAGTGATTAAGACTCCTTGCTTCCACTGCAGGGGGCATGGGTTTGAACCCTGGTTGGGGAACTAAGATCCTACATGCCTCATGATGGGACCAGAAACAAGTAAATAAAATAAATTTAAAAAGACATTTGTGGAATGCCTACTGAGTGCCAGGTAATATGATAGGTAGGAAACCAATGGTGGACAAACTGGATAAGATGGGAAAAATTCTATGTCCTGAAAAGCAGAGAGTGATTCTGATTTAAACAAAAGAAATTTTAAAAACCTCTAGGTACTTCTCTGGTGGTCCAGTGGCTAAGACCCCCTGTTCCCAATGGAGGGGACCTGGGTTCAGTCCCTGGTCAGGGAACTAGATTCCACATGTTGCAACTAAGAGTCTGCATGCCACAGCTAAATCTCCCTCAAGTCTCAGCTAAGACTTGGCACAGCCAAATATATATATAT